>NC_053027.1:181443688-181772633 GCF_003073215.2 Triticum urartu | reverse complement strand
GAATTCTTCGGGCAAGTGAAAGATGAGGATGTCATCAATCTCTTCCAGAAAGGGAATCGTAAAGTTATATTGTAATTTCCTTTGCTATTTGTATTTTTTCTTAATTGTTAGAGATATTGCCACAATGATATTTTGCTACTATTATCAATGTATGGTCATTGAGTCATTAATGTTCTCATCTTGCTGTATATTTATTGTTCTATTGTGTTGCTTTGGCATAATCCTTTTTAAAAGAATACCCAGCAGCAAATTCCTGGCTCCGCCACTGCTCCGGTTGTAGATGAGCACGTCCATGGACATATGGATTTACCAACTCTGGTTGTAAATGCTTCGAATCGTATATTCTAGAGTCTTATATCTAAATTTAACAATTTCTCCCGTAAAATATTTTTAACAATTTCTAAACTCCTTTTATCTTTTT
The DNA here is from genome assembly GCF_003073215.2 of Triticum urartu. NCBI lineage: Eukaryota > Viridiplantae > Streptophyta > Magnoliopsida > Poales > Poaceae > Triticum > Triticum urartu. The sequence continues at coordinate 181,772,212 of NC_053027.1, read as the reverse complement.
CGTATCAGGGGTCATCAAAATAAGCAAAAAATAGTATTTGTACGTAAACCACCCAATGACCGTTGCATTGTATTGAATATTGATTGGGTGAATTGAAGCTAGCTACTAGCCAGCATACGTACGCACGGTGACATTACACGTGTACATGTAATTTAAGAATCTGTCGTGATCAGGTGCATGGTCGTTTTCCTCCATGAGACAGTCGGCATTAGCTGATGCTGACCTTGTACCACGCAGTAGAGAGAGAGAGAGAGAGTGAGTTTAGTCTAATTAAAGAACTTGACGCCTGATTATAGGAAGTGCTCGCGTCTCTCTCTTTGCATGCAATCAGCATCATCGATGGAATCGAGAAAACGGCCGACCGCCGCACAAGCTCATAAATTGTTCCATTGGATGCGCTCTCTCTCTCTCTCTCTCTCTCTCTGATCAGAGATGATGACGCCGACAAGCTAACCGATGGAGCTTAGAGCGCCTAATGGCCGATCGACATATACTACGTTTTAATTGGTGAACATCGCTATGTCACTGTGTACGTACTGCTGTCTAGCCACTAGCTAGGTCCATCTATCTCGCTGCGCAATTAACTGCTCGCGGTACGTACGTACGTACGTATAAGATGGGGTTTTCGGCCGCCTCGTCTAGTCTGGAAATGGACAGCTGAGATCCTGCGTTCGGCTGGAGCTATCGTACGTGCATGGATGCTACGTACGATCGACCATTAACATTTTTTGTCCACGTAGACTTCGTCGATGACTCCGATGTGCGGCTCGACTAGTCGATCCGAGTACGTACTCGTTTTCAGTTATGGAGCTCGCCATAGTTTGGTCTGGTCGTTGCCGGAGAAAACGCATGCGGACGCAGATGACGGCTTTCTTCTTCCGACGGCGGCGAGAGGCGGCTCACGCTCAAGTAGGCCGCCGGCGGCCGGCCGGTTCCCGGTTTTTTTGCCCCGCCGGTTCCTGGTTACCTGCAATACTGACGACGGAGAGAGGACCAGTACCAGTACCAGTACCACAATTCGGCTGCTCGAGCCGGCAGGAGAGGCGGATGCGACGACGCCGGCAGGAGGGCTCGTGTTACTTCAGGGTTAATCCTTTTTTACGTAAAAAAAATAGAAGGAGGGCACGGAAAGCGTGAATGAGATTCTACCACAGCGTGTGTTCGCCCCATAGCAGGCTGGGCGCGTATATCCACGGAATGTCAGCACTGGAACCAGCCTCGAGCGAATGATTGGTTCGCTACAAGAGGCCTTCCCCGTGAACGTCTTCGTCCGCTACCACCAGAAGCCTCCCCACGCGAACTAAACGGCCAGGCAAACCCTTTGCTAGGCCTTCAGGCCCAACCACCATTACCTTGTACACCCCCCCCCCCCCCCCCCCCCCCAAAAAAAAAAGATTTGCCATGACGGATGTAGGACCTCGCACCCCTCAAAAAAAATGTAGGAGCTCGTTTTTTAATAGCTATAAACAACACAAAATTACAATGATGTTCATAATAAAACTGCAAACGAAATTGGCATGCTCTAAAATAACAAAAAAGTCATGCTCTAAAATGTTTTTTCATTTTCAAGATTCAAGTATTAAAAAAAATTGCCATCTTAAAAACAACAAAAATTGCCATGCTATGTAGCATAGAAAATGAAATAAAAGTAATCGCACGGCAAAAAATTGAAAAGAAAAAAATGTTAACTAGAAACAAGGCAAAACATGCAAATGCATCAATGATCGCATGGCAATTTTGTCAAAAAAATATATGTTTCCTAAAAATGCTGGCAAGTTTTGAAAATTGTGTAATAGCCACATCGCAAAATAGGAGGGGGGGGGGGAGGGGGTATTTCTCAAAAATCATGGCAGATTTGAGAAAAAAAATCCATGATCTGCATAATACAAATGCCATGGTATAAAATATTAAATTGCCATGCAACCTACAATAAAATTATCATGGTCTAATTAATAAAATTGCCATGGTCTAAATAATGAAAGGGAAACGATTCTGATCACCCGATTGATCTTTCTGTGCGCATCGATTGCCTCTGTGGCCGTCGGAACTTTCTTTAATCGGATGGCTCCGAAGCATCCTTTTTCCACAGTCTAGATTTGCAACTGACCTATTGTTGCAATCTTCTCCCCACAACAATTAATTTGTTGCAAGATCTGGATCCTGGCAACCACCAAGCACGCACGCCACCAGATCCGTCGGCGCAGCGACGAGCAAGCTTTCCTTCATCGGCAGCCCTCCCCTCTCTCTCCTCCTATTTCCTCTCCTCGTCGGTTGGGCCCTCTCTCCTGCTCATCTCCTCGGCCATCGGTCGTCTCTACACCGGCCACCTGAAGAGCTCGCCCAAGCCGCCTCCTGCCGGATCCGCTCAGGCAAGATCGACATCTCACTCCCTTGGCTGCCTCCGCCCCTCTGTCGCCCCCGACTTCGCCCGCCTGCATCGAACACTACTGTTGGACGAGGAGGTCGCCATAGGGAGTGTGTTCGTCGTGTCGTGGTTCACAGTGGCGCTCGTCACCTCCTCGAGCTCAACCGCAACCGCCGGTGCCACGGCAGCAACAGTTCCGGCAATGATCTCCGTTGCATAATTTTTCTGTAACAAGACATCTGTTACAAAAAAAAAATTCTACAAATATTCATGCAACATGCTCTCTGTTGCAAAAAAAATCATAGACATTTCTGCAACATGATTCTTGCTGCAAAATAATTCTGCAACCAACCTCTATTTGCAAATGTTTCTGCAACAAGATTTTTGTTACAAAGGATTCCGCAACAAGACTTTTGTTGCAAAAGTAGACGACCACGCGTGGCCGCTAGATTATGCCAGATATGATGGCTCGCGAGGCGGCGGATCTTTTAAAATAGCACACCCTTAAATTGTCATGGTGTGTAAAATAGATTTGCCATAGAACTATCATGGTGTAATTAATAAAATTGCAATGCTTGAATTGAAAAAAATTGCCATGGTGTGTAAAATAGATTTTCCATAGACACATGACAAATTTGGAATGATGCACGGAAATAAATTTTCCATGTAGTTTGGTGTCTAAAAACTGTTGCAAAATATATCAAAACAAATGCGGTTATGACCATTTGTACCTAGTGCAAAAAGCTGCCATCTACATTTTTTTGTAAATTTGCCATGTACCTAAGACAAATTTTTGCATATTTTTGCCACCTAGTAAACATATTTTTGCGCATATATGTACGGTTGATCCATGCATGCACGAGAAAGAGAAAGCCACCGTACGTTGGACTCGTCGTAACAATAAGAGAGTGCTTAATTAAGGCCAGCTTTAATGCCTTGTCCCTCAGATTTGTCCTTTCGGCAACTTTGTCCTTACAAGAAAAAACGTCATCGATCGCAATATTATGTACTAATAATGCACAACTGCCCTTATGTCATACCAGGGCTTGCCCTTGCAATTTTCTTCGCCGATCAGCAGTCTGATGTCCAGATCCAAATCATTTTGAGCTTTTTCAAGAACATGCAACCAAAAGCACAACAGTATAGAAATTGCAAACGCATGAATATGTAATAGAAGTGATTTCGCCGCGCTGTATACAGAGGTAGGAGCACCAAGTGTTTGCCGTAGATGTAACCGAAACAACAGAAATTTCTTTAGAATAACATGCAAAATGTTCATGGTAAAAGCTTCAGTGGTTTCAATCAGATAAATCAAACAGTGAAATCCCCCAATATGTAGAATTCCCTTTGAATCAAAGAGTACTAAATACACGCAACACATGTCCCCTAATTGCATCCAGGTTGGATGAGCAGCGAGATCAATGCCAAATGTAAAATTGGAAAGCATCCAACTACTGTACTTAATAGGGTCTGATGATCATGTGAAGACTAGTGACATCTCAAATTACTCCACAGAATATCAATGGGAGTCGCCGCAAATTGCTATCCAAAACTCTTGCATCACATGTCACTCTCGTAACTTTGATAGTTAAGTTTTGTCATACATGTATTCACGTTAGTTACCAAAATACAGGGAGGTTTGGGTGCACGCTTTCCAAAGCAAAACCTATATTTCAGTGGGACATTATAGTGTGATGCAGATAATAACGAGGCGCTGCACGTAGGCATATCCATATGCAGTATGCACCTTGATAGTTGTCCGATCATTTAACCATGTTTTTCTTCCTTGCACACAATGCAGTTGAGCTAGTATCCTGAGACACAATGAGAAATAATTGAGGCCGGCCAGCCAGACTCCGGTCCGGTATCCCGCTAAGGTCCTCGAGTTCTACCAGAAACTAATGATTTGGCAACCCGGTCTGGCCACATACTGTCCCTCAGACCCTTCCACATCATCCATCCACCATCTCAGCCAAAATCAAGCAAAAAAAATGCATTTGTAATATGTGCCACGAGACAAAAAGAAATACTGGCTACTCATGAAACTCCACAGTGCAAAAACATATAGGGACTGAAAGCACACAAAAATAATATTTTTACTTCTAGTATAAGAAATCTAACAAGATATTATTTCACTTGTGATCAATTTAAACAAGTACACACATATTAACACTCGAATTTAAGGAGTTTTTGGTTTGACCAGTCGAGATCCAAAACTCCAAAGATTTCTAAAGAGGCACTAGTACATTGTGAAATGGTACTATTTCCTGACTTGATGTACTGCTGCCAGTTTGAACTGGTGTGCTGCATGTACTTGCCATGAGGAAAAGGTTGCGTGCAGTGCAGACAGTGTCAGAAGAATAGATCGGGCACAGAAGCTTCCTATCCAGCAAAACCTGACACAGATGTCTGTGGAGCCTGCACATACCTGCTCCTCATTAACTGAGTCGACAGGGGTAACGGACTCCAGCAAGCAAATCCGATTCACTTCAACACAAAAAATAAAATGAAATCGGGGCAGTTGCCTGGTGAAATATGACAATTATTGCAGACCAACTGTTGGACACTTAAATGTCGATATCACCAGACTGCGTAGGGACGTCCACGGCCTAGTTAGTACTACCCTTGCCGTGCATTGTCAGGGCATATACCCCATTTGAGCAGAATTATGGATGGTAGTGTTAAGAAGAGCAGCAAGATGTTTACAAATCTGAAGTCACTGCCATGAACTTTCAGATTGCGTGAAAAAAGATCGAAAAAACACATAATTCATAGATGGAAAACTTTGATGAAATTTGGGAAGTCTTGCGACCAAGCACGACGATCATAACACAGCAGTCAACAATATGTCAGAAGATATAACTTTTAAATTCTCCATCAAGCAAAGGAAACATGAGCACGCACCATCGTCATCACCAGGCTGTACATGGAGCTAACCTTGGACAGGCTTAAATGCGAACCAGCTCCAAGGAAGCGATCCCAGAGCCAAAAATATCGGAGCAAAGGGAAGCTTGACAGCTCCCCAGCAAGTCTTACTCAAAACCGCTCTATCAAGTCTAAAAGTAATCTACCCTAGCTTAAAAGCAACATTTTGTTGCACATTCCACGGCTCAAAAAAGACTGGGTGTTGAAAGATGAAGAGGGGTTACAAATGAAGCAAAAGAGCCTCCAAGAGGCCATCGCACACAAAGCACAAAATATCCCGAAAACGCTGGTTTCCCAACACAAGTCTTACCATATTGACAATCCAAACAGAAGCCTTGACATACCAGTCTTTGCAGTTAAGTGCCAAGGGGCCATGCGTCCCATGGCACTCAAACCCATGATTGGATTGGGCATCAGGACCACGGCCATTAGCTACGAAAGAACCAAGATGGCGAGCTCTCTTTCTGTATCTGACTCGGTTTTACTTGCACCTTTGTCCTGGTTTGTAACATTATTGTAACTTTCATTAACTCATTTAGCTCAAGGCTTCTGGTGAACAGCTGTTGGTACCTGACCTGTTGGGCCTTTAATAATAATAATAATAATAATAATAATAATAATAATAATAATCTCGGGATCTGATCTTTGAGAAGAAGGGAAGACATGGCTAGTTGTAGGAGCTTAGGTGAATCAACTCTGCCAGTGCCAGGGCTGCCCAGCCCCACAATTAAATGTGGCTGGCCACTGGTGTAGGTGAGCGTGTTTATTACCACTGTACTAGCAGGGAAGGTGGTTATGCTATGCATCTACTCAGTTCACCGACAGTCCACCCCTGCGGACCCCCTCCAGACTTCCGTTGCGCCTCCCCCGATCTCGCTCTTGTCTTCTGCCTCCGCGCACGGCTGCGTGCTAGACTGGTGGTGGTACTGGTAAGTGACCCCAGCAGCAAGGCACCCATGCTCTCCGGTGTATACACTGTCTTCCAATGATGGCCGGTGAAAACTAGACCAGGCACACTCTCTTCTGTGAGGGGGGGCGTGTGACACTGTGCCGCGTACTATTTGACTACCTACGCATCTAACCACATCTAACACGGCAGTGCAGAGGCAAGTACAGGCTGGGCAGCTTATATTCATCACTCGGACCAGAGCTCTTCTCCTCACCCCCCACAACACCTTGGCGGACTCAAGAGGCTCGTTCCCTCGTCTGTGAAAGACAGGCAGAACAAATGGTGCAACCCAAGAAGAAGTTTCGTGGAGTCAGGCAGCGCCACTGGGGCTCCTGGGTCTCTGAGATCAGACACCCCCTCCTGTAAGCCCCTCCCCTCCTTTCTAGCTTCCCTCGATTCCCTCTAACTTCCTCTAAAGATCAGTGGTTTTTCCATCGATCGGTTTACAAGATTCTAACAAACTGCATGCGTGTCTTTGTGAATGAAGTAAAAGAAGGGTGTGGCTTGGTACCTTCGAAACCGCTGAAGAGGCTGCACGGGCCTACGACGAGGCCGCCGTTCTGATGAGCGGCCGCAATGCCAAGACCAACTTCCCCGTGCAGAGGAGCAGCACCGGCGATCCTGCCCCAGCTGCAACCCGGGACGTTCGTGGCGGCAGCTCCTCCTCCTCTACGAGCAACCTGTCCCAGGTTCTCAGTGCCAAGCTTCGCAAGTGCTGCAAGGCGCCGTCTCCGTCCCTCACCTGCCTTCGCCTTGACACCGAGAAGTCCCACATTGGCGTCTGGCAGAAGCGTGCAGGGGCCCGCGCCGACTCCAACTGGGTCATGACCGTGGAGCTCAACAAAGGGGCCGGGCCATCCGGCGATGCGGTGGCAGCGCAGTCCACAGTGTCAGCAACCACGGCTTCTTCACCGGCGAGTACAATGGATGACGAGGAGAGGCTCACGCTGCAGATGATCGAGGAGCTGCTGAGCAGTAGCGGTCCAGCTTCGCCATCGCATGGAGAAGAAGGTAGCTTCGTCGTCTGAAAAAGCATGGACGAAACAGCATCGCAACGTCGCCATCCGAGATCAGGATCCCGTAGACTGGTTGGTACGCAAGCAGTTCAGGTTGTTTCAGGAAGATAGATATATGTCTACTACTCGATCCAAGTTACAAAAAGCATAAGTTTGCAACTGTGTGCAGCTATATGTACTTATATTTGTTATTACATACACAGTCACCGTCAAGATACTTTATTATATACATCAATGTCAGTTATGTAGTATATATAAAGGAAATAAATAGAATGTGGTTTTGTGTTACCTCATGCCTTCATTCAACTTCAGACTCCAAACTTGGACTCTTAGAAATCTAAATAACATGATGAAGGTGATATTTGTGAAGAAGACCTCAGCTCTATACGACAATCATTTCTAAGGACCATGGGCTCTAGAGGTTTATGTATACAGAAGAAAACACCAACCATTTTCTTGTATTGATGCGATATGTGTATGCATTTATTTTGAGGAAAAACATTTATAAGGGATATAAGACAAACCAGCAAGCAGCCAAGCACCAACGCAACTCAGTCAAAAAAAAAAGATAAAAAATTGTTCGCGAAAAAATAAGGTATCGATCGAAGCCTACAACTTGGCATTGTGCCTCAGCTAGCACACAATTCCATCATCTGCAGTCGTCAGGAATTTCCTTCAAAACAAGGGAGGTGAAATGTTTTTGAACATGAGAAGGGTATATTGTCAGGAAGCTCCCTTCTGCCAGTTACGTTAGCAATGTCGTCAACAACTCCACATCATGCAATCACATGCTCAGCAACGTAGATGTATGAGTATGCATTTTTCGAACTAAATCCTAAGAAATCCACCTAGAACTCTCCCAGACCAAAGAAGTCTTAAGGGTGTGAATGATCAACCCAAGAATGGACCATAGAAAAATTATTCGAGGACAGGTGTACAAAAAGACCTTGAGAGTCGTATTTCTCCTCATTCAATGACGAAATGCAATGCACAATAAGTGACAATTAATCAATCATGTTAGGTTAGCTAGGATGAGCCCATATGCTATAATGACCAGCAGATCCTTTGCCTTCAGACTAGGAACAACTGATAGCAGCCTTGGAGCTTCAACTAATAATCAAACAAATAGAACATAGTCACTACACAGATACAGCTCATGTCAATTATGTACTAAAGAGAAGGCCATCATATAAGGTGAGTTTGTGAAAATAGTTTACGTGCCAGTGATGATGACCATCCATCATGGTAAGCCCAAAATGAGCAACTCTTGCCGACTTAGCAAATACAGAATTAGAAGAAACTTAATGGTCAGAGCTTGTTAGATCAGATGCTAACTCAACATTGGCAAGTCAAAAGAGTTTATGTGTGTGAAAAGAAAAGATAGACACATCAAGAACGACGAGCAAGGTCCTCACATTCCTTCTTTGTCTTTCCAGACTTCAGAATATGGAGAAATGACAAAAAAATATCAGCTTCATGGTTGAGTTAGAGGTTGGTACAGAGCAGGCATGCTTAAGGGCCAGGTCAGTTAGTTGGGCGGTCATTACAAACAATTTTATCAGAAAAGGAGAAAACAATAACATAGATGGAAAAACGCTGTCAACCATAGTTTCTGAATACTGAGCTACTATGTCAGGGAATAAATGGCATTACACAAGTTTGGGTTCTTAAGATAGTTAAGTTGTGTACTTTCTTTATCATGTTCCCGTCCATACCTATATAAAGATGGAAATGTTTGAATGGAGACTAACTGTCTTTTCACCCACCATGTCTTGCTTGCACGGTTGCACCGTCAGCAGATGTAGTAATACTGGCCTTCAAAATTCCCGAACTCGTCCCCATTACTGCCACAGCTCCCATCCTCAAGGGGATCCTTCAAGCAACAACCAAAAGCTTTCTCCACCTGCTCCTTCAGACTTCAGCCAACTTTTGCAGTAATGTGCATCTAGTATCATTTCGAAGTCATTCTTCGACCCTTTGCCGCAAGCTACCATGTACATGTAGCATCACTACACACCTCTTCACTCTTGATACACAATAACACAATAAACAACATCAAAGGATCCTGCTCTACAGGGACAGCTCTAAAGAGATTTATATCCTAAGTTGGTCTTTTCCATCTTTTATGTACAAGGTTATGAAGTGCCATATATTAATTGCTAATTACTAAGGTATATATTTACAGTCGTGGACTTTAACATGTATGTCTATCACAGGGTGAATTTGGTGACTAATTCCAACCACTCCGCCGTCCTATAAGTTCAATAAATAAGTTATACAGATCCAAGTACTAAGAAATTATAACACGGCAAACACATAGTACATCTAATTTTGAAAAAGACAAAGGGCAAGTGAAATAGTCAGGTCATTATGTCTCATTATTCAGAAGAGTATATGACTACCCTAAATTGTCCAGTATCATGTGTTCCATAATTTCTAGTACCACATTAGCAGGTCAAAGAACTCCCATGTTGCAAAAGCATGAATTAAATATGGCCAGCAAGATAGCTGTGATGGTCCTCCGACATTAACTCTACCCTTTGCTTCAATACTATTCAAATAAATCAGTGATGTCATTTTAATAAAGATTGTAAAGCATATCACATTAAGTTACTTACTTTCTGATAGTTATATTTTCATATGCTAGATCTGCATATTATGGTTTTAATAAGATTAACCATACATATGATTCGAGTGTCTATTATGGTTCCACGTGATAGAATTGTCAGAATAAGTTGTTGAATGGAACAGCATAGGATAGACAGCGTGTTTGGTTGGTGGGAATTAGTGACAGGGAATGAGAGTTTAAGGGGTATGAGGCATATAAATCCATTGTTTGGTTGGGGCAAGGGAATTGAGGAAGGAAGGGGAAAGGTAATTAAACAGGCTAACTCCCACGTATTTCTTCCCTAGTCTCCCCCTGTTAATTCAGATGGGATGAAGCTTCCTCCAAATTCCCACCACACATCAAACAGGGGATTTGGACTAAAAATCTACTTCGCAAGCCTAATCCCTAGACACTCCCTTCTGTAAACTCCCAATCCCTTTCCCTCAGGCTGCCAAACACGCTGAGAATTCTTTCCCCATCTCCCCCGACCCCCGCCCCTCCTGACAACTCGAGTGGTCTTGCCGGCTTGCCCTGCGCAGATCTGGCCATGGAGGGTTGCCGTGGTGGTCTGGCCGGCCTTGGTGGCGCAACTTCTCACGGTAGCGACAGCGCGGGAGTGGTCTTGCTGACCAGGGAGGCAAAGCTCCTTCATCAGCGACCGGCGCAGGAGGCGCGGGGTCCACTCCCAGCCGCCGCCAGTGCCGTGGGTGGGAGAGGCCCGCCCAGGCAGGGGACTACCATCCTCAGCACCGTTGCATCTTGCCGTTTCCTTTGTCATCTGTGTGGTGCCGTGTCGTGTTGTAATGTTCTGTTGTTGCTTTATATATAAAGCAGGGCAAAAGCCTTTTTCGGTCGAATGGAGCAGCATAGATAGAAAATAAAGCATAATTCGTATTTGCATGATTAAGAATTGCCAGTGGTCCACCTAAATGGGAATAGTTAAAATCAGACAGTTTGTTTAAAAAAACGTGTAGTCAGTTATTGTAGTATTTGAAATGGAACCACTGCAGTTGTAAAAAGATGCCATGGCAGGACATATTGATGTGCTTGTGGAAGGATGTTTATATAGAATGCCATACTACTTGTGGTTACACTAATTTTGTTTATAGGGCTGGTTCACTACTGTTGAACTATTGAGCTAGCGAACATTTTCCCAGTAAAGGAAACAAATATATGTTCCCTAAACATGTATCAAATATGCAATTAGAAAAAGAAAGTAAACAAAATCATGGATATTCTCAGTAAGGGACTGAGTAAGATGGTCCCAGTATTGTGCTTCGCTATTAACAAAATGGACCATTAAATTGTGCGTTGATGCCTCACCTATCAACTATCATAGTGGTATAGGTTTACTACCCTAGCTACCGTTTGCCCAAAAAGAAAAGCTCACTACTCTTACGGAATTGTTCACACGCAATATTAATTATTGAACCTCAAATCACTATACTTATTTGAGTATTCATCATTCAGTGGTTTCACAATTAAAATCCTATCCAGGCTTCCCTAATTCAGATAATCCAGAATCAGAAAGAAAACAAACAAGAACCAGGAAACCATCAGTGTAACATTGAACAAATGAATCAAGGAAAATACAAATCATACCATTATTTAAGTCAACTGCACCATGTGTGTTTGACCAACATTTTGATAAAATTACACATAAGGTAGCTTGTTTACATTTTCTGCATAAATTGATTCCAGACACAGGCCCTGAAGAATCGTCTTTAGACTCATTGGTAAAGCTGTCAAGGAAGTTGCCATATATTTCAGGAGTTACAAATTCCGATATCTGGCCTATCCACATGAAGATGGATGCACAACATGCACTGTCTTCCTACAAAACTTTTAACCTCAGCTATCAAACAACAAAGCCATATAACCGGTAGAGCATACAGTTGTCATATTAAAAAGATTGACCACATATCTGTTATGCGTACTGGTCAAGAATGTGCCCGAGAACTCAGTTTTCTCTTCCTGTCAGTGCCAAGAGAAATACTGCTGGTGAATTTTGAATTAGAGAGTTCCCGAGGAATTGGAGCTCCTGCAGTCTTCAGAACCTGAGCAAGCTCTCCAAAAAGTTTCCTATCTTCCTCATTCACAAAGACAATAGCCACGCCCTCCTTACCCATCCGAGACGCTCTTCCAACTTGGTGAATATATTCATCAATGGAATTTGGCATGTCAAACAAAATCACTTGATGTACTTTCAGAAGATCCATTCCACGTCCCAAGACCCCGGTACAAACAACAACAGATACTTCTCCTGTGAGAAACCGTCTCAATCTTTCTCTTCTCTCTTCCATTGTTTTCTCACCATGAATAGAAATAACCTCCAACCCAGTAGCAGCAGTAATGGCTTCAGACAAGAGATCGGCACCAACTCTGGAACTCACAAATACAACAGCAGGAGGTTTAAAGTGCTGCTTACTTTTTATTATCTCAAAAATCTTCTGCTTCTTCTGCTTAGACTCCACCCAAATTACCACTTGTCTAACTGATTTATTTGGTTTACCTGGGTTCCCACAAGAAATATGTATCATGTTGTTCGACAGTGAGTTTGACAATTTCTCAATTTCTGAATGTATTGTTGCTGAAAACATCATAACCTGTGGACATGAGAGTGCACGAAAGATCTGCATGGCCTGATCTCTGAATCCTCTCTCTAGCAAGCAGTCCACTTCATCCAGAACAAACACAGAAACATCTGTAAGGTCAACATTGTGTTTCATCAGAAGATCAATTAGTCTTCCTGGGGTGCCCACAATTAACTCGACACCATTTTCAATTCTATATATTTGCTGAGCCAGGGGATCTCCACCAACAACTAGAGCAGTTTTAAATGGTAAACCCTTTCCAAGAACTTTTGCTTGATCCTCCACCTGTAGGCATAGCTCCCTAGTTGGAGCAAGGACTATAGCCAAGGGCCCACGCTTGCTTTCACATTGCTGCAGCTCTCTCCATGAACAATGTGCAATTATAGGAACTAGAAAAGAAGCTGTTTTCCCTGAACCAGTATCTGCAGAGACAAGTAGGCTTCTATTACTTATTGATGCAGGGATGACTTGCATCTGCACCGGAGTAGGCATGGTATACCCTGCAGCATCAAGATTGTGCACAAGCTTCTCAGGAAGACCACAGGAAGAGAAACACATGATTGGATCAGGAATTGCCTCACCCTTGACACAAATGTCAAGTTTATTTCTCAGTGAAACGATCTGGCTGGCATGCAAACTCGGTATATCGGGAAAATTATTGTCTCGGACACAGAAGCTCTCATCACCAAACGGAACTTTTATGCGTGCTGGTGCTTTTACTGGTATCTTTGTTTCAGCGGCAATTCTAGCAAGAAGAGCAGTCTTGCATTCCACACTACAGATATCATCATCAGTCTGATCACATATATATTCCCCGTATCGACCACATATAACACAGCGAGGCTCCCCAGGAAGAGCTTCTCTCTGCTCAAAGCATCTTTCCTTCACACGTAGATCTGTAAGAGTAACAAATATCATGAACAAGGTGTTTTGATTCCTTGAACGAATACATGGAGCAGAGAGAAGGCAATCCTCTACTATTACATCAGACATGTGCACCGTGTTTTGTGATTCCTTGACTGAATACATGGAGCAGAGAGGAAGAACGATCTATTAAACTCATAATTCATTAGGTCATTGTTATCAATCCCAACTAGGTATCATAAGTAAATGGATCCCGTTTGTTCAATACTTTGATAACCAAGGTCATTCTTTGCTAAAGAGAAATGATAACTATAAGTCAGACTCGATAGAATTGGATCAATTCCAAATAGCGAGAATTAGGATTCTTGATCCCTCTCAATCTATCTTTCAATTCAAGGATCCAGAGAGGTGTTTTCATAGTCATCTCCGAATATTTGCCATCTCGGAATATTTCCGATTGTTCAAAAAAAAAATCAATTTCATTTTTCTATGATATGTCTTCCTATATGAAAATTGGTTATTTACGATGTACGATGATCCCTGTTAAGCATCCATGGCTGAATGGGAAAGTTCCATAAGTCTATTAGAACTGGCTCTCTATCCATGGAATCTCATCCATCATCCATACATAACGAATTGGTATGGCATATTCATACCAGAACATATAAGAATAATAAGAACTCGAATTCTTATCAATACTGGAACTCAGAGCATAGGAGGAAAAATTGATTTATGGATGGAATCAAATACGTAGTAGGATAGAAAAGTGTCCCATTGCTGAAAAGCTATACAGAGATGCAAGGTCCTAGGTGAACGAGAAAAGGCTGGTATTATGTTGCAAGATAATAGGAGAGCAAAACTATAACATGGGAAAAACAAAATGTTAATCAGCTAATAAGGTAGAATGCCATAAATGATGTCAGACAGACAAAAAAATATTTTATTATTAGACTCACGAAGTTCTGTTTACTAACTGTGGAGATATAAAGTCTGCAAATAAATATTTTTCCATTGAAGATCTGGATTTCCAATTTACTGATTTCATTTGCTTTATTTTGGATGAGAATAAATATGCATCCAATTATTCGGCTTTGCAGATATGTGCTCTGACAAATTCAATGCACGTACCTTCCACTTGCAGCTCGTTCCTATCATCAGATGGAGAGACCAAATTATCAGCTGAATCTTTCTCCCCTTGTCCCATTTAACTGAGGTGGGAAATAAGTACCATAAATAAACTGCACAGAAGAGAAGGAGGAAGGAAATTAGGGCACAGTTCTTTACGCTGGAACTTCTCCAGAAACGGCTTAAGCTTATCTACCCCACAGATTCAGTGATGGAAAAAAGACCCTGAGAAACTGCAATCCAGTTCTTTTCGGCTTCTGTCCCGTCCACGTACTTTATTTGCGAGTTCTCTGATGAAAAGTCTAATGCCAGATGCCCTTGGACGGTAGTTGTCTAATGTTTAACTTCTTTGTGATCTCTTGCTGTGTTTATCGTAGATGTGAACAACAAAACACCTTACGGACACCATAATACTAAATATTACTAGAATAAAAATATGGTCATTGGTATACTTGAGAACAAGTCAAATAAAATAAAGGTCGTCAAGGCATTACAGGGTTATCTTCCCAACAAATTCAGTCATACTACCTCTCTCTCAGTTTACAGGGCGTGCGCGTGCCCCTAGGTCGTCAATTTGACCGACCTAATACAGGTCATATATTACAAAAAATATATCAATATAAACTTCAGAAGTTCTATTTTCAAACCGTATAATTTTTGTGTTATATAGTTTATATTAAGATGATAAAATTGGTAACCTAGGTATACGCGTAGGACTTGTAAACTGAAACGGAGGTAGTAGTAAAAACTAATCATCAAGGTGCGACACTCCCAGCAATAGCATCACATATTTTGCCTATAGTACCATTGTTACCGGCAGTGGCAGGTCTAGATTTTGCAACAGGGCGGTCCACCGCTAAAGAAAATTGACAGCAATTCTGGCATGCCAACTGGGATTGGGCACAGACAACGAATATGACATACACAGGGGCAATGTTTTCTCAATAAATATAATTATAAAAAACAACAAACCCTAATGAGTAATGATGAAATTGGGGGATGGAGATTGGGCAGTGCGTACTGAAGACAACGGGCTGGGCGCTGGCTGCTGCACGCCTGCACACTGCCGCCGGCCGCCGGGCAGCACTGCTGATTGCTGCCGCCTGCCGAGTGCGGACTGAGCGGCTAGGCTAGCCGGCGCGATGGTGCCGCTGTTGGCCGGACGGGGCTGGGCGGGGCGACTGGCCGCAGGTGGGTCCTGGCCTTCTGGGCGTCCGGCAACGGCGAGTGGCCGTCGAGGCAGGCGACTGGCGGCGAGTACGGACAGAGGGGGGAATCGCGGGCGGGAGACGGCAGAGGGGAATCGCGTTTTTTCTTTCTGATTCCGAGGGATGAGGGAAGGCAGAGTGGAGTTCGGGATTAAGGGCCAGTTTGGATGGCGTCCTCGTCCGTTCGCGCCTGGCCTGTACCATGCCTGAAAACTGCCTGTACCATGTTTGGTTGGAGTCCACGGGAGCAGAAGCTAGCCTGGCCTGGTGACCACAAAATCTTGATTAGCCTGGCCCATGACCCAGGCTACTTGATTAGCCTGGCTCAGGCACAAGGAACCGGTCGCCTGGAGGCAGCCTGGCTACAAGTAGTACATTATTCAGCGGGGTTCTTTTGTGAGTTAGCTCTGAACTGTAATGCTTTTTCCAGTAAACTTTTTTTAGGCGAGGTATGCAACCAAACAGCCCATGCCTGGCCAGGCATAAAATTTCCAGTTCCCAGGTAATGTCCAGGCACCACTTTCTATCAGGCACGGAAGCCAGGACGCGTACCAAACAAGTTCTAACTAAGTTCACAAGAACATCTCGAGCCGCGTCCCCAACAGGCCCCATGCGACATTTTCGACGCCGGCTCGATCTGTTTTTGGGCCCGGCGATTATAGACCGAACCCGGCGCACTGGGGGTGCTCGGGGGCTCCGGCGCGAGGGAAAAGCACGTTAGACCCACATCGTCGGGCGAAAAATCAAATCTTTCTTTCAAATTCGCCTTCCACCCCCGCGCGCTCGGCCGCCAATCGGATGATCCCAGCGCCGCCCACCGCCCGCCACCGCTAGATTTTTCCGGCCAAAAAAAGAGCAGAGGTTTCGCCGAGGCAGCCTCTCGACCATCGGCTGGGCGATTTTTCCGGCGTTGCCGGCCGCGGAGAGGCGGTATAGCGGCGGGTATGCGCCCACCGCACATGCAAGGTGTTCGGCGATTTGCCTACCTCGGCAATGGACTCGGGTGACGAGGAAGCATTCGCCGCGCTGCTGGAGGACAAAGCCGAGGCCGACGTCCAAGAAAAGGAACATCTCATAGTCCTCGTCGCCCTCGCCGACCTGCTGGCGAGCAATGAAAAGTCGCGGCGAGGTGGCTCGGCGCCGGGGCGGATGAAAGCAAAAAAATTGGCATTGTCTCGAGGGCTACTGCATGCTCTACTCCGACTACTTCGCCGACGCTCCACTGCACGGCGTCAAAACATTTCAGCGTCGTTATCGGATGAGCCGAAAGCTTTTCCTCAGGATTGTGAATTTCATCCAGGAGTTCAACAGCTACTTCAAGTGCAAGAAGGATTGCACCGGCAAATTTGGATTCACCTCAATCCAGAAGTGCACGACAGCGATGAGGATGCTTGCATACGGAGCTCCTGGTGATTCACTCGACGACTATGGGCGCATGGCCGAGTCCACCACCATTGAGTGTTTTTACAAATTCTGTCGGGCGATGGTGGCAGTGTTTGGATCGCAATACTTGTGAACACCCAATGCGGAAGACACTGCTTGGATCCTAGCACATAATGCAGCAAGAGGATTTCCTGGGATGCTTGGAAGCATCGACTGCATGCATTGGAAATGGAAGAACTGCCCATTTGCTTGGCAGGGGATGTACAAAGACGTCAAAGGCGGTTGCAGTGTGATACTCGAGGCGGTGGCAACACAGGACCTCTGGATTTGGCACTCGTTCTTTGGTATGCCAGGAACTCACAGTGACATCAACGTGTTGCAGTGCTCCTCTATCTTTGCCAAGCTTGTTGAAGGTCATTCTCCTCCGGTGAATTTCGAGGTCAATGGGCGGCACTACAACAATGGGTACTACCTAGCTGATGGGTTGTTATTACACATTGCGTCACAATAATTATGCCTATTCTCTCTTATTTTAGAACGTTTACATGAAGAGGGGGAATGCCGGCAGCTGGAATTCTGGGCTGGAAAAGGAGCAAATATTAGAGACATATTATGCACATCTCCAAAAGTCCTGAAACTTCACGGGAATTATTTTCAGAATATATAAAAAATATTGGATGAAAGAAGTACCATAGGGGGGCCACCCACCGTCCACCCCTAGGCGCGCCCCCTGCCTCTTGGGCCCCCTGGTGGCCCTCTGATGCCCATCTTTGCCTATATGGAGTCTTTCGTCCAGGAAAAAAATCAGAAGCAAGCTCACGGGACGAAACTCCGCCGCCACGAGGCGGAACCAATCCAGGGCTCCGGCGGAGCTGTTCTACCGGGAAAACTTCCCTCCGGGAGGGGGAAATCATCACCATCGTCATCACCAACGACCCTATCATCGGGAGGGGGTCAATCTCCATCAACAGCTTCACCAGCACCATCTCATCTCAAACCCTAGTTCATCTCTTGTATCCAATATCTGTATCCAAACCTCAAATTGGTACCTGTGGGTTGCTAGTAGTGTTGATTACTCTTTGTAGTTGATGCTAGTTGGTTTAATTGGTGGAAGATCATATGTTCAGATCCATTATGCATATTAATACCCCTCTGATTATGAACATGAATATGCTTTGTCAGTAGTTACGTTTGTTCCTAAGGACATGGGAGAAGTCTTGCTATAAGTAGTCATTTGAATTTGGTATTCGTTCGATATTTTGATGACATGTATGTTGTCATCCCTCTAGTGGTGTCATGTGAACGTCGACTACATGACACTTCACCATTGTTTGGGCCTGGAGGGAGGCATTGGGAAGTAATAAGTAGATGATGGGTTGCTAGAGTGACAAAAGTTTAAACCCTAGTTTATGTGTTGCTTCGTAAGGGCCTGATTTGGATCCATATGTTTCATGCTATGGTTAGGTTTACCTTAATACTTCTGTTGTAGTTGCGGATGCTTGTAATAGGGGTTAATCATAAGTGGGATGCTTGTCCAAGTAAGGACAGTACCCAAGCACCGGTCCACCCACATATCAAATTATCAAAGTACCGAACGCGAATCATATGAACATGATGAAAACTAGCTTGACGATAATTCCCATGTGTCCTCGGGAGCGCTTTCCTTTATATAAAAGTTCGTCCAGGCTTGTCCTTTGCTACAAAAAGGATTGGACCATCTTGATGCACCTTATTTACTTGCATTACTTGTTACCCGTTACAAATTACCTTATCACAAAACTATCTGTTACCGATAATTTCAGTGCTTGCAGAAAATACCTTGCTGAAAACCGCTTATCATTTCCTTCTACTCCTCGTTGGGTTCGACACTCTTACTTATCGAAAAGGCTACGATAGATCCCCTACACTTGTGGGTCATCAAGACTCTTTTCTGGGGTCGTTGCCGGGGAGTGAAGCGCTTTTGGTAGGTGGAATTTGGTAAGGAAAAATTTATATAGTGTGCTGAAATTTACTGTCACTTGTTACTATGGAACATAATCCTTTGAGGGGCTTGTTCGGGGTATCTTCACCCCGACCAGTAGAGCAAAGAGTTGCTCCTCAAACTACTGAACCTACTGAAAATGTTTACTTTGAAATTCCTTCGGGTATGATAGAGAAACTGCTAGCTAGTCCTTTCACAGGTGATGTAACATTACATCCCGATTTGCACCTAATCTATGTGGATGAAGTTTGTGGATTATTTAAGCTTGCAGGTATGCCTGAGGATGCTATCAAGAAGAAGATCTTCCCTTTATCTTTGAAGGGAGATGCATTGACATGGCTTAGGCTATGTGATGATATTGGATCATGGAACTACCAACGATTGAAATTGGAATTTCATGAGAAGTTTTATCCTATGCATCTGGTTCATCGTGATCGTAATTATATATATATAATTTTTGGCCTCGCGAAGGAGAAAGCATCGCTCAAGCTTGGGGGAGGCTTAAGTCAATGTTATATTCATGCCCCAATCATGATCTCTCAAAAGAAATGATTATTCAAAAAATTTATGCTCGGCTTTCTCTCAGTAATCGCTCCATGCTCGATACTTCTTGTACTGGATCTTTTATGATGAAGACCATTGAATTCAAATGGGATTTATTGGAAATAATTAAACGCAACTCTGAAGATTGGGACCTCGATGAAGGTAAGGAGTCAGGTATAACACCTAAGTTTGATTGTGTTAAATCTTTTATGGATACCGATGCTTTTCGTGAATTTAGCACTAAATATGGACTTGACTCTGAGATAGTAGCTTCTTTCTGTGAATCCTTTGGTACTCATGTTGATCTCCCTAAGGAGAAGTGGTTTAAATATAATCCTCCCATTGAAGTAAAAGTAGTTGCACCTATTAAAGTTGAACAAAAGACTGTCACTTATAATGATCCTGTTGTTCCTACTTCTTATATTGAGAAACCACATTTCCCTGTTAGAATAAAGGATCATGCTAAAGCTTCAACTGTGGTCAACAAAAGTAATATTAAGACACCCAAACCCCCTGATCAAATTAAAGTTGAACCTAGTGTTGCTATGGTTAAAGATCTCTTGGCCGATAATATTGATGGGCATGTTATTTACTTCTGCAATGAGTCTGCTAGAATTGCTAGACCTGATACTAAAAATAAACATAGACCTGTTGTAGGCATGCCTGTTATTTCTGTTAAAATAGGAGATCATTGTTATCATGGCTTATGTGATATGGGTGCTAGTGCAAGTGCAATACCTCATTCCTTATACCAAGAAATTATGCATGATATTGCACCTGCTGAGATAGAAGAGATTGATGTTACTATTAAGCTTGCCAATAGAGATACTGTTTCACCAGTTGGGATTGTTAGAGATGTTGAAGTCTTGTGTGGGAAAGTTAAATACCCTGCTGATTTTCTTGTTCTTGGTTCCCCACAAGATGACTTTTGTCCATTATATTTTGTAGACCCTTCTTGAATACTGTTAATGCTAAGATAGACTGCAATAAGGATATTCTTTCTGTGGGTTTAGGGGACATGTCTCATGAGTTTAATTTTGCTAAATTCCGTAGACAGCCCCATGATAAAGAGTTGCCTAGTACATATGAAATTATTGGTCTTGCTTCTATTGTCGTGCCTCCTAGTGATCCTTTAGAACAATATTTGCTAGACCATGAAAATGATATGTTTATGAATGAAAGAAGGGAAATAGATGAAGTATTCTTTAAACAGGGACCTATTTTGAAGCAGAACTTGCCTATTGAAATTCTAGGGGATCCTCCTCCACCCAAGGGTGATCCCGTATTTGAGCTTAAACCTTTACCCGATACTCTTAAATATGCTTATCTTGATGAGAAGGAAATATATCCTATTATTATTAGTGCTAACCTTTCAAAGCATGAAGAAAATAAATCATTGAAAACTCTGAAGAAGCACAGTGCTGCTATTGAATATACTCTTGATGATCTTGAGGGCATTAGTCCCACTTTATGCCAGCACAAAATAAAATTGGAGAAGGATGCTAAACCGGTTGTTGATCGCCAACGACGGTTAAATCCTAAGATGAAATAAGTGGTAAGAAAAGAAATACTAAAGCTTCTGGAGGCAGGTATAATTTATCCCGTTGCAGATAGTCAGTGGGTAAGTCCTGCCCATTGTGTCCCTAAGAAGGGAGGTATTATTGTTGTTCCTAATGATAAAGATGAATCGATCCCACAAAGAATTGTTACAGGTTATAGAATGGTAATTGATTTCCACAAATTAAATAAAGCTACTAAAAAGGATCATTACCCTTTACCTTTTATTGATCAAATGCTAGAAAGATTATCCAAACATACACATTTTGCTTTCTAGATGGTTATTCTGGTTTCTCTCAAATACCTGTGTCAAAAGAGGATCAAGAAAAGACAACTTTCACTTGCCCTTTCGGTACCTTTGCTTATTGATGTATGCCTTTTGGTTTATGTAATGCACCTACTACCTTTCAAAGATGTATGACTGCTATATTATCCGACTTTTGTGAAAAGATTGTTGAGGTATTCATGGATGATTTCTCTGTTTATGGGACTTCTTTTGATGATTTCTTAAGAAACCTTGATCGAGTTTTGCGGAGATGTGAAGAAACTAATCTTGTCTTGAATTGGGAGAAGTGTCACTTTATGGTTAATGAAGGTATTGTCTTGGGGCATAAAATTTCTGAAAGAGGTATTGAAGTTGATAAAGCTAAAGTTGATGCTATTGAAAAGATGCCGTGTCCTAAGGACATCAAAGGTATAAGAAGTTTCCTTGGTCATGCCGGTTTTTATAGGAGGTTCATTAAGGACTTTTTTAAAATTTCTCGACCTCTGACTAATCTTTTACAAAAAGATGTCCCTTTTGTCTTTGATGATGATTGTGTAGAAGTATTTGAAATACTTAAGAAAGCTCTGGTTTCTGCACCTATTGTTCAGCCTCCTGATTGTAATTTACCATTTGAAATTATGTGTGATGCTAGTGATTATGCTGTAGGGGCTGTTCTAGGACAAAGAGTTGATAAGAAATTAAATGTTATCCAATATGCTAGTAAAACTCTAGACAGTGCTCAAAGAAATTATGCTACTACTGAAAAAGAATTTTTAGCAGTTGTATTTGCATGTGATAAGTTCAGACCTTATATTGTTGATTCTAAAGTAACTGTTCACACTGATCATGCTGCTATTAAATATCCTATGGAAAAGAAAGATGCTAAACCTAGACTTATTAGATGGGTTCTCTTGCTACAAGAATTTGATTTGCATATTATTGATAGAAAAGGAGCTGGGAACCCCGTTGCACACAACTTGTCTAGGTTAGAAAATGTTCTTGATGCCCCACTACCTATTGATGATAGCTTTCCTGATGAACAATTAGCTGTCATAAATGCTTCTCGTACTGCTCCATGGTATGATGATTATGCTAATTACATTGTTGCTAAATTTATACCACCTAGTTTCACATACCAGCAAAAGAAAAAGTTCTTCTATGATTTAAGACATTACTTCTGGGATGACCCACACCTTTATAAAGAAGGAGTAGATGGTGTTATTAGATGTTGTGTACCTGAGCATGAACAAGAACAGATCCTACGCAAGTGTCACTCCGAGGCTTATGGAGGACACCATGCTGGAGATAGAACTGCACATAAGGTATTGCAATCTGGTTTTTATTGGCCTACTCTCTTCAAGGATGCCCGTAAGTTTGTTTTGTCTTGTGATGAATGCCAAAGAATTGGTAATATTAGTAGACGTCAAGAAATGCTTATGAATTATTCACTTGTTATTGAACCATTTGATGTTTGGGGCTTTGATTATATGGGACCTTTTCCTTCCTCTAATGGGTACACACATATTTTAGTTGTTGTTGATTACGTTACTAAGTGGGCAGAGGCTATTCCAACTAGTAGTGCTGATCACAACACCTCTATTAAGATGCTTAAAGAAGTTAGTTTTCCGAGATTTGGAGTCCCTAGATACTTAATGACCGATGGTGGTTCACATTTTATTCATGGTGCCTTCCGTAAAATGTTTGCTAAGTATGATGTTAATCATAGAATTGCATCTCCATATCATCCACAGTCTAGTGGTCAAGTAGAATTGAGTAATAGAGAGCTCAGATTAATTTTGCAAAAGACTGTTAATAGGTCTAGAAAGAATTGGTCCATGAAACTTGATGATGCATTATGGGCTTATAGAACCGCATATAAAAATCCTATGGGTATGTCTCCGTATAAAATGGTTTATGGTAAAGCATGTCACTTACCTCTTGAACTAGAACATAATGCATATTGGGCCATTAAAGAGCTCAACTATGACTTCAAACTTGCAGATGAGAAGAGGATTTTTGACATCAGCTCACTTGATGAATGGAGAACCCAGGCTTATGAGAATGCCAAACTGTTTAAAGAAAAAGTTAAAAGATGGCATAATAAAAGGATACAAAAGCGTGAGTTCAATGTAGGTGATTATGTATTGTTATACAACTCTCGTTTTAAGATTTTTTGCAGGCAAAATCCTCTCTAAATGGGAAGGTCCTTACGTCATTGAGGAGGTCTATCGTTCCGGTGCCATAAAAATCAACAACTTCGAAGGCACAAATCCGAGGGTGGTGAACGGTCAAAGAATCAAACATTATATCTCAGGTAATCCCATAAATGTTGAAACTAATGTTATTGAAACTGTAACCCCGGAGTAATACATAAGGGACACTTTCCAGAACGTTTCAGACTTTGAAAAGGAATATGTACGTGGTACGGTAAGTAAACCGACTCCAAAACAGTTCTAATGGCAATTTTTCTCCGTTTTGGAATATTTAAGAAAATAGGAAAATAAGAAGTAGTCCGGGAAGGACATCAGGCATCCACGAGGGTGGAGGGCGCGCCCTACCCCCTGGGCGCGCCCCCTGCCTCGTGGGCACCTCGTGTGCTCTCCGAACTCCGTTTTCTTGCACGATACTTCTTTCGGTTGGTAAAAATTCACTATATAATCTCCCAAAGGTTTTGACCACCATACCACGCAAATATCCTCTGTCTTTGTTTCGAGTTGTTTCTGCTGTAGATTAGAGCAATATGTCATCCCAAGATTCAGAGGGAGAAAGCTATGTGGCTGATTACCTTGTAGATCATAAGGTCTATGCTGACTTGGAGCATTGTGGTTGGACCACGGAGGAAGAAGAAGACTATGAGCCTAGGGGAAAGGAGGAGACGAGCTCAGATGAAGATGAAGTCCCATTACCTCAACCTGGGGACATGCATGTGGAGTTCAAAAAGTCAAGCCTTCCCAATAAAGCAAAGAAACCTAAGATCGAGTTTATCCCTTTTCGTCTCTTGCAGGAGAACAAACAAGAACTATGCAAAAAGGTATTAAGCCTTGAGCGGGAGATCGAGGACCTAAGGGAGCAAAATTCTATCCTCAAGTGCAAATTAAGGAAGAAGCCCACATCATCAACAACTCCATCATCACCACCTCCAAGGAAGGAAACATAAACACATGGGTATGGGAACTCCCCCTTGGCAACTACCAAGCTTGGGGGAGTGCCCTGGTATCGTATCACCATCACTTTTATCTTTACCGTTTTCTTAGTTCGATCCTTTTGGTAATATCTTGATCTAGTAGAATAAAGATTTAATATGATCTAGTTGTGAGTTTTGCTTTATGATCCTTCTATGTAATCGAGTCTGTGAGCTATATATAGTAAAGATTAGTGTTGAGTCAAGGGCTTGATTATCTTACTATGATCTTGAGGGAATAGAATAAAAGAGAAGAAATAGAAAGAAATAAAGAGATCATATGGATCTTATGGAGAGTAATGACTTCACATATAAAGAGTATGATGAATAAAAGTTGTTGAGAGTTGACAAACATAGTTTTGGTCATCGTTGCAATTAATAGGAAGTAATAAATCAAGAGAGGTTTTCACATATAAATATACTATATTGTACATATTTTATGATTGTGAGCACTCATTAAAGTATGATATGCTAAAGAGTTGGCGTTGGACAAGGAAGACAACATAATGGGTTATGTTTTCTTGCATCTGAGATAAATTATATTGTCATGGATCATCCAACATGTTGAGCTTGTCTTTCCCTCTCATGCTAGCCAAATTCTTTGCACCAAGTAGAGATACTACTTGTGCTTCCAAATATCCTTAAACCTAGTTTTTCCTTGAGAGTCCACCATATCTACCTATGGATTGAGTAAGATCCTTCAAGTAAGTTGTCATCGTTGCAAGCAATAAAAATGCTCTCTAAATATGTATGATTTATTAGTGTGGAGAAAATAAGCTTTATACGATCTTGTGATGTGGAAGAAATAAAAGCGACGGACTGCATAATAAAGGTCCATATCACAAGTGGCAATATAAAGTGACGTTCTTTCACATTAAGATATTGTGCATCCAACCATAAAAGCACATGACAACCTCTGCTTCCCTCTGCGAAGGGCTTATCTTTTATTCTTGTCTTATACTTCATGCAAGAGTCACAATGATCTTCACCTTTCCTTTTTACATTTTATCCTTTGGCAAGCACAATGTGTTGGAAAGATCCTGATATATATGGCTAATTGGATGTGGGTTTTCATGAACTATTATTGTTGACATTACCCTTGAGGTAAAAAGTTGGGAGGCAAAATTATAAGCCCCTATCTTTCTCTGTGTCCGATTAAAACTTCATAACCATAAAAATCGCGTGAGTGTTAGAAATTGTGAAAGACTAAGTGATGGTTGAGTATGTGGACTTGCTGAGAAGCTCTTATGTTGACTCTTTCCTATGTTATGATAAATTGTAATTGCTTCAATGATTGAGACTATAGTTTGTTGGTTTTCAATGAAGTTTCTGATTCATACTTGAGTATGTGATTGAATTGTTACTTTAGCATAAGAGATCATATGACAATATATATATATATGTTGTTGTTCTAAGAATGATCATGATGCCCTCATGTCCGTATTTTATTTTTATCGACACCTCTATCTCTAAACATGTGGACATATTTTTCGATTTCGGCTTTCGCTTGAGGACAAGCGAGGTCTAAGCTTGGGGGAGTTGATACGTCCATTTTACATCATGCTTTTATATCGATATTTATTGCATTATGGGTTGTTATTACACATTGTGTCACAATAATTATGCCTACTCTCTCTTATTTTACAAGGTTTACATGAAGAGGGGGAATGCCGGCAGCTGGAATTCTGGGTTGGAAAAGGAGCAAATATTAGAGACCTATTTTGCACATCTCCAAAAGTCCTGAAACTCCACGGGAATTATTTTCAGAATATATAAAAAATATTGGGTGAAAGAAGTACCAGAGGGGGGCCACCCACCGTCCACAAGGGTGGGGGTGCGCCCTACCCCCCTGGGCGCGCCCCTGCCTCGTGGGCCCCTGGTGGCCCTCTGATGCCCATCTTTGGCTATATGGAGTCTTTCATCCACGAAAAAATCAGAAGCAAGCTCATGGGACGAAACTCCGTCACCACGAGGCGGAACCAATCTAGGGCTCCGGCGGAGCTGTTCTGCCGGGGAAACTTCCCTCCGGGAGGGGGAAATCATCACCATCGTCATCACCAACGATCCTCTCATCGGGAGGGGGTTAATCTCCATGAACAGCTTCACCAGCACCATCTCATCTCAAACCCTAGTTCATCTCTTGTATCCAATCTCTGTATCCAAACCTCAGATTGGTACCTATGGGTTGCTAGTAGTGTTGATTACTCCTTGTAGTTGATGCTAGTTGGTTTAATTGGTGGAAGATCATATGTTTAGATCCATTATGAATATCAATACCCCTCTAATTATGAACATGAATATGCTTTGTGAGTAGTTACATTTGTTCCTGAGGACATGGGAGAAGTCTTGCTATAAGTAGTCATATGAATTTGGTATTCGTTCGATATTCTGATGAGATGTATGTTGTCATCCCTCTAGTGGTGTCATGTGAACGTCGACTACATGACACTTCACCATTGTTTGGGCTTAGAGGGAGGCATTGGGAAGTAATAAGTAGATGATGGTTTGCTAGATTGACAGAAGCTTAAACCCTGGTTTATGCGTTGCTTTGTAAGGGTCTGATTTGGATCCATATGTTTCATGCTATGGTTAGGTTTACCTTAATACTTCTTTTGTAGTTGCAGATGCTGGCAATAGGGGTTAATCATAAGTGGGATGCTTGTCCAAGTAAGGACAATACCCAAGCACCGGTCCACCCACATATCAAATTATCAAAGTACCGAACGCGAATCATATGAACGTGATGAAAACTAGCTTGACGATAATTCCCATATGTCCTCGGGAGCGCTTTCCTTTATATAAGAGTTTGTCCAGGCTTGTCCTTTGCTACAAAAAGGATTGGGCCATCTTGATGCACCTTATTTACTTGCATTACTTGTTACCCGTTACAAATTACCTTATCACAAAACTATCTGTTACTGATAATTTTAGTGCTTGCAGAAAATACCTTGCTGAAAACCGCTTATCATTTCCTTCTGCTCCTCGTTGGGTTCGACACTCTTACTTATTGAAAAGTCTACGATAGATCCCCTACACTTGTGGGTCATCATGCTCCTGCAGCGGGTTTTTCACCTAGCGGTGCTTCCGGAACGTAATTCTTCTATGCAGCAATGAGGATAATCCTCAAATTACGGACCCAGTCCCTGTAGTTGCTACCCTCATCTTTCAACTTAGCTTTCTCTAGGAATACATTAAAATTTAACGGAACAACAGCACGGGCCATCTATCTACAACAACATAAACATGCAAAATACTATCAGGTACTAAGTTTATGATAAATTAAAGTTCAATTAATCAAATTACTTAAGAACTCCCACTTAGATAGACATCTCTCTAATCATCTAAGTGATCACGTGATCCATATCAACTAAACCATGTCCGATCATCACGTGAGATGGAGTAGTTTTCAATGGTGAACATCACTATGTTGGTCATATCTACTATATGATTCACGCTCGACCTTTCGGTCTCTGTGTTCCGAGGCCATATCTGCATATGTAGGCTCGTCAAGTTTAACCCGAGTATTCCACGTGTGCAAAACTAGCTTGCACCCGTTGTATGTGAACGTAGAGCTTATCACACCCGATCATCACATGGTGTCTCGGCACGACGAACTGTAGCAACGGTGCATTCTCAGGGAGAACACTTTATACCTTGAAATTTAGTGAGAGATCATCTTATAATGCTACAGCTGAACTAAGAAAAATAAGATGCATAAAGGATAAACATCACATGCAATCAATATAAGTGATATGATATGGCCATCATCATCTTGTGCCTTTGATCTCCATCTCCAAAGCACCGTCATGATCACCATCATCACCGGCTTGACACCTTGATATCCATCGAAGCATCGTTGTCGTCTCGCCAACTATTGCTTCTACGACTATCGCTACCGCTTAGTGATAAAGTAAAGCAATTACATGGCGATTGCATTTCATACAATAAAGCGACAACCATATTGTCGGTGTTCTGGGAACGGGGGTCCCCAGACTTGCCTGCCTGCAGCCCACGGCATGGCGGAGCCAGCAGGCCGTATGGCCCATCTTCACCAACAAGGCACCCAAGACCCTCGCGAGGGGCCAAGCCTCGCAAGGCGGACGACGCAAGACCTCCTCAGGAGTAGCCTGGTCAAGAAGGCTCGCGAGGAGCGGAGATATCAAGGCGGGGCAAACCTCATGAGGTACTCATGACGTGAGCCATGACGGTCGACACCAGGCGGGCGCCAAGCGGGCGCCAGCGCGCGCAACGTCCTTGTTTCCTCTTTGGTGCAAAGGGGGCAAGCGCAGCCGCGGAGTACCGAGGCCTCATGCAAAGGTTGCCATTTCGGCGCAACGAGACCAAGATCAGGAGGACTGCAAGATGGAGGTCATCGTGGAGCCCAAGATGGCGTCACCACCAGAGCTTTGTGCAGGCGAAGACTACTTTTGTTAGGATGGCTCGTACTAGCCGCCCCCCTTCAAATTTGCCCGCCATTGTTGGCTCCCTTCCCACTCGATATTTGGGAAGAGGACCAGGGCCTCTATAAATAGGACTAGCCACCATAGTAGGGACATCACCCCATCAGACCCAGAGAGACATCCTCAGACCTAGAGAGACATCATCAGACCCAGAGAGACACACAAGTCTGAAAGCACAAGAACACCTGAACCTTAGGAGGATGTTCTTCCCCTTGTACTGTTCATCATCAGCCCAAGAGGCAATCCACCACCACACTGGAGTAGGGTATTACACCACAACGGTGGCCCGAACCAGTATAAACCCCGTGTCTTTCTGTGTTGTGAGTTCGTCGAGTTCGTCTGCAAGATCTTAGCGAGCTAGAGCGTAGCTCGGTAGGAGGGAAAGACTTCGCGCGCACCCCAGTGTTCGAACCTTAAGGGTTAGCCGGAGCCCCACATCCGACATTTGGCGCGCCAGGTAGGGGTGCGCCGGAGCTTCTTCTCCGCCAATCAGCTCTCCAACATTCCTCGGCTACGATGTCTGGCGACCCGAGGGCCGGATCCGACTGCTGGGCAGCCTGGCCGGCTCGGACGGCGCCGCCTGCCCATGAAGATCTCGACCCCGCACCCCAAGCAGCGCGAGCGCCTCCAAGCTCCACCAGGCGTGGACAGCGCGGCCAGGCATCATCCACCCTCACCCCGCGGTAAGTATGAGCCGCGGCAAGAGCAGCGAGTCACGCCGCAGGAATAGTGTCGCACTCACGGCGGGAGCAAAGCGAACATGCGGGCGACACTCACAGTGGCAAGGGAGCTGCTGCGATGTAGGTTGATGGAGAGCGTCCGGGACACGCTGCTTGAGCGTGTTGCTGAGCTGCTGGACGTAGCGGCGTCGGGAGCGCCACCCTTCTGCTATCGACTCCCCTCCCAGACCACTGCAAGGTCGCGCGGCGAGCCTCACCACACCTGCGCGCCATCGACTATGCCCGGGGGCTTCGTCAACATCAGCACGACCGACGACGTAGGGGGATCTAACCCCCCCATGCCGCCCTCGACAAACACGAGTGCAAACGTCACCCCCCATGGTCCTGACCGGATGCCGTATTGTCATCCCCAGGATGCCATCATGGGCAGAGCAACATGGAGCGTGGGCCACCACGGCGAGGTGTTCGGGGTGACGGCCCCGGAAGCCTACGTGCCCCGCATGATGGACCAAGGGTACGCACCAGAGGATGACCTCGGCTCATTCATTGGGGAAGACTGGGGAGAAGGGGCGCTAGGAGTCGAAGCTTTCCAAGAGCCAGCGGAGAACCACAGCGATTGTGCCGGCGACGGCAACTACAGGGTACCTCTAACCTCTCAGGAACAGGCTTATGCTAACCACGGGCTGTAGATGAATTAGGTTGCAGCATCGATCAGTGACCCTGGCACGGCGGCACCCGTCTCAACAAGGGAGACACGCTGGGGGCCGCCGGGAGGGAGACAGGAGCAAGGCTCCTCCCCAAGGCATGCGAAACCAGGGGACACCCAGAGGTAGGCCCTTTGCTGGGGTGGCTTCAACAACCCTTCCCCCGGCAGAGGACCCGTGGTCGCCGAGGGAACCGCTGGCATCCTCTTTCCCTCCTTTGTGTCATCCTGGTCTCCGGCCGGCTCAAAGGAGGTCAAGAGTGGCGCAAGGCGGGGCCCTCATCTCGCGATATGAAGCAAGGTTGGTACCTGTGAAGAAGGCCCGGTGCCTGTGAAGCTCGCCACCCGTGACACTCTCACATAATAATGAGTTGGGGCTGTACACGCCCCGGAGTCTCAGGAGCGCTGGCCTCAGGCCCTGGGGCTCCCTCCCACGCCTAGTGGACAGCACTTAGCTCCGCGCTGGTGAGAAGACTTGAAGACGCAAAGACTAGACTAGGTGCCGGATGCAGCCTTTTGCTTTGGATCTCTCTTTCTATGGTTTTGCTTTCTGATTCTGGACTTAAGTTGAAGCTGAATTTTTATCGATGCATGCGGGGGGTGCCTTTTCTCGTTCCAGCCGTTTCTTGCCTTCTGGATCTTGTTTGGTTTGGGACTCACGTCCATCGCCTTTCCCTCACAAAGCTCCTCGCGAGCCGGACCGCGCAAAGCACGCGCTAGCACTACGCCTGGTGCTCACCCCTTGCGGGGCCCCTTCAAACGGGGCAATAAGCTCCGCAGGATTCTCAAGAACTTGTCGCCTCACGACCCAGCCCTAAGCAGGCGCTGACTAAGGTAATCCATGTCGGTAAACTCACCCCCAGCTTCATGAGCTCACGAGGACACATACCCACATCGCATAGGAAAGTAAAAACTGCAATTTTCTTACACGAGGGGCTCCTCCTCTCAAAATGCTCTTACAAGTTTTCCAAGGGCCACGCCCGAGTTTTGCGTGCAGAATAAAACAACAGGAGAATATGGGATCAGCCATAGATATCGCTTGCTGCATCGTCCAGGGACGCGTCGCTCGCGTCGTCATCACTTTCCTCAGAAATCGTCACCGCCGTCGGCGATGCCCCCATCGCCGTCGTTGACCACGTCACCTTCGTCTACGACGACCACCACCCCATCGTTCTCCGAGGTGAAGGCCCTGACCAATGTGTCGACATGGTCCTCTACCCAAAGCGCCAGGTCGCCTCGGACGGCCATGGGTACAGGGGCAATGGCGGCATCGAAGTCGAAGCTGGGGTCGGCATTCAGAAGGTGGCTAAAGACACGGAGAAGGCGCGCTGAAGCAGACCACGACCCCTCTCCTCCACAAGCTACCGAGCTCTGGCAGATTGAGCCTCCAGGCGCGTCACCACCTCGGTGAAGAAGGTCAGGTGGCTGGCGTAGTCACTTGAGTGAGGGGTCGGGGCGTTCTTGTCGCAGATGTAACCCAAGGCGGTGTTGGCCTGTTCCGAAGGTCTTGAAGCATAGGAGCGTGCTCGCGCTCCAGCGTCCGGCGCTGAAGCACTTCCTCCCTGTTTTGCCGTGCGACGGCCTCGGCATCGTCAACACGTTTCTGGAGCGAAGACAGCTTGGCTTGCGCCACAACCAGGGCGGCAGCTGTGGCCTCCGCACGCCTCTCAACCTTGTCCAACCTGGGCCTGAGGGCGGCGGCCCTGCCCGCACCCTCCTAGCCGGCGAGCTTCAAATTCAGGTCGTACCAGCCCTCCAGATCTGCGCGAACCTCGGCCACCCGGCGCTTGATCTCCTCCTCGACTCCGGCCTCGCGGGCCCCGATGGCATCTTCAGCTTGAGCGGCTTGACGCTCCCTGGTCTCCAGCTGCTCGAGCTCGAGGCTGTGCTCCACGGCCTCCAGGGCCAGCGTCTCCTCGGGCTGCTGGACCTCCTCTTCCTCCACAGGCGTCCCCCTCATTGACGCAAGGGCGGCCCCGTGCGCCTCGACCTGCTGCTCAAGGGACGCGCTCCAGGCCTGGAGCTCCCACGCGCGCTCCTCCACAGCCTCGCGGCGGCGATCGGCCTCGTGAGCTTCTTCCAAAGCTCGCGAGCGGGCCTCATTGGCAATCTTGAGGGATGCCTCAGCCTTCACTTTCTCAAGGTCGCGATGATAACGGCCAAGGTTGATGGCCACTCGCAACTTGCCCCGCTCCTCCACCAACCGAAGACCTTCAGCCTCAAGACGCGAGTCGACACCAGGAAGCTCTTCGCCAAGGTGGTTCATCATGCCCATCACCTCCTGGAAGAGCTCGTGGAGGACCATGTTGCACCCACGCTCGAGCTCGAACGCTCGGCCCACCTCGTCCTCCACCTCGGGGGCTGCGGGTGGAGCATCAAGTGGCACACCACCTCCCGGTTGGGGGCTGGGGGCTGGCACGACCCCAGACGCCAGCTGATCCTTGCGAGGGGCCCAAACCGAACAAGGCTCGCTGCTTGAAGAAGACTCCAGGATCGAGGCTACCCAGCTACCAACCGTGACCAAGGGAGGAGCCATTGGCACGCCTGCTGCGCTCCGGGCAAAGCCGCGAAGAAAGGACGGCGAAGGTGCAAGCTCAGGGCGCCTCGATGACGAACCAACTCCCGTGGATGACCCCACGCCATGGGCAGCATCCGAGCCTGTAGCGCTGGAGCTTGGTGAGTGCGATGGGACGAGAGGGAGCTGCTTCCCCGGAGATTTCGCGGCCTTAGCAGAAGGGGACCTGAGGGGACAATCGTTAGGAAAGGAAGGCGGCACATAGAAGATCACCAAGATAGGTACTTACTCGTCAATAGCGATGTACTTCCGTCGCTTCAATGGCCCGAAGATGTTGCCGCCGCTGGGGGATCCCTTCCTCTTGCGGAGCTCCTCGAAGTCCATGCAAAGGCGACCAAAGCGCTGGACGTGACGGCCGGCGCGCGGCGGAGCCAAAGAAGAACCAAGAGGGATAGCCTTAGGGGAGCCCGGCTGTGGCGAACAACCCGGCTCTTTCTCGCTGCGACCTCCCGAGGCCCCTGGAGCCTCGGCCTCGGGAGCCTCATGCTGCATCTCATCAGCGACCGGTGCCTCAGGAGGGACATCGCGAGCTCCCGAGGACGACGCCCCCGGATCACCGCTCGGCATGTGCTCCTCAACATCTGAACAGTCGGCCACCGTCACCGCTCGCTCCCCCGCACCGTCACCTGGGGCGAGCTCGGCACCAGCGGTGAAGAATGGGACCATGATGACGGGATTCTCGCGGGCCCCCACCAAGCCAATTGGGCGCAGCCCCCACTCATCAAAGGAAGGCATGTTTGCAGCAAAGGTGACCTTGTTCTCGCAGCGGTACAGCATGCAGCTTTTCTTGGGCATCTCGTCCGGCAGAGGGACACCAGATAGGATCGTGAGCACCGTTTGCCGCGTAGCGAGAGGGAGCCCCTCCTCCTGAACCCTCATATGGTCCTGTCTGCTGAGGAAGTCCCACATCGGGCAAGAATGGCACTGAAGCGGAGCAACTCGGCGCCTGACGAACTCCCTCACCACCATGGGCGTAGTCACACCAAGGTCCTTCAACCACCGCAGCCTGGCCCAGACGAGGGCAAGACAGGGGCTCGCAAGCTTCTGATGGCCCCAGCCGGAGTTTGGAATGGTAGGCCCCACCGGAGGTTGGAGTAGAGGGTTGAGCATGCCGGCATCAACAAACACCCACGGCGTGCGGAACTCGCTCACGGATGAAGGGAGCTCGAAGTCGATCCCCATGCCTGCTGTCGCAGCCATGGCCTGGAAGCCCACGCACCCTGAGCTCTGCCGGGCACCGGTGAGATGCAGCGAGAAGAAGTGGCGGAGGAGTGCCACGGAGGGGGTGATGCCCACCATGGCCTCACACACGAAAGCAAAGACGGTAAGAAGGGTCACAGATTGGGGGTCAAGATGAAGCATGTGGATCTGATAGTGCTCGAGCACCACGTTGAAGAAGGCGGAGAATGGAGGAAGCAGGCCAGCCCAGAGGGCATCAATAAAGATCGGAACCTCGGTGACTGCCCGAGCCATGCTGGAGCGAGACGCAGGCCAAGCCGGCGTCTCTCCCCACTCGTTGAAGCCGGAGGCGAGCATGGGGCGCACCTTGCCCATGGCCTCGTCGTTGAGCACCCGAGGCCGGCCGAGCGCCAGCTCGACGGATGGAGGCGCAGTTGGCGAGGACAGAGGTTTCTTCCCCTTCTCGGCTTGCTTTGGTGCCATGGCGGTGAAGCGGGCGGAGCGCAAGTTGGATTGGGAAGGCGGAGCAAGACGTCGAAGGAGCAGGGAGATTGGAAGAGCCGAGCGCGGAGAGGGAAGAATAACTGTGCAAGAAGCGGGGCCACATAGCCAGGCGGATTCAAAGGCAGCATGGGGAAGCGGAGACGCCCACGTCCAATCAACCGCCACACGTCAACCGAGGCCGCAGGCTTTTGGGGGCCTGCGGTGCTCCGAACTTGACCCTTGGCTTCGCCGTGAAGCCAAGACCGAGTGCACCTTGGGCCCGGGGGCTACTGTCGGTGTTCTGGGAATGGGGGTCCCTAGACTTGCCTGCCTGCGGCCCACGGCGTGGTGGAGCCAGCAGGCCGTACGGCCCATCTTCACCAACAAGGCACCCAAGACCCTCGCGAGGGGCCAAGCCTCGCGAGGCGGACGACGCAAGACCTCCTCAGGAGTAGTCTGGTCAGGAAGGCTCGCGAGGAGCGGAGATATCAAGGCGGGGCAAACCTCACGAGGTTCTCGTGACGTGAGCCATGACGATCGACACCAGGCGGGCGCCAGCGCGCGCAGCGTCCTTGTTTCCTCTTTGGTGCAAAGGGGGCAAGAGTAGCCGTGGAGTACCGAGGCCTCAGGCAAAGGTTGCCATTTTGGTGCAATGAGACCAAGACCAGGAGGACTGCAAGACGGAGGTCATCGTGGAGCCCAAGACGGCGTCACCACCAGAGCTTTGTGTAGGCGAAGACTACTTTTGTCAGGACGGCTCGTACTAGCTGTCCCCCTTCAAATTTGCCCGCCATTGTTGGCTCCCTTCCCGCTCGATATTTGGGAAGAGGACCAGGGCCTCTATAAATAGGACTAGCCACCATAGTAGGGACATCACCCCATCAGACCCAGAGAGACATCCTCAGACCCAGAGAGACATCATCAGACCCAGAGAGACATCATCAGACCCAGAGAGACACACAAGTCCGAAAGCACAAGAACACCTCAACCTCAGGAGGCTGTTCTTCCCCTTGTACTATTCATCATCGGCCCAAGAGGCAATCCACCACCACACTGGAGTAGGGTATTACACCACAACAGTGGCCCAAACCAGTATAAACCCCGTGTCTTTCTGTGTTGTGAGTTCGTCGAGTTCGTCCGCAAGATCTTAGCGAGCTAGAGCGTAGATCGGTAGGAGGGAAAGACTTCGCGCGCACCCCAGTGTTCGAACCTTAAGGGTTAGCCGGAGCCCCACATCCGACACATATGGCTCCTGCCAGTTGCCGATAACTGTGTTACAAAACATGATCATCTCATACAATAAAATTTAGCATCATGTCTTGACCATATCACATCCAAGGTAGTGAGAATCCCGACTCGACTCCTAGAATCCTATGACTTCACGACCCTACGGAACCATGTCAATCCAAGTCCCACTATGAATCCAGATCAGGTAGAATCCATGTTGAGTCGCGATCCAAATCATAGAATCATGTACAAAACTGTAGAATCCCGCCTATGCTATGGACTATGTCCGATTCTACTAATTTATCTAAGTCGTTTGTTTAGTTGTAGCAGAATAGTATGCCATCATCCAAACCATTTTCACATGCCTCATGGCCCTTTATTCCCCTCCCAAGCCCAAATGCTCAGTCGCCGACACCTTTGATCTGGCTCTCAAAACCTAGATCAAAATTGAGGATCAGACTTGTCGACAAATGGAATTGGCATGGGAAGGAGGATGTGTGATGTCTACTACACAACCTTCTTCTTGTAGACGTTGTTGGGCCTCCAAGTGTAGAGGTTTGTAGGACAGTAGCAAATTTCCCTCAAGTGGATGACCTAAGGTTTATCAAGCCGTAGGAGGCGTAGGATGAAGATGGTCTCTCTCAAGCAACCCTGCAACCAAATAACAAAGAGTCTCTTGTGTCCCCAACACACCCAATACAATGGCAAATTGTATAGGTGCACTAGTTCGGCGAAGAGATGGTGATACAAGTGGTATATGGATAGTAGATAAAGGTATTTGTAATATGAAATTATAAATACAGCAAGGTAACAAGTGATAAAAGTGAGCGTAAACGGTATTGCAATGCTAGGAAACAAGGCCTAGGGTTCATACTTTCACTAGTGTATTGTAACGCCCCAGATATACTTTCCATATTTGTATCCAACTCTTGCCATTTCCGGCGCTAAGTTATATTTATTTCTCGGGTTCGAGTCGTTGTCTCTGTGTGTTGTTTTTCTTTTCGTGCATCTCATATCATGTCATCTCGTGCATTGCATTTGCATACATGTTCATCTCATGCATTCGAGCATTTTCCCCGTTGTCCGTTTTGCATTCCGGCGCTTCGTTCTCCTCCGGTGGCCATTTCTAGCTTTCTTTCGTGTGTGGGGTTCAAACATTTCCAGACTGGACCGAGACTTGCCATGCGGCCTTGGTTTACTACCAGTAGACCGCCTGTCAAGTTTCGGGTCATTTGGACTTCGTTTGATACTCCTACGGTTAACCGAGGGACCGAAAAGGCCTCGTGTGTGTTGCAGCCCAACACCCCCCAAATTTGTCCCAAAACCCACCAAACTCTGCTCCATGTCCTAGAGCGTTCGATCACGATCGCGTGGGCGAAAACCGCACTTCATTTGGGCTCTCCTAGCTCCACTTATGCCTATATATACACCCCCCATTTCGGATCTCGTCTTCCTCCCCGTCCTCCTCCTAAAAAAAACAGATCAACCCCGCCACCGACGGACGTGTCCGGATCCGACCGGACAACGTCCGCCCGCCGCCGCCATCCAACCCGCCGCCGCCACGTGTCCCCGCGGGACCAGTTCGCCGCCGCCACCAACGCGGGCCCGAGGCCCAGCGCCGGCCCCCGAGGCCCGATCCGCCGCCGCCTCCTCCTTCGCCCAAGGCCGCCGCCGCCCGACGCTCCGCCGGCCGCCGCCGCCCCTCGCCGGCGCGCGGGCCGCGTCCACCGCCGCCGGGCGCCGCCACCGGCCTCCCCCGGCCTCCCCGGCGCCGCCCCGGCCTCTCCCCGCCGCCTCGCCGGCCTCCCCTCCTCCACCGGCTCCGGCGACGAGCTCCTCCGGCGACTCGTGCTACAGTGCCCCGGCCGCCTCGTAATCCGTGCCGCTGGATCTAGATCTGGGTTGACCCCTCTCCCCCGAAACCCTAATTTTCGTGCTACCTTTGACTGCTTGTATCTCTGCAACCGTAGCTCCGTTTTGGGCGTATGATATATCAAAATCTTCGTCTCGACATGTAAATCATTTCATTCCATTGCATCATTTGCATTTGGGGTCATCTTGTTGCCCAAAATGCTGTTAGAAGGAGGCTTCGTGAGTTAAATTGCAGATCCGTTAGTTCATCATGCACTTTTGTCATTTTTGCCATGTTTAATCCATGCATGATATGCCTGTGCTCCTTTGGGATGAATTGTTAAGCATTTTGTCTTCTTTCCAGAGGTGCCACCCATGCATTTTTAGGATGTGTGTGTTGTCTTGTGCAAGCTTGCGAAGAGAGGTACCTGAGATTGCTGATTTCAGGGACTTAGTGATTTTCACTAAGTCTGGGATATTTTAGTTCATGATGCTATATGTCCAGCTTGTTTGCTAGTGATCTGTGCCTCTTTTGAGGATGATCAGTAAGGGAGTTTTGATATTTATGTTATGCTCTATCCATCCATGTCCTTGTTTGCATATATTGAGTGCTCTAGGTTGACTCAATCGAGCTCAACTTTTGCTTCGTTGTTAATCTGGGCAGATCGTCAACTTGTTTGCGATTTTGCCAATGCTACCGTTAGTGTTCCATGCATGCTATGCCTTTGTTCTTGCCATGTCTAGCTTATATTTTGTGCCTTCTTAATGAATGTATTCTTGCCTTGCTGGGACTTGCACCATGGTGAGTGCATCGAGCTCGTTTACATGCCTTCGTGAGTTATATTTCAGCATGTCTCAGTTTTCACTAAGTCTGAAAACTGATTGTGTTTTATGCTATGTTCGTGTGCCTGTTAATATATTTTGTGAACCCTTTTGGCCCCAGGTCACTTTGGGTCTTTTGTTAAGCTTGTTGAGTAGCTCCATGCCATATTCTTACCTGTCATGTTCAGGTTTTGTATCATATTGTGTTGCTGCTCCGAAGAGGGCTTCGTGATCTGAAATTTCAGGCTAGTGTTAATTTCACTAAGTCTGGAATCTGTTTTTCATATTCATTTTGCCATGCTTGTTTGAACCTCTTAATGGATGAATTTGCCTATGGCTCAGTGCTAGTGTTTTGTTAACCATCTTGTGTACATCACTGCCATGTATTTTGTTTTCATGTTTGATGGCTGTAGCATGTTCATTTCGTTGCATTTAGATGCCTACTTGCTGTAAATCGCAGACCGGTGTCATATCTTAAAACGCTTGCCATTTCCAAACCGTAACTCCGATTCCAATGATCTTTATATCGTTTTCAAGAGATTTCATCCCCTCTATCCAGTGGCACCCTTGGAATTCCAAGTTGAGGCCAGGTTCATGCATTTCCTGTCATATCTTGCATTTTGCATCCCGCATCGCATCCCGCATAGCATATCATCATTTCATCATATTGCTTGGTCTTGCACGTGGTTGATTGTATCCTTGTTGCTTGTTTGTCTTGTTGGGTAGAGCCGGGAGACGAGTACGCTACCGAGGAGCCCGTTGAGTTTGCTTGTGAGGATCCAGTCAACTCTGACAACTGTGCAGGCAAGATGATCATACCCTCGAAATCACTACTATCTTTGCTATGCTAGTTTGCTCGCTCTTTTGCTTTGCCACTGCTACGATGCCTACCTTTTGCTTGTCATCCTCCCAATTGCCATGTCAAACCTCTAACCCACCATGTCCTAGCAAACCGTTGATTGGCTATGTTACCGCTTTGCTCAGCCCCTCTTATAGCGTTGTTAGTCGCAGGTGAAGATTGGAGCCGTTCCTTGTTGGAACATTTATTTACTTGTTGGGATATCATTATATTGCTATGTTATCTTAATGCATCTATATACTTGGTAAAGGGTGGAAGACTCGGCCTCTCGCCTAGTGTTTTGTTCCACTCTTGCCGCCCTAGTTTCCTTCATATCGGTGTTATGTTCCCGGATTTTGCGTTCCTTACGCGGTTGGGTTATAATGGGAACCCCTTGATATTTCACCTTGATTAAAGCTTTTCCAGCAATGCCCAACATTGGTCTTACCATTTGCCACCTAGCCTTTTTCCTTTCCCTTGGGTTCTGTAGACTCAAGGGTCATCTTATTTTACTTCCCCCGGGCCAGTGCTCCTCTGAGTGTTGGTCCAAACTAGAGCACCGTGCGGGGCCGTCCCTCGGCAACTTGGGTTACGTTGACTCCCGTACGCTTAGCTTATCCGGTGTGCCCTGAGAACGAGATATGTGCAGCTCCTATCGGGATTTGTCGGCACAGCGGGTGGTGTTGCTGGTCTTGTTTTAACCTGTCGAATTGTCTTGTTGTACCGGGTTGCCGAGTCTGATCGGTGTGTCTCGGGTGGAGGTCTATTCCTTCGTTGACCGTGAGAGCTTGTCATGGGCTAAGTTGGGACTCCCCTGCAGGGATTGAACTTTCGAAAGCCGTGCCCGCGGTTATGGGCAGATGGGAATTTGTTAATGTCCGGTTGTAGATAACTTGAACCTTAATTAATTAAAATGAATCAACTGAGTGTGTTGCCGTGATGGCCTTTTCTCGGCGAAGTCCGGGAAGTGGACACGGTGTTGGAGTAATGCTTGCGCAGGTTGTTCCTTCTAGTTTCTCGCTCGCGCTTTGCCTCCTCTTCTCGCTCTCCTTTGCGAATAAGTTAGCCACCATATATGCTAGTCGCTTGCTGCAACTCCACATATATTTGCCTTATCCTGTCCTATAAGTTTAAATAGTCTTGATCGCGTGGGTGTGAGATTGCTGAGTCCCTGTGGCTCACCGATACTACAACTCCAGATGCAGGTCCAGGTGATTCCGCTCCGGTTGACGATTACGAGCTCAAGTGGGAGTTCGACGAGGACTCTCAGCGATACTACGTGTCTTTTCCGGATGATCAGTAGTGGTGCCTAGTTGGGGTTATCGATTCAGGGCCTTGTCGCATGTTGGGGGTCTTTTCTATTTTGGCACCGTAGTCGGGCCATGAGTGATTTGTATGATGGATGTTATTTATGTACTTTGATGTGACGTGGCGAGTGTAAGCCAACTATGTACCTCCCCTTTATATTATTTATGTACATGGGATGTGTGATGATTTCCCGACTTGCGACATTGCTTTCAATGCGGTTATGCCTCTAAGTCATGCCTCGACACGTGGGAGATATAGCCGCATCAAGGGCGTTACATGTATGTCCCCTCAACAATAATAACATAATTGGATCACATAACTATCCCTCAACATGCAACAAAGAGTCACTCCAAAGTCACTAATAGCGGAGAACGAACGAAGAGATTATGGTAGGGTACGAAACCACCTCAAAGTTATTCTTTCCAATCAATCCGTTGGGCTATTCCTATAAGTGTCACAAACTGCCCTAGAGTTCGTACTAGAATAACACCTTAAGACACAAATCAACCAAAACCCTAATGTCACCTAGATACTCAATGTCACCTCAAGTATCCGTGTGTATGATTATACGATATGCATCACACAATCTCAGATTCATCTATTCAACCAACACAAAGGACCTCAAAGAGTGCCCCAAAGTTCCTACCGGAGAATCACGACGAAAACGTGTGCCAACCCATATGCATAGGTTCATGGGCGGAACCCGCAAGTTGATCACCAAAACATACATCAAGTGAATCACGTGATATCCCATTGTCACCACAGATACGCACGGCAAGACATACATCAAGTGTTCTCAAATCTTTAAAGACTCAATCCGATAAGATAACTTCAAAGGGGAAACTCAATCCATTACAAGAGAGTAGAGGGGGGAAGAAACATCATAGGATCCAAATATAATAGCAAAGCTCACGATACATCAAGATCATACCATCTCAAGAACACGAGAGAGAGAGAGAGATCAAACACATAGCTACTGGTACATACCCTCAGCCCCGAGGGAGAACTACTCCCTCCTCATAATGGAGAGCACCGGGATGATGAAGATGGCCACCGGAGAGGGATTGTCCCCTCCGGCAGGGTGCCGGAACGGGTCTAGATTGGTTTTCGGTGGCTACGGAAGCTTCTGGCAACAGAACTCCCGATCTATTGTGCCCTCTGGAAGTTTTACGATACGTAGGTATATATGGGTGAAAGGAGTACGTCGGTGGATCGAAGGGGGGCCACGAGGCAGGGGGGCGCCCCCTACCCTCGTGAGCACCTCCTTCATCTTCTGACGTAGGGTTCAAGTCTATCTGGTAGGTTTCCTTCCAAAAATAACTTCTCCAGTTGATTTCGTTCCGTTTCGACTCCGTTTGATATTCCTTTTCTTCGAAACACTAAAATAGGCATAAAACAACAAATCTGGGCTGGGCCTCCGGTTAATAAGTTAGTCCCAAAAGTAATATAAAAGTGGAAAATAATGCCCAATATTGCCCAAAACAGTAGATAATATAGCATGGAGCAATAAAAAATTATAGATACATTGGAGACGTATCAAGCATCCCCAAGCTTAATTCCTGCTCATCCTCGAGTAGGGAAATGATAAAAAGATAAATTTTGATGCGGAATGCTAGTTGGCATAATTTCAGTGTAATTCTTCTTACTTGTGATATGAATATTCAGATCCGAAAGATTCAAGACAAAAGTTCATTGACATAAAAATAATAATACTTCAAGCATACTAATAAAGCAATTATGTCTTCTCAAAATATCATGGCCAAAGAAAGCTATCCCTACAAAATCATATAGTCTGGCTATGCTCTATCTTCACCACACAAAGTATTTAAATCATGCACAACCCCGATGACAAGCCAAGCAATTGTTTCATACTTTTGATGTTCTCAAACTTTTTCAATCTTCACGCAATATATGAGGGTGAGCCATGGACATAGCACTGTAGGTGGAATAGAATGGTGGTTGTGGAGAAGACAAAAAAGGAGAAGATAGTCTCACATCAACTAGGCGTATCAATGGGCTATGGAGATGCCCATCAATAGATATCAATGTGAGTGAGTAGGGATTGCCATGCAACAGATGCACTAGAGCTATAAGTATATGAAATCTCAACAAAAGAAACTAGTGGGTGTGCATCCAACTTGCTTTCTCACGAAGACCTAGGGCATTTTGAGGAAGCCCATCATTGGAATATACAAGCCAAGTTCTATAATGAAAGATTCCCACTAGTATATGAAAGTGACAACATAGGAGACTCTCTATCATGAAGATCATGGTGCTACTTTGAAGCACAAGTGTGGTAAAAGGATAGTAGCATTGCCCCTTCACTCTTTTTCTCTCATTTTTTATTTTTTTGTTATTTGGGCCTTTTCTCTTTTTTATGGCCTCTTCTCTTTTTGGGGCTTCTTTGGCCTCCTTTATTTATTTTTCGTCTGGAGTCTCATCCCGACTTGTGGGGGAATCATAGTCTCCATCATCCTTTCCTCACTGGGATAATGCTCTAATAATGATGATCATCACACTTTTATTTACTTACAACTCAAGAATTATATCTCGATACTTAGAACAAGATATGACTCTATATGAATGCCTCCGGCGGTGTACCGGGATGTGCAATGACTCATGAGTGACATGTATGAAAGAATTATGAACGGTGGCTTTGCCACAAATACGATGTCAACTACATGATCATGCTAAGCAATATGACAATGATGAATGTGTCATGATAACGGAACGGTGGAAAGTTGCATGGAAATATATCTCGGAATGGCTATGGAAATGCCATAATAGGTAGGTATGGTGGCTGTTTTGAGGAAGGTATATGGTGGGTGTATGATACCGGCGAAAGTTGCGCGGTACTAGAGAGGCTAGCAATGGTGGAAGGGTGAGAGTGCGTATAATCCATGGACTCAACATTAGTCATAAAGAACTCACATACTTATTGCAAAAATCTACAAGTTATCAAAGCAAAGTATTACGCGCATGCTCCTAGGGGGATAGATTGGTAGGAAAAGACCATCGCTCGTCCCCGACCGCCACTCATAAGGAAGGCAAGGAAGGCAATCAATAAATAAATCATGCTCCGACTTCATCACATAACGTTTCACCATACGTGCATGCTACGGGAATCACAAACTTCAACACAAGTATCTCTCAAATTCACAACTACTCAACTAGCATGACTCTAATATTACCATGTCCATATCTCAAAACAATCATCAAGTATCAAACTTCTCTTAGTATTCAACACACTCATAAGAGAATTTTATTATTCTTGAATACCTAGCATATTAGGATTTTAAGAAAATTACCATGCTATTTAAGACTCAAAATAATCTAAATGAAGCATGAGAGTTCATCTATTTCTTCAAAATAAAACTACCACCGTGCTCTAAAAGATATAGGTGAAGCACTAGAGCAACAACAAACTACTCCGAAAGATATAAGTGAAGATCAATGAGTAGTTTAATAATTATGCAACTATGTGAAGACTCTCTAACATTTAATAATTTCAGATCTTGGTATTTTATTCAAACAGCAAGCAAAGCAAAATAAAATGACATCTAAGAATAGCAAACATCATGTGAAGAAGCAAAAACTTAGGATCAACCGAAACTAACCGATAGTTGTTGAAGAAGAAAGGTGGGATGCCAACCGGGGCATCCCCAAGCTTAGATGCTTGAGAATTCTTGAAATATTATCTTGGGATGCCTTGGGCATCCCCAATCTTGAGCTTTTGGTTCTCCTTAATTCCTCTCATATCATGGTCTCCCTAAATCTCAAAAGCTTCATCCACACAAAACTCAACAAGGACTCGTGAGATAAGTTAGTATAAACCATTGCAAAAACCTTATCATACTCTACTGTAGCAAACCACTAAAATTATTATTCAACATTGGACATTAAATTTCTCTGCATATTTAATAGTCCTATCCTCAAATAGAATCATTAAAGAAGCAAACGTATGCAAACATAACAGCAATCTGCCTAAACAGGTTAGTCTGTAAATAATTCAGCAACATCCATACTTCCCTAGCTCCAAAAATTATGAAAGAAAATTCCCACTGTAGTAAATTTATCAGAGCTTAATATGCAAAAGTTTTCAACATTTTATCACATTCTGAATTTTCTAGGGAATTATTGCAACAGCGGTAAACTTTCTGTTTTCAAACAGCAACATGTATACTTGTAACATAGGCATAGTAAAGGCTATCAATGCCACTTTTATTGAAATAAAAGATGCAAAAAAATTTTCTAAATAACAGCAAGCAAA
Organism: Triticum urartu; assembly: GCF_003073215.2. NCBI lineage: Eukaryota > Viridiplantae > Streptophyta > Magnoliopsida > Poales > Poaceae > Triticum > Triticum urartu. The sequence continues at coordinate 181,727,252 of NC_053027.1, read as the reverse complement.
TCATAACAAAATAAATTGACGCTCCAAGCAAAACACATATCATGTGGCGAATAAAAATATAGCTCCAAGTAAAGTTACCGATGAAGGAAGGCGAAAGAGGGGATGCCTTCCGGGGCATCCCCAAGCTTAGGCTCTTGGCTATCCTTGAATATTACCTTGTGGTGCCTTGGTAATCCCCAAGCTTAGTCTCTTGCCACTCCTTATTCCATAGTCCATCGAATCCTTACCCAAAACTTGAAAACTTCACAACACAAAACTTAACAGAAAACTCGTAAGCTCCGTTAGTATAAGAAAGCAAAACACCACTTCAAGGTACTGTAATGAACTCATTATTTATTTATATTGGTGTTAAACCTACTGTATTCCAACTTCTCTATGGTTTATAAACTATTTTACTAGCCATAGATTCATCAAAATAAGTAAACAACACATGAAAAACAGAATCTGTCAAAGACAGAACAGTCTGTAGTAATCTGAATCAAACATATACTTCTGGAACTCATAAAATTCTCAAATAAATTGTTGGACCTGAGGAATTTATCTATTAATCATCTGAAAAAAGAATTCACTAAATATCACTCTCCAAATAAGAGTGGCAGCAATTCTCGTGAGCGCTAAAGTTTCTGTTTTTTACAGCATGATCAACAAGACTTTCCCCAAGTCTTCCCAAAGGTTCTACTTGGCACAAACACTAATTAAAAGCATAAAACCACATCTAAAAAGAGTCTAGATGAATTATTTATTACTAAACAGGAACAAAAATCAAGGAACTAAAATAAAATTGGGTTGCCTCCCAACAAGCGCTATCGTTTAACGCCCCTAGCTAGGCATGATGATTTCAATGGTGCTCACATAAAGGATAAGAATTGAAACATAAATAGAGCATCAAGAAGAATATGACTAGCACATTTAAGTCTAACATTCTTCCTGTGCATAGGGATTTTTTGAGCAAACAACTTGTGGGAACAATAATCAACTAGCATAGGAGGGCAAAACAAGCATAACTTCAAAACTTTAAGCACATAGAGAGGAAACTTGATATTATTGCAACTCCTACAAGCATATATTCCTCCCTCATAATAATATTCAGTAGCATAATGAATGAATTCAACAATATAACCATCACATAAAGCATTCTTTTCATGATCTACACGCATAGAAAATTTACTACTCTCCACATAAGCAAAATTCTTCTCATTCGGAATAGTGGGAGTATCATAAGAGACTTGAATACTATAAATTGTTTCCACGTTAAAGGAGTAATGTTCAGAGAAAGGGTACTCATAATCATGACAAGTTTTATAAATATAATCATCACTACTCTTTATAGCATAATTTTTATCACAATAATCATCATAAGTAGCAACTTTGTTCTCATCATAATCGATTGAAACCTCTTCCAAGATAGTGGATACATCACTAAATAAAGTCATGACCTCTCCAAATCCACTTTCATAAATATTATAAGATTCAACATACTACAAAATAGTGGGATCATTACTTCCTAAAGTTGACACTCTTCCAAACCCACTTTCATCAATATAATCATCGTAAGTAGAAGGCATGCTATCATCATAACAACTTTGCATATCAAAACTTGAGAGGATAAAAATATCATCATTATTAAACATAGCATCCCCAAGCTTGGGCCTTTTCATATCATAAGCATAATCACTCTCATCATTAATATTATAGATAGCACCAATATTATAGCAATTATAATATTCTTCCAAGCAAGTGCCAAAAAGATTTTCAAGATCATAAGAAGTGTCATTATCTTCCCAATCATAATCATCACAACAAGAAATAAGCATAACGAGATCATCATCAAGTGTATCATTTTCATGAGGCACAACAATAATAGGAGCAACTTTATTTGGGAGATATACCTTTTTACCTCTCTTCCTTTTTCTTTTCTTCTTCTTCTTCACCACATCATGTGTGGGTTCAATCCTCTTTTTGGAGCTCCTTATTAATGAGATTGGTTGAATAGAGGGCTCCTCTTCGTTACCTGATTCATCATAAGAAATAATAGGAGAATATTGGGAAGTCTCTTCCCTTTTGTTAGCATTCTCTTCATCTTCTGTTTGTTTTCTTTTCTTTATGTAATTGGCAATATAAGGATTTTCAATGCAATTCACCGCACAATACATATAAATTTCTTCTAGATTAAAATTAAGAACTTTTTCAAGGACAAATTTTGGAATATCCTTAGTTCTACGTTTAATTTCTTCATAACCCAAGAGCAAACTAAGTTCATTATGATGCACAAGGGAACTCAAGTCATCACAATTTTTGGACATGATACGCTCATGAAACAATTTGCATTGGGTACTAAAATGATCACGTTCATTGCAAAGTTCACAAGTAGGGCTAAGAAAAGATAAATTTTCAGCACATTCATCTAGCTCTTCTTGCAACAATTTGGTTTCTAAGTACTTGTGCCTCTTACAATATCTATCTTCCCTATTTGGTGTGTACTTGCAAACCCAATCTACTCCACAAAAATTGACATGTTTATAGGAGGCATTTTCATCATAACTAGTGCAATCATCATTAGCATCATGGATATTCAAAGAATTCGTACTAACAACATTGCAATCATGCTCATCATTCAAAGATTTAGTGCCAAACATTTTAATGCATTCTTCTTCTAACACTTTGGCACAATTTTCCTTTCCATCATACTCACGAAAGATATTAAAAAGATGAAGCGTATGAGACAAACTCAATTCCATTTTTTTGTAATTTTCTTTTATAAACTAAACTAGTGATAAAACAAGAAACTAAAAGACTCGATTGCAAGATCTAAATATATACCTTCAAGCACTCACCTCCCCAGCAACGGCGCCAGAAAAGAGCTTGATGTCTATTACACAACCTTCTTCTTGTAGACGTTGTTGGGCCTCCAAGTGCAGAGGTTTGTAGGACAGTAGCAAATTTCCCTCAAGTGGATGGCCTAAGGTTTATCAATCCGTAGGAGGCGTAGGATGAAGATGGTCTCTCTCAAGCAACCATGCAACCAAATAACAAAGAGTCTCTTGTGTCCCCAACACACCCAATACAATGGTAAATTGTATAGGTGCACTAGTTCGGCGAAGAGATGGTGATACAAGTGGTATATGGATAGTAGATAAAGGTATTTGTAATCTGAAATTATAAAAATAGCAAGGTAACAAGTGATAAAAGTGAGCATAAACGGTATTGCAATGCTAGGAAACAAGGCCTAGGGTTCATACTTTCACTAGTGTAAGTCCCCTCAACAATAATAACATAATTGGATCACATAACTATCCCTCAACATGCAACAAAGAGTCACTCCAAAGTCACTAATAGCGGAGAACGAACGAAGAGATTATGGTAGGGTACGAAACCACCTCAAAGTTATTCTTTCCAATCAATCCGTTGGGCTATTCCTATAAGTGTCACAAACTGCCCTAGAGTTCGTACTAGAATAACACCTTAAGACACAAATCAACCAAAACCCTAATGTCACCTAGATACTCCAATGTCACCTCAAGTATCCGTGGGTATGATTATATGATATGCATCACACAATCTCAGATTCATCTATTCAACCAACACAAAGGACCTCAAAGAGTGCCCTAAAGTTCCTACCGGAGAATCACGACGAAAACGTGTGCCAACCCCTATGCATAGGTTCATGGGAAGAACCCGCAAGTTGATCACCAAAACATACATCAAGTGAATCACGTGATATCCCATTGTCACCACAGATACGCACAGCAAGACATACATCAAGTGTTCTCAAATCTTTAAAGACTCAATCCGATAAGATAACCTCAAAGGGGAAACGCAATCCATTACAAGAGAGTAGAGGGGGGAAGAAACATCATAGGATCCAAATATAATAGCAAAGCTTGCGATACATCAAGATCGTACCATCTCAAGAACACGAGAGAGAGAGAGATCAAACACATAGCTACCGGTACATACCCTCAGCCCCGAGGGAGAACTACTCCCTCCTCATCATGGAGAGCACCGGGATGATGAAGATGGCCACCGGAGAGGGATTGCCCCCTCCGGCAGGGTGCCGGAACGGGTCTAGATTTGTTTTCGGTGGCTACGGAGGCTTCTGGCGGCGGAACTCCCGATCTATTGTGCCCTCTGGAAGTTTTATGATATGTAGGTATATATGGGTGAAAGGAGTACGTCGGTGGACCGAAGGGGGGGCCACGAGGCAGGGGGCGTGCCCCCTACCCTTGTGAGCACCTCCTTCATCTTCTGACATAGGGTCCAAGTCTATCTGGTAGGTTTCCTTCCAAAAATAACTTCTCTAGTTGATTTCGTTCCGTTTCGACTCTGTTTGATATTCCTTTTCTTCGAAACACTGAAATAGGCATAAAACAGCAATTCTGGGCTGGGCCTCCGGTTAATAGGTTAGCCCCAAAAGTAATATAAAAGTGGAAAATAATGCCCAATATTGCCCAAAACAGTAGATAATATAGCATGGAGCAATAAAAAATTATAGATACGTTGGAGACGTATCAATGCGTCAAGATTGATCGAAGAAGGAGAGCAAGACCCTTCAAGGTTCAGCACTGCAGGGCAAATATACAAGTGATCGGCTATTCACGTATTCTAAAAAAACCCGTAAGTAAATTTCGTGCGTCGAATATTTCAATGTTCTATATATTTGCCTCTCATATATGTTCCATACATCCAAGCTAATACTCCCTCCTTTCCAAATTACTTGTCACAGAAATGGATGTATCTAGAATGAAAATACATCTAGATACATCCATACCTGCGACAAGTAATTCAGAACGAAGGGAGTAGTAGGTTAGCCATAAAAAGAAGTGGAATAGAACTAGCATTGATGTGTACGTCTTTGCTCTATATTTAGTGTCAAAACTCTGTAGAACCCATATAAATTTCTTCCATGGATACAAAATATCTTATTTGAGTAAATCTAGTAGAATTCTCGATTCCATGACTCGATACTACGACTCGATTCTGTCTAAGTAAAATCGATCCGACTCCGAATCTCGACTCTGACTACCTTGATCACATCACAACATGCCCTGCAAAAACAAGTTAGATGTCCTCTACTTTGTTGTTGCAAGTTTTACTTGGCTGCTACGGGCTGAGCAAGAACCGTTCTTACCTACGCATTAAAAACCACAACGCGGTATAGTGATTGCTTTTTGATCTTCAGAAAGAACCCTGTTCATTGAATCCGTTTCAACTAAAGCTGGAGAAACAGACACCCACTAGCCACCTGTGTGCGAATCACGTCGGTAGAACCAGTCTCGCGTAAGCGTACGCGTAATGTCGGTCTGGGTCGCTTCATCCAACAATGCCGCTAAATCAAGAATCAACTAGTGACGGCAAGCAATATGTATATACCCACACCCACAACTCCTTTGTGTTCTACTCGTGCATATAACATCTACGCATAAACCTGGCTCGGATGCCATTGTTGGGTAACACAGTAATTTTAAAAAAATCCTACGCACATGCAAGATCATGGTGATGCATAGCAACGAGAGGGGAGAGTATCGTCTACGTACCCTCGTAGACCATAAGCGGAAGCGTTATGACAACGCGGTTGATGTAGTCGTACGTCTTCACGATCGACCGATCTAGCACCGAAGGTACGGCACCTCCGTGATCTACACACGTTCGGCTCGGTGACGTCTCGCGAACTCATGATCCAATAGAGCTTCGAGGGAGAGCTTCGTCAGCACGACGGCGTGATGACGGTGATGATGTTGTGTGTCGACCCGACCCGAATGGATCAAGTCTACTGTGCTCTGGTGTCATCCCTGGATCAGTAATGCTGACACCACACAGTACATCGAAGGATTTATAGAAGAGTGGCAATCACACACTTATTACATCGTTGTCTCAAAGAGAACTTATTACAATAAATATGGCTTAAGGCCATCTAATAACGATAACAGCGGAAGACTCGGAAGATAAATGGGTCCATCAACTCCAACGGCATCACTGAGTATAGAACCACGACCTAAAAGCACCTTACTCGTCGTCTGAAAAGTCTGCAACATGAAAGTTGCAGCCCGAAAACGGGTCAGCACATGGAATATGCTGGCAATGTAACACATAGAGAGTAATGGGATGAAACAGCTATACTATATGCATATATGGCTGGTGGAAAGCTCTATGGTTACAGTTTTGCGTAAAGCCAGTTTTTCCCTACTGCAAAGGAATAAATTTATTTAACTATCATGGTAGTTGTTAAACATTGAGAATGGTTGATAGCATTCCGATCCCAATTAAGTGGACAATTAAAACCCAACAACATTAACTAGAAGTAACATGATGAGATTCACATGATATTCAAGTACTAGATACTCAATTTGTCCATAACCGGGGACACGGCTAATCATGATTAGTTTGTACACTCTGCAGAGCTTTGCGCACTTCTCCCCACAAGACTCGATCGCCTCCGTTGGATTTCTCGCACTACATGGTGTTTGAGAAACGGATGACCGAGACACAGTCTTTCAGAAGCGCTAGCACCTTACGTCCGGGTAGACCGTACCACCTATATCCCCTACATCTGCTAGTCTACCACTGTAAGAGTTCGCATGACTTAGTCAACTATGCCAGAGCCCATAATGGCTTGTGGCTGCACACGGAAGTTACTAGCATGAATGATCTTATGATCCCTTTGAGCCTGGGTGGCGGTCCGAAATAAAAACAGGCAAGTCCTGATAGACATCAGGTGCCTCAATCCACCCAGATGTGTGTTTAAGTTGCCACCTTAAGTAAACCATTAAAATTAACAAACGCACATCTGTCCTGGATATCACTCACCCAATCCACGTCTACTAGCATAGCATGGCATAATAAGCAACGTAGAAGTAACTCCCAAAGGTTTCATAATAATACAGGTGATAGGTACTACCTCATCTACCTCCCATCCCACAATTTAATTAGATCCTAATCATGCAATGTGAGAGGATTGATCTAATGCAATAAAACTGGGTTGTAGAAAAGGTATGATCAAAGTGTTACTTGCCTTGCTGTTGATCCGCCAGTCCTAGGGTTTCGAAGTAACAAGCGGCGCAATCCGGGTGATCTATCGCAGTCAAACAACAAGCACACAATAAGTACTCATCTAATGCACAGGTAAAACTTGAACAAGAGAACGAACCAGAAAGTTCAACTTAAGAACTCCGGTTGCAAAGAAAGAAAGAACCGAACAGACGACGGAAAACAAACGGCGGAAGAAAACAACTCGGGTCTAGCAAGTTGAAACTAGGTCAAATTTTACTGTAGCAAAGGCTTGTTCAAGTTGATTAGATGGAACGGCGGTTTCGAGACGAAACTCCAGGCGCTTGAATCACCTGATTCCGATAAACGAGCGGGAAGAACGACTAGAACGAAGATCGGATCTGAGATCGCGATCGCGGAATAAATCCGACGAAAAGAAAAGAGACGAACGATTAAACGAACGGACGTTCGTTAACCGGGAATAACTGGTGATCACGTTCGTTAAGACGAACGGTCCGAAAGAAGAACGAAAACCGATCTAGGGTTTTCGGAAAAGAAACCGAAAAGAAAGAACCGGAAAAGAAAACGGAAAAGAATCGGAACGGTTTTCTAAAAAAAACCGAACCGGGGAAAGAAAAAGAGGCATGGCGTGGGGCTACCTCTGGCGAGGCGGAACTCCGGCGGCGGCGGGGAAAGGGCGGTGGCGGCGGCTAGGCGGTGGCGGCGGCTAGGCGGTGGCGGCGGCTAGGCGGCGGTGGCGCTAGGACGGCGGCGGCGGGGCTGCGGCTTGGCCGCGGGTGGCGGCGCGGCTAGAGGCGGCGGCGGCTTGGGGAGGAGAGGGGGGGTGTTGGTATTTATATAGGAGGGGGGCTAGAAACTTGGGGAAGGGGGCAAGGGGAGGCGGTGGCGGCTGGAGTCCCGCTGGGACTCGGCCTGGCGGCGGGGCTGGCGGCTGGCGCGCGCGGCTGGGCCGGCCTTGGCCCAGGCGGCTGGGCCTGCGGTCTCCCTTTTTTTTTAAATCGGTTTCACGCGTAGAAAAACAAAAGAAAAATTATCTAAACGAACTCCAAAAAAATCTAAAGTAAATTTTCCCCGACTCCTAAAAATGAGCCGAACAAAATGAACTTTACTCCGGACCTAGAATGCAATTTTTGAAAACACGCATTTTTCCCTATCCAAATAAAATGCAAATAAACACCGGAAAACAAAATTTTGATTTATTCATTAAATCTTCATTTCTCCTAAATTTTGGGAAAGTCATATTATTCCCCTCTCTCATATTTGATATAGGAAAAATAATTGAAGATGAAATAAATAAATCAAATGATCCTCTTTTCAAATTTGAGAAAACTCTCAAATATGAAAATAACGAAATCTCCAACTCTCTCCGAAGGTCCTTGAGTCGCGTGAAATTTCTAGGATCGCCCAAAATGCAAGAAAATATGCTATGCATGATGATCTAGTGTATAACATTCCAAATTCCAAATTTGGGATGTTACAAACCTACCCCCCTTAAGATGAATCTCGCCCTCGAGATTCAGGTTGGCTAGAGAATAGGTGAGGATGGTCCTTGAGCAAATCTTCTTCTCTTTCCCAGGTGGCTTCATCCTCTGAATGGTGGTTCCACTGAACTTTGCAAAACTTGATAACCTTGCTGCGGGTAACTCTGCTGGCATAATCAAGAATCTTGACTGGCTTCTCCTCATACGTTAAGTCGTCCTTCAACTAAATCGCTTCAAGTGGCACGGTATCTCTTAGCGGTACCTCCGCCATCTCGGCATGACATTTCTTCAGCTGAGAAACATGGAATACATCATGAACTCCTGACAGCTCCTCTGGTAATTCCAACTTATAAGTGACTTCTCCCATACGTTGCAAGATCTTGTACGGTCCAACGAAATGCGGTGCTAACTTTCCCTTAACTCCAAAGCGCTTAACTCCTCGAAGTGGGGATACTTGGAGATAAACTCTGTCTCCGGTTTCGTAGACTGTCTCCTTGCGTTTAGAATCTGCGTAGCTCTTCTGCCTGGACTGGGCTACCTTGAGCCTATCGCGAATCAACTTAACTTTCCATTCAGACTCCTTAATCAAATCTGGTCCAAAGAATTGACGGTCTCCAACTTCGTCCCATGACAACGGTGTCCTGCACCTCCTTCCGTATAAAGCTTCGAAAGGTGCCATCTTCAAGCTGGTTTGGTAACTGTTGTTATAAGAAAACTCCGCATACGGCAAGTTATCGTCCCAACTAGATCCATAATCTAGTGCACAAGCTCTCAGCATATCTTCCAAAATCTGATTGACTCTCTCGGTCTGTCCATCTGTCTGCGGGTGAAAAGCTGTGCTGAACTCCAGTCTGGTTCCTAAAGTTTCATGCAACTGATTCCAAAACTTTGAGGTAAATTGGGTTCCTCTATCTGATACGATACTCCTCGGAACTCCATGCAAACAAATGATCCTAGTCATGTATATCTTCGCCAACTTAGCACTGGTGTAAGTGGTCTTAACTGGAATGAAATGTGCTATCTTCGTCAAATGATCAACTACTACCCATATCGAGTCATAGCCTGCTTTCGTCCTGGGTAGTCCTGTGATAAAATCCATGCCTATCTTATCCCACTTCCATTCGGGTATCGGCAATGGTTGTAACAATCCTGCTAGCTTCTGATGCTCTGCCTTTACTCTCTGACATACGTCACAAACTGCTACATATGCTGCAATATCCTTCTTCATTCCGGTCCACCAGAATGTTTCCTTCAAATCCAAATACATCTTGGTATTCCCTGGGTGAATCGAATACGGTGAATCATGTGCCTCGTGCAAAATCAACTTCCTGATCTCCGGGTCATTGGGCACATAAACACGGTCCTCAAACCATAAGGTATCATGCTCATCCTCACGAAATCCCTTTGCTTTTCCTTCGCTCAATTTCTCTTTTATAGCAGCAATCTCCTTGTCAGATTTCTGAGCTTCTCTGATCTTATCCATCAATGTTGACTGAATCTCCAATGTTGCTACATAGCCTCTCGGAACTATTTCCAAACATAGCTCATGAAGGTTTTCTGCTAACTCCTTTGGTACTTCTCCCGTTGTTGACATGGCTCTTACGGCTCAATGCGTCAGCTACCACATTAGCTTTTCCAGGATGGTAATGCAATCTCATGTCATAATCCTTGATGAGCTCCAACCATCTCCTTTGTCTGAGGTTCAACTCCTTCTGCGTGAAAATGTACTTCAAACTCTTGTGATCCGTGTACACCTCACAATGATTTCCAATGAGGAAATGTCTCCACGTTTTCAATACATGCACTACGGCTGCTAACTCCAAATCATGCGTGGCATAATTCAACTCATGAGGCTTCAGTTGCCATGAAGCATACGAAACAACTCTTCCTTCCTGCATAAGCACTGCTCCAAGTCCTCGACGTGAAGCGTCGCAATACACCTCATAATCCTTGGTCTGATCTGGCAAAATCAATACTGGTGAGGTAACCAAGCGTTTCTTCAATTCCTAGAAACTAGCCTCACATTCCTCAGTCCAATTGAACTTAGTATCCTTCTTCAACAATTCAGTCATAGGCTTTGCAATCTTTGAAAAGTTCTCAATGAACCTCCGGTAGTATCCTGCGAGTACAAGAAAACTCCGGATCTCTCCAACTGTTGTTGGTGATTCCCATTCGGTTACGGTCTCAACCTTAGTGGGGTCAACTGCTATACCTTCTCCGGATATAACGTGTCCGAGGAATCCCACTTCCTTCAACCAAAACTCACATTTGCTGAATTTGGCGTATAACTGATGTTCCCTTAGTTTCTCCAAAACCAAATGCAAATGTTCCTTATGCTCCTCTTCATTCTTTGAATAAACCAGGATGTCATCAATGAACACTACGACGAACTTATCCAAAAACTCCATAAACACTTTGTTCATCAGGTTCATAAAATAGGCAGGTGTGTTAGTCAATCCAAATGACATAACAGTATACTCATACAGTCCATATCTCGTGGTGAATGCTGTCTTAGGTATGTCCTGCTCCCGAATCTTCAATTGATGGTACCCTGATCGCAAATCGATCTTGGAAAACACTTTAGCTCCTTGCAACCGATCAAACAGATCGTTGATCATTGGCAGTGGGTACTTGTTCTTGATGGTTACTTCATTCTATCCCCGATAATCTACAACCATCCTTAATGATCCATCCTTCTTTTCCACTAGAAGTACGGGTGATCCCCAAGGCGAAGAACTTGGGAGAATGTAACCTTTATCCAATAACTCCTTAATCTGATTCTTAATTTCCACCAAATCCTTTGCTGGCATCCGGTACGGTCGCTTCGACATTGGGCCTGTACCTGGCAATAACTCAATCAAAAACTCAATGTCTCTATCCGGTGGCATTCCTGGCAATTCCTCAGGAAATACATCAGGGTAATCCTTCACCACTGGTACTTCCTCCTGCACGACTCCTGTTAGGCAATTCACTTGTGTCCTGTTTGGCACATGCCGGGATACATACTTGATCCTTCTTCCTTCTGGTGTGGTAAGCAAAATTGACTTACTAGCGCATTCAATGTTTCCTTCATACTTTGATAACCAATCCATGCCTAATATCACATCCAATCCTTGAGATTCCAATACTATTAGGTCTGAGGGAAACACATAGTTACCAATCCTTAATGGTAACCGATCACACCATCGTCTAGCCATAAACTCCGCTCCTGGTGAGCTTACTAACATGGGTGACCTAAGGGCTTAGGTTGGCAGGTTATATTTATCCACAAATCCCCTTGATATGTATGAATGCGATGCACCAGTATCAAAAAAGTACGAGTGCAGTAAATGACTTAACCAAAAACTTACCGATTACTGCATCGGGCTGATCTTCAACCTCCTCCACATTAATGTGGTTCACCTGTCCCCTGTTGAAAGGGTTCGGCTTCTTCCCAGAGCTTCCATTGCCATTTCCATTCTGGCCTTCAGGACATTCATTGGCATAATGTCCAGTCTTCGAACACTTGAAACAGGTGACTTGACTCAGGTCTCTCTTGGTTGGGGTCGATGGGGTGGTGCGGTTCTGGCCGTTGCTTCCTCCATTCCCATTACCATTCTTGTGGCCATTATGGTTGTGCGAGCTACCTCCTCCATGGGTATGCTGAAACTGAAATCTCGGTTTAGGGGTAAAACGGGGCTTCTGCTGGGCTCCAGAGTTATACTTCCCCTGTCCATACTTCCTCTTATGGTTCTCAATCTGCTGTTGCTTTCCTTCAATCATGATGGCACGATCTACCAACTCCTGGTAGTTGTTGAAACTTGCTACCATCAATTGCATGCTTAGTTCATCATTCAGTCCTTCCAGAAACTTCTCCTGCTTAGCTGCATCCGTAGCAACGTCATCTGGGGCATAACGTGCTAACTTGCTGAAATTGTCAACGTACTGGCCAACTGTCCTTCCTCCTTGGCGTAAGTTGCGAAACTCACGCTTCTTCATGGCCATAGCTCCTGCTGAAACATGGGCAGTGCGGAAAGCTTGCTGAAACTGATCCCATGTGACAGTGTCAACTGGGTAAGTGGCTGTGAAATTCTCCCACCATGCTGCCACGGGTCCATCAAGCTGGTGAGCGGCAAACTTCACTTTCTCACCATCCGTGCATCCTGCAGTGGTCAACTCCCTTCCTATCTTGCAGAGCCAATCGTCTGCTACTATTGGCTCGGTGCTACTGGAAAACACCGGCGGATTCAGCCTAAGGAAACGGGCTAAGTGGTCAACAGGTGGTGGTGGTGGTGGGTTGTTGTTGTTGTTGTTCTGCTGGTTCTGGACTAACAACTGCATCAATTGATTCTGCTGTTGGATCAACTGAGTGAGCTCCAGTGGGAATCCATTGTCACGTCTCGGAGGCATCTGAGGGTTTAGAAAAGACGAGAATTAAGAATAGAGTGAGGTCTAAAGGGAAAACACTACCCCAATGCACATGAGCAAATGCACACAAAATCACTTCATTCAATCAAACAAGGGTTTACAATCGGTCTAAAACTATCACAAAAGTGCTCGACTATAATGTTTACATGGGGAATACTACTACTATCTGGTGGTCATCTAGAAATTTGAACCGGTGGAAGACTCCATGATATCTGCTCCAGCTTCGTCTTCAAAGTCGGGTTCACTTGGATCCGAATCGGTGTCGTCAACGATGATGTAGTTGTCCGGACATGTGACGTACTCGTCTTCCTCCTTGGATGCTAACTTCCTCTTGAGTTCTTCAATCTCCTGCTTAAGATCGCCATTGTGTCTTGCTAGAGCTACGATCTCGTCCATGTAGTCCTTGCGTGTAGACTTCAGTTCTCCTTCTAGCTCGATGATCCTTGCCTTCGCATTCTTCAACTCTATCATATCATTGCACATCTGGTTCTTGTGGCGTCGAATGTGCTGGTTTAACTCCTAGATGAAAGATGCAATGGATCTATCCTTCTTGGTGCTGACTAACTCCCATTGTTCATCTCGGCGTCCGCAAATCTGGTAGATAGTGTCCTTGAGGTCTTCTTGATAAACTTCTCCAATGCGTCCCATGGTGATATGAGCTGCCATGCTCCTTCCCAGACTCCAGGTTGGTGCATTGAAAACACTATCTATAGACTTCGTGATTGGCGCGAATGTCCTTCCCGGAACGTGAGCTTGAATCTTCCAGCGCTCCTCTTCAGGCAGAGTGGCGTTGAAGGTTCCCGTGAAGCTTGGTAATCCAATGTTCAGGTACTTGGTGACTTCCTTCAGGTGAAATCCAAATGGTGTGCCTTCATCCGGTTGAGCGTACTTAATCTTCGCGTTCGTCATCCTAAAAGGGTAGAAAAGATGAGGAGTTAGAAAATGAGAAGAGAATGGTGATCTATGGCTTTAACTTAGTGGTCGTGTCCTACAGTCAATGTGTGCTCTAATACCATCTCTGTGGCGACCCGACCCGAATGGATCAAGTCTACTGTGCTCGGTGTCATCCCTGGATCAGTAATGCTGACACCACACAGTACATCGAAGGATTTATAGCAGAGTGGCAATCACACACTTATTACATCGTTGTCTCAAAGAGAACTTATTACAATAAATATGGCTTAAGGCCATCTAATAACGATAACAGCGGAAGACTCGGAAGATAAATGGGTCCATCAACTCCAACGGCATCACTGAGTATAGAACCACGACCTAAAAGCACCTTACTCGTCGTCTGAAAAGTCTGCAACATGAGAAGTTGCAGCCCGAAAACGGGTCAGCACATGGAATATGCTGGCAATGTAACACATAGAGAGTAATGGAATGAAACAGCTATACTATATGCATATATGGCTGGTGGAAAGCTCTATGGTTACAGTTTTGCGTAAAGCCAGTTTTTCCCTACTGCAAAGGAATAAATTTATAACTATCATGGTAGTTGTTAAACATCGAGAATGGTTGACAGCATTCCGATCCCAATTAAGTGGACAATTAAAACCCAACAACATTAACTAGAAGTAACGTGATGAGATTCACATGATATTCAAGTACTAGATACTCAAGTTGTCCATAACCGGGGACACGGCTAATCATGATTAGTTTGTACACTCTGCAGAGGTTTGCGCACTTTTCCCCACAAGACTCAATCGCCTCCGTTGGATTTCTCGCACTACATGGTGTTTGAGAAACGGATGACCGAGACACAGTCTTTCAGAAGCGCTAGCACCTTACGTCCGGGTAGACCGTACCACCTATATCCCCTACATCTGCTAGTCTAACACTGTAAGAGTTCACACGACTTAGTCAACTATGCCAGAGCCCATAATGGCTTGTGGCTGCACACGGAAGTTACTAGCATGAATGATCTTATGATCCCTTTGAGCCTGGGTGGCGGTCCGAAATAAAAACAGACAAGTCCTGATAGACATCAGGTGCCTCAATCCACCCAGATGTGTGTTTAAGTTGCCACCTTAAGTAAACCATTAAAATTAACAAACTCACATTTGTCCTGGATATCACTCACCCAATCCACGTCTACTAGCATAGCATGGCATAATAAGCAACGTAGAAGTAACTCCCAAAGGTTTCATAATAATACAGGTGATAGGTACTACCTCATCTACCTCCCATCCCACAATTTAATTAGATCCTAATCATGCAATGTGAGAGGATTGATCTAATGCAATAAAACTGGGTTGTAGAAAAGGTATGATCAAAGTGTTACTTGCCTTGCTGATGATCCGCGAGTCCTAGGGTTTCGAAGTAACAAGCGACGCAATCCGGGTGATCTATCGCAGTCAAACAACAAGCACACAATAAGTACTCATCTAATGCACAGGTAAAACTCGAACAAGAGAACGAACCAGAAAGTTCAACTTAAGAACTCCGGTTGCAAAGAAAGAAAGAACCGAACAGACGACGGAAAAACAAACGGCGGAAGAAAACAACTCGGGTCTAGCAAGTTGAAACTAGGTCAAATTTTACTGTAGAAAAGGCTTGTTCAAGTTGATTAGACGGAACGGAGGTTTCGAGACGAAACTCTAGGCACTTGAATCACCTGATTTCGATAAACGAGCGGGAAGAACGACTAGAACGAAGATCGGATCTGAGATCGCGATCGCGGAATAAATCCGACGAAAAGAAAAGAGACGAACGATTAAACGAACGGACCTTCGTTAACCGGGAATAACCGGTGATCACGTTCGTTAAGACGAACGGTCCGAAAGAAGAACGAAAACCGATCTAGGGTTTTCGGAAAAGAAACCGAAAAGAAAGAACCGGAAAAGAAAACGGAAAAGAATCGGAACGGTTTTCTAAAAAAAACCGAACCGGGGAAAGAAAAAGAGGCGCGGCGCGGGGCTACCTCCGGCGAGGCGGAACTCCGGCGGCGGCAGGGCAAGGGCGGCGGCTAGGCGGCGGCGGCGGGGCTGCGGCTTGGGCGCGGGTGGCGGCGCGGCTAGAGGCGGCGGCGGCTTGGGGAGGAGAGGGGGGGGGTGTTGGTATTTATATAGGAGGGGGGGGGCTAGAAACTTGGGGAAGGGGGCAAGGGGAGGCGGTGGCGGCTGGAGTCCCGCTGGGACTCGGCCTGGCGGCGGGGCTGGGCCGGCCTTGGCCCAGGCGGCTGGGCCTGCGGTCTCCCTGTTTTTTTAAATCGGTTTCGCGCGCAGAAAAACAAAAGAAAAACTATCTAAACGAACTCCAAAAAAATCTAAAGTAAATTTTCCCCAACTCCTAAAAATGAGCCGAACAAAATGAACTTTACTCCAGACCTAGAATGCAATTTTTGAAAACACGCATTTTTCCCTATCCAAATAAAATGCAAATAAACACCGGAAAACAAAATTTTGATTTATTCATTAAATCTTCATTTCTCCTAAATTTTGGGAAAGTCATATTATTCCCCTCTCTCATATTTGATATAGGAAAAATAATTGAAGATGAAATAAATAAATCAAATGATCCTCTTTTCAAATTTGAGAAAACTCTCAAATATGAAAATAACGAAATCTCCAACTCTCTCCGAAGGTCCTTGAGTTGCGTGAAATTTCTAGGATCGCCCAAAATGCAAGAAAATATGCTATGCATGATGATCTAGTGTATAACATTCCAAATTTCAAATTTGGGATGTTACATGTTGCTACCGGAATAGGGCTTCGCCTAAGCACCGCTACGATATTACCGAGGTGGATTATGGTGGAGGGGGGCACCGCACACGGATCAAGGATCAACTTGTGTGTCCATGGGGTGCCCCTCTCCCCTGTATATAAAGGAGTGGAGGAGGGGGAGGGGCCCGACCTCCTAGGCGAGCCCCAAGGGGAGTCCTACTCCTACCGGGAGTAGGATTCCCCCATTGCCCTTTTGGATTTAGGAGAGAAGGAAGGAGGAGGGAGGAGGAAGGAAAGGGGGCCCGGACCCCTCCCAATTCGAATTGGGCTTGGGGGGCGCCCCCTCCTTTGCTCCTTTCCCCTCTCTCCCACTAAGGCCCAATAAGGCCCATATACCTCTCGGGGGTTCCGGTAACCTCCCGGTGCTCCGGTATACTCATGTTTTCACCCGGAACCATTCCGATGTCCAAACATAGGCTTCCAATATATCGATCTTTATGTCTCGACCATTTCAAGACCCCTCGTTATGTACATGATCAAATACGGGACTCCGAACTACCTTCGGTACATCAAAACACATAAACTCGTAATACCGATCGTCACCGAACGTTAAGCGTGCGGACCCTATGGGTTCGGGAACTATGTAGACATGACCGAGACATGTCTCCGTTCAATAACCAATAGCGGAACCTGGATGCTCATATTGGTTCCTACATATTCTACGAAGATCTTTATTGGTCAAACCGCATAACGGTATACGTTGTTCCCTTTGTCATTGGTATGTTACTTGCCCGAGATTCAATCATCGGTATATCAATACCTAGTTCAATCTCATTACCGACAAGTCTCTTTACTCATTCCGTAATGCTACATCCCATAAATAACTCATTAGCTACATTGCTTGCAAGGCTTATAGTGATGTACATTACCGAGAGGGCCCAGAGATACCTCTCCGACAATCGGAGTGACAAATCCTAATCTTGATCCATGCCAACTCAACAAATACCATCGGAGACACCTGTAGAGCACCTTTATAATCACCCAGTTACGTTGTGACGTTTGGTAGCACACAAAGTGTTCCTTCGGTATTCGAGAGTTGCATGATCTCATAGTCATAGGAACATGTATAGTTATGGAGAAAGCAATAGCAACAAACTAAAAGATCATCGTGCTAAGCTAACGGATGGTCAAGTCAATCACATCATTATCTAATGATGTGATCCCGTTAATCAAATGACAACTCATGTCTATGGTTAGGAAACATAACCATCATTGATTCAACGAGCTAGTCAAGTAGAGGCAAACTAGTGACACTCTGTTTGTCTATGTATTTACACATGTACTAAGTTTCCGGTTAATACAATTCTAGCATGAATAATAAACATTTATCATGGTATAAGGAAATATAAATAACTACTTTATTATTGCCTCTAGGGCATATTTCCTTCAGTTGCCATTGCACACGATATTAATAATTTTATCGTTTGCATTATTGAATGCATCACACACGGTGCGTAGAAAGAAACTGTGTGGCAAAGGGTGTCCATCACGCACACTTTTTATGTGATGAACGTTTGCGCAAGGTGGCCTAACGCAAACAGTTTTCAAGAGAAAGTCGTGTGTGTAGTGGAGATTGATCGCACACGTAGTGGATCCTAGAAACGCTTCTGATCTCCACGTATATCGCAGATGTTTCGCTTTCACAAATCATGTGCAGTGTAATCCCTATTTAATCCATAACTAATCCATAACTAATCCAATTAATCCCTAATTTAAAAATCACATGTTATGAATTTGAAAGTAGGCAATCACTTATTTCATACCCAACCATGTTTATTACAAATATAGGTTCAACCACGAATCCATAATTCAATGCACAGGTACATATACTAAAGAACTACAGAAGCACCAAGTAAAGAATGATGAACCACAGTTGTACTAAAGACTATAAAGAGAGAGGTGAAAGACATTTCGGTTGCTGGATAAGGTGAAGAGGAATGCCCATATTGTGCCCTCCTCCATGCATAAGGCACGCACGACTCTAGGCCAACCCCTTGTGATGGCTGCCTGTCCATCCTTCACTGTCTTCATTGGGACTTCTCGATGCTCATTGTAGTATGGATGAAATACTTTAACCTTCATTGTGTGTCCACCAATCATGTACTTTGCGAGGTAATCTTGAGTGAACTCCTTCAGGAACCACTGGGAATGAACAAGATTCAGACATTGTTGTCCAACAACTCATCATGGGCAGTAAAAAGAGAAGGCTGCAGACATGCCATCCATGAAGAACACCTGGGACTGGAATCTGGAGGAGAAAATGTAGCCCATCTATAATGTGTAAGTGGGGTATGGTAAATTGTGAACGGTAGCGCCGTGAATATATGTAGACTAGTCGTGCACAAATTTATCACATGAATCGGAGATGAACTTGTGTGGCATACTGGTATTTGTCCTTTAGAATTTATTACTAGTAAATGTGTTATGTGTACGTGCAACTTGTGTGGTTGTTGCACGTACACATAACACATTTACTAGTAACAAACTTCTCCTGCTTTGCGGCATCTGTGGCCACGTCATCTGGGGCATAACGGGCTAATTTGCTGAACTCATCTACGTACTGCCCCATAGTACGATTTCCCTGGCGTAAGTTGTGAAACTCACGCTTCTTCATGCTCATAGCTCCAGTTGAGACATGTGATGTGCAGAATGCTTGCTAAAATTGATCCCAAGTGACATTGGCTATGGAGAAAGTGGTTGTGTAATTCTCCCACCATGAGGCTGTGGGTCCATCCAGTTGGTGTGCAGCAAAGTGCACCTTCTCAGCATCTGTGCACCTTTCGGTGGTCAGCTCCCTTCCAATCCTGCGAAGCCAATCATCGGCAACAATTGGCTCGGTACTACTAGAGAACACCGGCAGATTCAACCTTAGGAAACGGGCTAAATTGTCAACTGGAGGTGGTGGCGGTGGGTTGTTGTTGTTGCCTTGGTTTTGAACTAGCAACTGCATCAAGGCATTCTGATGTTGGATCAACCGAGTGAGCTCCGGTGGGAAGACAAATCTGGGGTCACAACTCAGAGGCATCTGATAGGTTTAGAGGGGTGAGAATAGAATAGAGTGAGGTCTAAAGGGAAATCACTACCCATATGCACATGAGACAAACACATTCATTCACATCACTCAATTCAAACAAGGGCATATAATCGATCTAATCTACCATTACAAAATACTCTGACTACTACTATATACATGGGGGAATACTACTGATAATATGGTGGTCGACTAGAAATTTTGATCGGAGGAAGACTCCATGATATCTGCTCCAGCTTCGTCTTCATAATCATCATCACTGTCGGGGTCGGAGTCGGTGTCGTTGATGATGATGTAGTCTTCGGGGTGGTTGTCCTCCTCCAGTGCGGGATCTCCCATGAATATTCCTAGCTTCTTCTTCAGGTCTTCATTCTTCTCCAGTAGTACTACAATTTCCTCTTCGTATCCATCGCATGTAAACTTGAGCTCCTCTTCTAGATCCATGTTCCTGGTCATCACCTTCTTCATGTCTATCATGCTAGCGCACATCTGGTTCCCCTGACGACGAATGTGCTGGTTCAACTCCTGGATGTAGGCTGCAATGGGCTTGTCCTTCCTGGTGCAAATCATCTCCCATTGCTCATCTTGGCATCCACATATCTGGTAGATGGTGTCCTTAAGATCCTTGTGGTATACCTCGCCGATGCGTCCCATGGCGATATGGGCCGCCATGCTCTTTCCTAGACTCCAGGTTGGTGAATCAAAGGAAAACTCCATGGGCTCAGTAACTAGTGTGAATGTCCTTCCTGGAACATGTACTCGAATCGTCTAGCGCTCCTCTCCAGGTAGAGTGGCGGTGTAGGTCTCGGTGAAGCTTGGTATTCCGATGCTTAGGTACCTAGTGGCTTCCTTCAAGTGCCGTCCAAAAGGAGTGTCTTCATCCGGTTGAGAAAACTTGTTCCTTGGGTCCGCCATCTATAGAGTAGAAACGGAGAAGAGTCATAAATGAGTAGAGGAGAGGGTCCTATGGCTTATTTTAGTGGTCGTGTCCTACAGTTAGCGTGTGCTCTGATACCATCTTATAGCGATCCGACCTTAGATGGTCAAATCCCTATGCATAAGTGTCATCCCTGGATCGGTAATGCTGACACACATAGTACTCGGGGATTTATAACAGAGTTCAATCAGACACTTATTACATCGAATGTCTCAAACGAGAACTATTACAATAATATGGCTGAAGGCCATCTAAATAAGATAACATCGGAAGCTTCGAAGGTAAATGAGTCCATCAACTCCTGCACCATAGTTGAGTGCCCGACAACGACCTAGCGCACCTTACTCTTCGTTTGAAAACTTTGCAATATAATACATTGCAGCCTGTGTAGGTCAGCACATGGAATATGCTGGTAAGATAACACTATAGAGTAATGAACAAGTAACAGCTAACACTATATGCATATATGGATGGTGGAGGCTCTATGGTTATCATTTGCATAAAGCTAGTTTTCCCTACAACAAAGGAATATATTTTATTTAACTACAAAGTTGTTGAGAAAAATATTGAGAAGGTTCCTCCAACTCAATCCCAGAATAATAATTATAATCCCCACAAATTAATTAAGTAGAGTGATGAGATCAACATAATAATTCAAGTACCAGATACTCAGGATGTCCATAACCGGGGACACGGCTAACCATGATTAGTTTATACACTCTGCAGAGGTTTGCGCACTTTTCCCCACAAGACTCGATCTCCTCCATTGGATTTCTCGCACTACATGGTGTTTGAGAAACGGACGACCGAGACACAGTCTTTTAGAAGCATTATCTCTTTACTCTGGGTAGACAGTACCACCCACATCCCCTACATCTGCTAGCCTACCACTGAAAGAGGTCACACAATTTACTCAAATATGCCAGAGCCCATAATGTCTTGTGGCTGCACACGGGAGTTTCTAGCATGAATAATCTCAAGATCCCTTTGAGCCTGGGTGGCAAACCATAGGATGATCTCACGGGTACTCTGGGATATCCTAGGACAACACTGGATTCTCCATGTGCCCGTAAACAATCCACCTAGATGTGTGTTAAAGTAGCCACCTTAAGTTTAACCATTAATTAATGATAACTCTCACATATGTCATGGATCACTCAATACAATACACGTCTACGAGCATAGCATAGCAGTATAAGCATAACGTAGAACTCCGAGGGTTTAAATAAAAGGCAATAGGTTCCTACCTCATCAACTCCTTCCCAAATACCCTCATGTTATCAAATCCCACTCAATGAAATGTTCGAGGATTGGAACTAATGCATAAAACTGGGTAATAGAGGGATATGATCAAAGTGTTACTTGCCTTGCCGACGATCTGAAAAACCCTAGTGACTCGTAGTAGCACGCTTCGCACTCCGGAAACTCTATCGTGAACAAACAATAGCATACATAACCACTCAAGCATAAGTTGCAAGCGTAAAACTCAAAATAAAAGATCCAAACTGAAAGTTCAATTGAAGAGCTTCTATTTGCAAAAGAATCAATCGAATCGGAGCTACGAAACTCAAACTGCGATCAAAATAAGTTTGAATTCAAATATGCTTGAAACCAAATTTTAATTTGTCAAAACCATGTTCAAGTTGATTATCTGGAAAGGGGGGAACAAGACAAACATTTTGGCGTTGGTTTCACTGGATTTGGACGAACGAGCAAAAAGTAGCGAGGGTTTGAAGATCAAGGGCTAATCTGTGATAAAAGAATTCACGGATAGGTCCCTAGCCGAAAATAAAACGAAAAAGAAAAATCTATCGGACGAACGTCCACTACCAGAGACTAACGAACGAAAACCGTTCGTTAACAAAAGTTAACAGATGAACATTCGCTAAATAAACTAAAACTAAAGCGAAAAACCGAAAAATAAACCGTTGAAACCCTAAAAAAATGATCTAGGTTTTTACCTAAAAATCCGCGAAAACCAGCGAGGCAGGATGCGGCGGCGGCGCGACAGCGGCGATGGGGCGTGGCGCGGCAGTGATATGTCTCCAACGTATCTATACTTTTTGATTGCTCCATGCTATATTATCTACTGTTTTAGACATTATTGTGCTTTATTATCCACTTTTATATTATTTTTGGGACTAACCTATTAACCAGAGGCCCTACCCAGAATTGCTGTTTTTTGCCTGTTTTAGGGTTTCGAAGAAAAGGAATATCAAACAGAGTCCAAACGGAATGAAACCTTCGGAAACATGATTTTCTCATCAGATAAGATCCAGGAGACTTGGACCCTCCGTCAAGAAAGCCACGAGGTGGTCACGAGGGTGGAGGGCGCGCCCCCTGCCTCGTGGGCCCCTCGAAGCTCCACCGACGTACTTCTTCCTCCCATATATATCCACGTATCCCCAAACGATTAGAGAGGAGCCAAAAACCTAATTCCACCGCCGCAACTTTCTGTATCCATGAGATCCCATCTTGGGGCCTATTCCGGAGCTCCGCCGGAGGAGGCATCGATCACGGAGGGCTTCTACATCATCATCCAAGCCCCTCCGATGAAGTGTGAGTAGTTTACTTCAGACCTACAGGTCCATAGCTAGTAGCTAGATGGCTTCTTCTCTCTTTTTGGGTCTCAATACAATGTTCTCCCCCTCTCTTGTGGAGATGTATTCGATGTAATCTTCTTTTTGCGGTGTGTTTGTTGAGACCGATGAATTGTGGGTTTATGATCCAATCTATCTATGAATAATATTTGAATCTTCTCTGAATTATTTTATGTATGATTGGTTATCTTTGCAAGTCTCTTCGAATTATCAATTTAGTTTGGCCTACTAGATTGGTTTTTCTTGCCATGGGAGAAGTGCTTAGCTTTGGGTTCAATCTTGCGGTGTCCTTTCCCAGCGACAGAAGGGGCAACAAGGCACGTATTGTATTGTTGCCATCGAGGATAACAAGATGTTTTTTTTATCATATTGCATGAAACTGTCCCTCTACATCATGTCATCTTGCTTAAGGCGTTACTCTGTTTTTAACTTAATACTCTAGATGCATGCTGCATAGCGGTCGATGAGTGGAGTAATAGTAGTAGATGCAGAATCGTTTCGGTGTACTTGTCTCGGACGTGATGCCTATATACATGATCATACCTAGATATTCTCATAATTATGCTCAATTCTGTCAATTGCTCAACAGTAATTCGTTCACCCACCGTAGAATACTTATGCTCTTGAGAGAAGCCACTAGTGAAATCTATGGCCCCCGGGTCTCTTTCTCATCATATCAATCTCCATCACTTTATTATTGCTTTGCTTTTACTTTGCTTTTACTTTTTACTTTGCATCTCTATACGAAAAATACCAAAAATATTATTTATTATCTCTATTAGATCTCACTTTCGTAAGTGACCGTGAAGGGATTGACAACCCCTAAGTGCATTGGTTGCGTTGAGCTATTTTTTTGTGTAGGTACGAGGGACTTGAGCGTAGCCTCCTACTGGATTGATACCTTGGTTCTCAAAAACTGAGGGAAATACTTACGCTACTTTGCGGCATCATCCCTTCCTCTTCGGGGAAATCCAACGCAGTGCTCAAGAGGTAGCAGGCAGCAGCGGAAGCAGGCGGCGGCGGCTGCGGTGGCGGGGTGAGGAGGAGGCGGCGGGGTTGGGGCGGCTTATAAAGGGGTCGGGGGCGACTTGGGGAGGGGGCACGAGGAGGCGGCGGACCCAGAGTCTGGCTCGGACTACGGTGAGTCGGGCAGCGGCGGGACTCTCCCGAGCGGGAGGCGGCGCGCGGCGGGCCGACTCGGCTGGGCCTTCGGCCCAATCGGGCGATGAAGTTTTTTTTATAATAAATTTCGCCCGAAAGAAAAATCCCAATAAAATAAAAAATTCTAAAAATACCAGAAATAATTTTCACCGTCCAAACCTAATATTTAGGATGAGATGAACATTTTTCTGGCCTAAGATGCAATTTTCAAAAGTGCATATTTTCCTAATTCAAATAAAGTAGCAAATAAAATATAAATTTGATTTTAAAATTTCTTCTCCAATATTCCTCTCTTTTGAAGAAGTCATTTTATCTTCTCTCATTTATTTTTATTATTGGAAATAATTAGAGAGAAGAATATTAGAATCAAATTGATCCTCTTTTCAAATTTGAAAAATTCAAATATGAAAATTTGTGAAATCTCCAACTCTCTCCTTGGGTCCTTGAGTTGCTTAAGATTTTTAGGATCTCAACCAAAATGCAAATAAAATATGATATGCATATGATGACCTATGTATAACATCCAAATTGAAAATTGGGATGTTACAAACCTATCCCCCTTAAGATGAATCTCGCCCTCGAGATTCAGGTTGGCTAGAAAATAGGTGTGGTTGTCTTTCCATAGGTCTTCCTCTCGCTCCCAGGTGGCTTCTTCCTTAGTATGGTAGCTCCACTGAACTTTACAAAACTTGATAACCTTGCTGCGTGTAACTCGGCTGGCAAATTCAAGAATCTTGATGGGTTTCTCCTCATAGGTTAGACCACTCTCCAACTGAATTGCTTCTAGGGGCACTATATCTCTCAGAGAAATATCGGCCATTTCAGCATGGCACTTCTTCAACTAGGAAACGTGAAACACATTGTGAACTCCTGACAATCCTTCGGGTAACTCCAACTTGTAGGCAACTTCTCCCATACATTCCAGAACTCGATACGGTCCTACAAATCTTGGGGCTAACTTTCCCTTAACTCCAAATCGTTTAACTCCTTGGAGCGATGATACACGAAGATATGCTCTGTCTCCAATCTCATAGACTACTTCCTTGCGTTTAGTATCGGCATAACTCTTCTGCCTGGACTGAGCTACCTTCAGTCTATCACGAATCAACTTAACCTTCTCTTCAGACTATTTGATCAAATCTGGTCCGAATAACTGACGGTCTCCTACTTCATCCCACATCAATGGTGTCCTGCACCTTCTTCCATACAAAGCTTTGAAAGGGGCCATCTTCAAACTAGCCTGGTAACTGTTGTTGTATGAGAACTCTATGTAGGGCAAATTATCGTCCCAACTAGATCCATAATCAAGCACACAAGCTCTCAACATGTTTTCCAGAATCTGATTGACTCTCTCGGTCTGTCCATCTGTCTGCGGATGAAAGGCTGTACTGAACTCTAGCCCGGTACCCAAAGTCTGGTGCAACTGATTCCAAAACTTCGAGGTAAATTGTGTTCCTCTATCTGATATGTTGGTCCTTGGAACTCCATGCAGACATACGATCCTGGTCATATATATTTTGGCCAACTTTGCACTCGTATAGTGGTTTTCACAGGATAAAGTGAGCCACTTTGGTCAAGTGATCAACTACTACCAAGATGGAATCATATCCTGATCGTGTCCTTGGTAATCCGGTGATGAAATCCATGCCAAGCTTGTCCCACTTCCATTCTGGTATTGGCATAGGCTGAAGTAATGTTGCTGGCTTCTGATGTTCTGCCTTCACTCTCTAACATACATCACATACTGCCACATACTCGCCAATATCCTTCTTTATACCTTGTAGTGATCCGACCTCAAACGGTCAAATCTCTGTACATAAGTGTCATCCCTGGATCGGTAATGCTGACACACACAGTACTTGAAGGATTTATAACAGAGTTTCAATCACACACTTATTATATTGAATGTCTCAAAAGAGAACTTATTACAATAATATGACTTAAGGCCATCTAAATAAGATAACAGCAGAAGGCTTCGAAGGTAAAGCGAGTCCATCAACTCCAACGGCATAGCTGAGTGCACGACAACGACCTAGTGCACCTTACTCTTCGTTTGAAAAGTCTGCAACATAATACGTTGCAGCCTGAAACGGGTTAGCACATGGAATACGCTAGCAAAATAAGACTGTAGAGCAATGAACAAGAAAAACTGCTATCACTACATGTATATATGGCTGGTGGAGGCTCTAAGGTTTGATGTTTTTGCGAAAAGACAATTTTTCCCTACTGCAAAGGAATAACTTTTATTTAACTATCAAGTTGGTTGATAAAACATTGTGAAGGTCCCTCCAACTCAATCCCAATTAAAATTAATTAACAACCCAACAAAATTAATTAAGAGTGATGAGATCAAATCAATAATTCAAGCACCAGATACTCAAGATGTCCATAACCGGGGACACGGCTAACCATGATTGGTTTATACACTCTGCAGAGGTTTGCACACTTTTCCCCACAAGACTCGATCTCCTCCATTGATTTCTCGCACTACATGGTGTTTGAGAAATGGATGAACGAGACACAGTCTTTCCGAAGAAGTCCCCTTAACCGATAGATAGGTCGGTACACATACAATCCCCTACATCTGCTAGCCCATCATGGAAAGGATTCCCACAACTTACTCAACTATGCCAGAGCCCATAATGGCTTGTGGCTGCACACAGAAGTTTCTAGCATGAACAATCTTATGATCCCTTTGAGCCTGGGTGGCAAACCGTAGGATGATCACACGGGTACTCCGGGATATCCCAGGACAACTCTGGATTTCTCTAGGTGCCCAGACAACCACTAGGTGCTCCAGGGTGCCTCAACCAATCCACCCAGACGTGTATTAAAGTAGCCACCTTAAGTTAACCATTATTTAACAACTCTCACATTTTTCATGGATACTCTCAACCAAACCACTTCTACGAGCATAGTATAGCAATATAAGCATAACGTAGAAATAACTCCCAGGGTTTTATATAAAAAGGGCAATAGGTTCTACCTCATCATCTACTTCCCAAACCCACATGTTAAGTAGATCCTACTCATGCAATGTTTGAGGGTTGAAACTAATGCATAAAAACTGGGTAATAAGGGGTATGATCAAAGTGTTACTTGCCTTGCTGATGATCTGAAAACCCTCGAGACTCGTAGTAGCATGCTTCGCACTCTGAGAACTCTATCGCAAACAAAAAATAGCATACATAAGCACTCAAGCATAGATGCAAGGGTAAAACTCAGATAAGAAAGTACAAACTGAAAGTTCAACTGAAGAGCTTCGATTTGCAAAAAAGAATCAATCAAATCGGAGCTGCGAAACTCAAACTACGATCAAAAGAAGTTTGAATTTAAATCTGCTTGAAACCAAATTTTAATTTGTTAAAATCATGTTCAGGTTGGTTAACTGAAAAGAGGGTTTCGAGACGAAGATTTTGGCATTGGTTTAACTGGATTTGGACAAACGATTAAAAAGTTGCGGGTGTTTGAAGATCAGGGGCTAATCTTCATTAAAAATAATCGCAGATAGGTCCCTGGCTGAAAAATAAAATAAAAAGAAAAGACTAACGAACGAACGTTTGCTAGCAGAGACGAACGAACGAATGCGTTCACGAACAGAGGTGTTCGGGTGAACATTCCCTAATTAGCGAAATCGAAAAAAACGATCTAACCGATCCAACACGAAAAACCAAAAAAAACCGGGCGACAGCGGCGGTTTTACTGGTTCCTCGAAAAAAACCCAGCGGCGGCCAGGTGGGATTCCGGCGGGGCTCCGGCGAGGCAAACGGCGGGGCGGGGCGGCGTTGTGGGCGGCGGTGGTGAGTGCGGCAGGCGACGGCGGCGCGACTGCTGCTGCTGTGCTACGAGGTGGCGGGCGGCGGTGTGGGGAGAGGGGCCGGGGGCCTCGGCTTATAAAGCCTCGGGGGGGGGGGCGACTTGGGAAAGGGGGCGGCGGCAGCGGAGTCCGGTTCGGACTCCAGCTAGAGTCCGCCGGCGACACGGTGGCGCGACGCGGAGGCGGTTGGCGCGGACGGGCCAGCCTGCTCGGTTGGGCCTTCGGCCCACTCGGGCGGAGAACTTAAAAAAACAATAAATTCTGCTGAAAACAAAAATCCTAATAAAATATTAAAAAAAATCTAAAAATGCCAAAAACAATTTTCACCGTCTAAATAAAATATTTAGAACAAAGTGAACATTTTTCTGGCCTAATAATGCAGTTTTGAAAAATGCATATTTTTCTAATTCAAATAAAATAGCAATAAAATTCCAAATAAAATATTTATTTAATTTTAATATTTTTCCTCCAATATTCCCCTCTGATTTTGGAGAATTCATTTTATCTCCTCTCATTTATTTTAATGTTGGAAATATTTCGGAGAGAAAAAATATTAAAATCAAAATGATCCTATTTTCAAATTTGAGAAAATTCAAATATGAAAATAAATGAAATCTCCAACTCTCTCCTTGGGTCCTTGGGTTGCTTAAGATTTGTAGGATCACAATCCAAAATGCAAATAAAATATGATATGCATAATGACCTATGTATAACATCCAAATTGAAAATTTGGGATGTTACAAACCTACCCCCTTAAGATGAATCTCGCCCTCGAGATTCGGGTTGGCTAGAAAATAGGTGCGGGTGGTCTTTCCGTAGGTCTTCTTCTCGTTCCCAGGTGGCTTCATCCTCAGTATGATGGATCCACTAAACTTTGCAAAACTTGATAACCTTGCTCCGTGTAACTCGACTGGCAAACTCAAGAATCTTGATGGGATTCTCCTCGTAGGTCAGATCACTATCCAACTGAATTGCTTCCAGGGGCACTGTATCTCCCAGAGGAATATCGGCCACCTCTGCATGGCACTTCTTCAACTGGGAAACGTGAAACACATCATGAACTCTTGACAGTCCTTCGGGTAACTCCAACTTGTAGTCAACTTCTCCCATACGTTCCAACACACGATATGGTCCTACAAATCTCGGGGCTAACTTTCCCGTAACTCCAAAACGTTTAACTCCTCGCAGTGGTGGCACATGAAGATATGCTTGGTCTCCAATCTCATAAACTACCTCCTTGCGTTTAGTATCTGCATAACTCTTCTGCCTGAACTGAGCTATCTTTAGTCTATCTCGAATCAACCTAACCTTTTCTTTGGACTCTTTGATCAAATCCGGTCCAAACAACTGACGGTCTCCAACTTCATCCCACATTAAAGGGGTCCTGCATCTCCTTCCATACAAGGTTTAAAAGGTGCCATCTTCAAACTAGCCTGATAACTGTTGTTGTATGAGAACTGTGCGTAAGGCAAATTGTCATCCCAACTAGATCCATAATCTAGCGCACAAGCTCTCAACATGTCCTCTAGAATCTGATTGACTCTCTTGGTTGAAAGGATCGATATGGTTGACTAGAGGGGGGTGGTGAATATGCAACTAACAATTTTTAGCTTTTCTTTACCAAATTAAACTTTGCATCAAATTAGGTTGTCTAGATGTGCAACTAGGTGAGCAACCTATATGATGCAACAACAACGAACACACAAGCAAGCAAGAGAAGTAACGCTAATAAGCTTGCATAAGTAAAGGTGAGAGATAACCAAGAGTGGGCCCGATGAAGACGAGGACGTGTTACCGAAGTTCCTTCCTTTTGAGGGGAACTACGTATCTGTTAGAGCGGTGTGGAGGCACAATGCTCCCCAAAAAGCCACTAGGGCCACTGTATTCTCCTCACACCCTCACACAATGCGAGATGTCGTGATTCCACTATTGGTGCCCTTGGAGGCGGCGACCGGACCTTTACAAACAAGGTTGGGGCTATCTCCACAACTTAATCGGAGGCTCCCAACAACACCACGAAGCTTCACCACAATGGACTATGGCTCCGTGGTGACCTCAACCGTCTAGGGTGCTCACGAGTTCGGGGTAAAACGAGGCTTCTGCTGAGCTCCAGAATTATACTTCCCTTGTCCATATTTCCTTTTGCGGCTCTCTATCTGCTGCTGCTTCCCTTCAATCATAAGAGCCCTATCTACCAAATCCTGGTAGTTGTTGAATGTTGCCACCATCAACTGCATGCTTAGCTCATCATTAAGCCCTTTCATAAACTTCTCCTGCTTCGCGACATCTGTGGCCACATCATCTGGAGCATAGTGTGCTAACTTGCTAAACTCATTCACGTACTGGCCCATAATACGATTTCCCTAGCGTAAGTTGCGAAACTCACGCTTCTTCATGCTCATAGCTCCAGTTGAGACATGTGCGGTATGGAAAGCTTGCTGGAACTGATCCCAAGTGACATTGGTTATGGGAAAAGTGGATGTGTAATTCTCCCACCATGAGACTGCTGGTCCATCCAATTGATGTGCGGCAAAGCGCACCTTCTCAGCATTTGTGCAACCTGCGGTGGTCAACTCCCTTCCAATCCTGCAGAGCCAGTCATCAGCAACAATCATCTCGGTGCTACTGGAAAACACCAGCGGATTCAGCCTCAGAAAACAGGCTAAGTTGTCAACTAGAGGTGGTGGCGGTGGGTTGTTGTTGTTGTTGTTGTTGTCGTTGTCGTTGTCCTTGTTGTTGTTGTTGTTGTTGTTGTTGTTGTCGTTGTCGTTGTTGTTGTCGTTGTCGTTGTCGTTGTCGTTGTTGTTATCGTTGTCGTTGTTGTTGTCGTTGTTGTTGTCGTTGTCATTGTTGTTGTCGTTGTTGTTGTCGTTGTTGTTGTTGTTGTCGTTGTCGTTGTCGTTGTTGTTGTTGTTGTTGTTGTCGTTGTTGTTGTCGTTGTTGTTGTCGTTGTCGTTGTTGTTGTCGTTGTCGTTGTTGTTGTCGTTGTTTTTGTTGTTTTCATTGTCATTGTCGTTGTCGTTGTTGTTGTTGTTGTTGTCGTCGTCGTTGTTGTCGTTGTTGTTGTCGTTGTTGTTGTCGTTGTTGTCGTCGTTGTTGTTGTTGTTGTTGTTGTTGTTGTTGTTGCTGCTGCTGCTGCTGCTCTTGTTGTTGTTGTTGTTGTTGTTGTTGTTGTTGTTGTTGTTGTTGTTGTTGTTGTTGTTGCTGTTGTTGTTGTTGTTGTTGTTGTTGTTGCCTTGGTTCTGAACTAGCAACTGCATCAAGGCACTCTATTGTTGGATCAACTTAGTGAAGACAAATCCGGGGTCACGTCTCGGAGGCATCTGATAGGTTTAGAGGGGTGAGAATAGAATAGAGTGAGGTCTAAAGGGAAATCACTACCCATATGCACATGAGACAAACACATTCATTCACATCACTCAATTCAAATAAGGGCATACAATCGATCTAATATGCCGTTACAAAATACTCGGACTACTACTATATACATGGGCGAATACTACTGATAATATGGTGGTCAACTAGAAATTTTGATCGGAGGAAGACTCCATGATATTTGCTCCAGCTTTGTCTTCATAATCATCATCACTATCGGGGTTGGGGTCGATGTCATCGATGATGATGTAGTCTTCGGGGTGGTTGTCCTCCTGAGGTGAGGGATCTCCCATGAATATTCCTAGCTTCTTCTTTAGGTCTTCATTCTCCTCCAGTAGTACTGCAATTTCCTCTTCGTATCCATCGCGTGTAAACTTGAGCTCCTCTTCTAGCTCCATGTTCCTGGTCATCACCTTCTTCATGTCTATCATATTGGCGCACATCTGGTTCTCCTGATGACGAATGTGTTGGTTCAACTCCTAGATGTAGGCTGCAATGGACTTGTCCTTCATGGTGCAAATCATCTCCCATTGCTCATCTCGGCGTCCACATATCCAGTAGATGGTGTCCTTAAGATCCTTGCGGTAAAATTCGCCGATGCGTCCCATGGCGATGTGAGCTGCCATGCTCTTTCCTAGACTCCAGGTTGGTGCATCAAAGGAAAACTCTATGGGCTTAGTCACTGGTATGAATGTTCTTCCTGGAACATCTACTCGAATGGTCCAACGCTGTTCTTCAGGTAGAGTGGCGGTGTAGGTCCTGGTGAAGCTTGGTATTCCGATGCTTAGGTACCTAGTGACTTCCTTCAAGTGTCGTCCAAAAGGAGTGTATTCATCCGGTTGAGAAAACTTGTTCCTTGGGTCCTCCATCTATAGAGTAGAAATGGAGAAGAGTCAGAAATGAGTAGAGGAGAGGGCCCTATGGCCTATCTTAGTGGTTGCCTCCTACAGTCAGCGTGTGCTCTGATACCATCTTGTAGCGATCCGACCTCAGACGGTCAAATCTATGTGCATAAGTGTCATCCCTGGATCGGTAATGCTGACACACACAGTACTCGAGGATTTATGACAAAGTTCAATCACACACTTATTACATCAAATGTCTCAAACAAGAACTATTACAATAATATGGCTGAAGGCCATCTAAATAAGATAACAGCGGAAGCTTCGAAGGTAAATGAGTCCATCAACTCCAACGGCATAGCTGAGTGCACGGCAACGACCTAACGCACCTTACTCTTCGTCTGAAAACTCTGCAACATAATACATTGCAGCCTGTGTAGGTCAGCACATGGAATATGCTGGCAAGATAACACTATAGAGCAATGAACAAGTAACAACTAACATTATATGCATATATGGCTAGTGGAGGCTCTATGGTTATCATTTGCGTAAAGCTAGTTTTTCCCTACAACAAAGGAATATATTTTATTTAACTACAAAGTTTGTTGAGAAAAATATTAAGAAGGTTCCTCCAACTCAATCCCAGAATAATAATTATAATCCCCAGAAATTAATTAAGTAGAGTGATGAGATCAACATAATAATTCAAGTACCAGATACTCAGGATGTCCATAACCGGGGACACGGCTAACCATGATTAGTTTATACACTCTGCAGAGGTTTGCGCACTTTTCCCCACAAGACTCGACCTCCTCCGTTGGATTTCTCGCACTACATGGTGCTTGAGAAACGGATGACTGAGACACAGTCTTTCAGAAGCATTAACTCTTTACTCTGGGTAGATAGTACCATCTACATCCCTCTACATCTGCTAGCCTACCACTGAAAGAGGTCACACAACTTACTCAACTATGCCAGATCCCACAATGGCTTGTGGTTGCACACGGAAGTTTGTATCTTGAATAATATCAATATCCCTTTGAGCCTGGGTGGCAACCCATAGGATGATCTCACGGGCACTCCGGGATATCCTAGGACAACACTGGATTCTCCATGTGCCCGCAACCAGTCCACCCAGATGTGTGTTAAAGTAGCCACCTTAAGTTTAACCATTAATTAATGATAACTCTCACATATGTCATGGATCACTCAAACCAATCCACGTCTACGAGCATAGCATAGCAGTATAAGCATAACGTAGAACTCTCAGGGTTTGAATAAAAGGCAATAGGTTCCTACCTCATCAACTACTTTCCAAATACCCTCATGTTATCAAATCCCACTCAATGCAATGTTTGAGGATTGGAACTAATGCATAAAGCTGGGTAATAAAGGGATATGATCAAAGTGTTACTTGCCTTGCCGACGATCTGAAAACCCTAGTGACTCGTAGTAGCACGCTTCGCACTCCGGAAACTCTATCGTGAACAAACAATAGCATACATAAGCACTCAAGCATAAGATGCAAGGGTAAAACTCAAAAGAAAATATCCAAACTGAAAGTTCAACTGAAGAGCTTCGATTTGCAAAAAGAATCAATCGAATCAGAGCTACGAAACTCAAACTGCGATCAGAAGAAGTTCGAATTCAAATCTGCTCGAAACCAAATTTTAATTTGTAAAAACCATGTTCAAGTTGATTATCTAGAAAGAGGGGAACAAGACGAAGAGTTTGGCATTGGTTTCACTGGATTTGGAAGAACGAGCAAAAAGTAGCGAGGGTTTGAAGATCAAGGGCTAATCTGTGATAAAAGAATTCACGGATAGGTCCCTGGCTGAAAATAAAACAAAAAAATCTATCGGCCGAACGTCCGCTATCAGAGACTAAGGAACAAAAACCATTCATTAACAGAAGTTAACCGGTGAACGTTCACTAAATAAACTAAAATGAAAAACCAAAAAAATAAACCATCGAAACCCTCAAAAAATTGATATAGGTTTTTACCTAAAAACCGGCGAAAACCGGCGGCGGGTTCCGGCGAGGTCCGGCGAGGCGGGGTGCGGCGGCGCGACAGCGGCGACGGGGCGTGGCGCGGTACACGGCAGCAAGCGGCGGCTGCGGTGACGGGGTGAGGAGGAGGCGGCGGGGTTGGGGCGGCTTATAAAGGGGCCGGGGCGACTTGGGGAAGGGGCATGAGGCGGCGGCGGACCCGGAATCCGGCTCAGACTCTGGGGAGTCAGGCGGCGGCGGGACTCTCCTGAGCGGGAGGCGGTGCGCGGCGTTCCGGCTCGTCTAGGCCTTCGGCCCAGTCGGGTGACAAAGTTTTAAAAAAATCGCCCGAAAAAAATCCTAATAAAATAATAAAATTCTAAAAATACCAGAAATAATTTTCGCCGTCCAAACCTAATATTTAGGATGAGATGAACATTTTTCTGGCCTAAGATGCAATTTTCAAAAATGCATATTTTTCTAATTCAAATAAAATAGCAAATAAAATGCAAATAAAATATTAATTTGATTTTAAAATTTCTTCTCCAATATTCCTCTCTTTTGAAAAAGTCATTTTATCTTCTCTCATTTATTTTTATTATTGGAAATAATTGGAGAAAAAAAATATTAAAATCAAATTGATCCTGTTTTCAAATTTGAAAATTTCAAATATGAAAATTTGTGAAATCTCCAACTCTCTCCTTGGGTCCGTGAGTTGCTTAAGATTTTTAGGATCTCAACCAAAATGCAAATAAAATATGATATGCATATGATGACCTGTGTATAACATCCAAATTGAAAATTGGGATGTTACATTCGCCAGGCGGTTCTCCTCGTCGTCGGGGCTGGGAGACCTTGGACGACGATTCTTTGGGAGAAATCGCATGTCACTCCGACGTCCTCACCGCCGCAAGACTTGGTACTTCCTGCACCAACTTTTTCAAGACGGTGCTTAAACATGCTTGGGAAAAGGCCATGCTTGTTGGTCTTCCATGCATCCTCGAGGAGAAGGTTCTTCTATGGGACAATCCTTCGAACAGTCCACCGCTCCCTGGCCATGGTTGCACGTTGACTCCGCTAGAGTTGCCGACATCGAGAGGTAGTCGGATTTTGTCCGATGAGTAGGTCAGTCATGGAGTTTGATAATGTAGTACTTAGTTATTCCATTTCCATCCCGTAATTTCTCCGCTGCCCATCGTCTTATATATAGGTCTGGGTCGGTGCCAACGAACATTGGCTTGCATACCTCCGGCCGGATACCACCATCATTTTGCACAACATCCACAACAGTGCAGTCGTTCCCGTAGACCCCTTCTCAACCATTGGGATCGGCCTTCCGGACTGGCTGGGCTTGAATACGTATGATGATGCCTACATGGGATTGAAGAAGATAGCAATTGAGGACCCGCCGACAAAGCGACGCGGCTACGACGATAACTATCTCATCGCGGTGTTTGACATAAGGATTGCCATCAATGCAAGAGGTAGTAACGGCAGAGGCTGGCGCATGTTGGTCGCAATAGATTTGTACCCCTACACGTTTGAAGACACCGTGCGCCATCTAGGCCGTATCTTTGCGGTGACAAGCCAGGGGACTTGTTTCATCTGGTTGCCATCCTACGATACGGGAGATTACAAACAGAATGCACAAACCATCATTTTCATCCCTAACGGTACTCCATTATTTTGCAGGGACCAGTCATCCCCCGATCAAAATAAGATCGCCGATCCTAGATGTGCATTTGCATCCGCGATTCGGTCTAACTTGGAACCTTGTAGCTGACTTTGGCATATTGGGATCAACTATCTTAGCAGTCGTTACCCATGGTACCATTGATGTGCAACATGGTCATAGAATCTACCACGATCAGACCGTCACCATCTACCCAGGTATTCCATTTAGTATTATATTTTTTAACCCTCTCGTCTTCTCTTTCGTTGTTGTACTAGTTACTAGTACTAGTAGGAGTACTTCTTACCTTGGAGGACACGTATAGCTAGCTAGGCCCTTGAAGACTTGAACCCACTAGCTGCCACCATTTTTGTTTTTCCATGTCTTACTATCTCATCCATGTAGCCAAGAGTGGCTATATATATAATAAGCCGGTTATTTTACTTCCTCTATACCGGAGTTGTACTATTTGCTGCACATTATTACTGACCGCCATATTTGAGCACAACATTATTATGCATGGACCTTGACTGTGTACGTCACCATGTGTCCAGATCTGAGATGCCGCGTGTACCAGATGAACGACGCCGAGGAACACTCTTGGAGAGTACTCGCTTTTCATTGGGGACAACTACCCCATTGTGAAGCGGATGCCACCTTCCGTGCACGACACTGAAGGCCTGCCGTTCATGAAGCATGGTTGTGTCTTTGGTGCGCACCACCGGATGAACAACATGCTGGGACACGCTATCCCTGATTTATGCCGCTTCACCTTGGATGAGTCTCCATCGTGTGGAACCGGACTAGAAAGCTGTGACAATGATTCCCGTTACCCACCTCTATGGATCATGCCATCCATGAACAGGGCCGGTCCTGAAATTTCAGGGGCCCGGGGCGAAACCAAAACTCGGGGCCCCCAACTATATACGTCATAACAATAATAAGCAAAATATATGGATAAAATGCTCCCGATGGCGGTAAAAATTCTTATGACTGATGTATACACTGTCTTCCCGAAGAAAAATGTATATATTGTTATTGCCAATGTTGATGTCAATAATTTCTTCTTGTTAAGATTCAGAATTCCTATTAGTTCATTTCTCTTCCTTCGCAGGAAGTATCCCCAAGACCCAACTCATCAATCATCATTTGGGTTCGTCGAAGCACCACTGAGGAAAATTTTCCAGTGTTACTGTTGAAAAAAGAAATCAATAGCCCCTGTCTGCGATTCTACCACCACACGTTGTTCCCTTTCCTTTGTTTTTTTCTATCAGAAGCATAGTTTGTAGACGACATGATAACAAAGGTCTAGGATACTTGTTTTAAAAAAGAGGACTATGGTTTTTATTTTATTTTGCATCAAATGGTTGAACAGTGTAAGGTATGCATCATGTACATTGGAGTACTTAATTAACAGTATGCGTATAGGGAAATGGTTACGTGATACAGTATACCTCAAATCGGTAAGATCGGCGTCGGCGAATGCTCGGCGCGGCAATGGTGTGATGTGTACTGGCGTCTACGGGACTGTGCTTCAACGCCTAGGGACAGAGCAGCGGAGTTTGACGGCGTACTGTGGCAGTCATGGCCCTGGCTGAAACCGTCAAGCGCCGGCGAGGCCGCAACTCGCGATCGGGGCTCAGCCGAATTTACTAGGGTAGTGGGGAATTAGGGATCGTAACAAAGAACAAGATATGTGACTCATGATGGAAAGAAAACAAAACTGGCAACTCTCAATTCTACTGTACTAGGAGCCGGGATTCTCGTGATTGTGGGCTACCTAATCACGCAACGTGCCTGTTAGCTGAATGTTTTGCATAGACAAAATCAAGGCTGATGGTCTGTTACGGGAGGCTACGTACCGGGCCATGCTCATGGGCTAGCTATACGGCAAAGGCATACCTGGCGGGGGGCCCTAGATTTCGGGGGCCCGGGGCGGCCGCCCCCCTACCCCCCTTAGGGCCGGCCCTATCCATGAAGAACACCTGGGACTGGAACCTGGAGGAGGACATGTAGCCCATTTATAACGTGTAAGTGGGGTTTGGTAAATTGTGAACGGTAGCGCTATGAATATATGTAGACTAGTCGCGCACAAATTTATCACATGAATTGGAGATGAACTTGTGTGACATACTGGCATTTGTCCTTTAGAATTTATTACTAGTAAATGTGTTATGTGTACGTGCAACTTGTGTGTTTGTTGTTGTCGGCGTCCTGGGAAACGGGGGTCCCCAGACTTGCCTGCCTACGGCTCATAGCGTGGCTCCACCAGCGGCCCTGTATGACCCATCTTCACCATCAAACACTTAAGACCCTTGCAAGGGGCCAAGCCTCGCGAGGCGGACGATGCAAGACCTCTTCGGGGGCGGCCTCACCAGGCTGGCTCGCGAGGGGTGGAGAGATCAAGGCAAGGGGCACCTCGCGAGGTTCCTGGGATGAAAGCCATGACGACCAAGGCCAGGCGGGCACCAGGCAGGCGCCAGCGTGCGCAGGGTCCTCGTTTCCTCTTTGGTGCTAAGGAGGCAAGCACAGGCGAGGAGTCCCGAGGCAGCAAGCAAAGGTTTCCGTATTAGTGCAACGAGACCAAGACCAGCAGGACGGCAGGACAGAGGTCACTGTGGAGCCCTGGACGGCGTCATCACCAGAGCCTTTGGCAGGCGAAGACCATATTTTGTCAGGATAGCTTGTGCTAGTTGTCCCCCTTCAAATTGGCCGTTGTGGGATCCCTTCCCGCCTAATATTTGAGAAGAGGACCCGGGCCTCTATATATAGGACTAGCCACCACCGTAGAGAGGGAGATATCATCCTGGATCGGATCCACTCCACCGAGGCAACCACACAAACTCACCAAACACAAGAGCACCTCTCCTCAGGAGGCTGTTCTTCCCTTGTAACTGTTCATCCTCAGCCCAAGAGGCAATCCACCACACCACACTGGAGTAGGGTATTACACCACATCGGTGCCCCGAACCAATATAAATCCCGTGTCCCTTTGTTCAGCGAGTTCGATGCACTAAGCCTTGAGATTGCGGTGAGGGCGTGAGCTAGAGGGAGGAGATATCTTCGTGCGCACCCCAGTGTTCGAACC
Organism: Triticum urartu; assembly: GCF_003073215.2. Taxonomy (NCBI): domain Eukaryota; kingdom Viridiplantae; phylum Streptophyta; class Magnoliopsida; order Poales; family Poaceae; genus Triticum; species Triticum urartu. The sequence continues at coordinate 181,688,122 of NC_053027.1, read as the reverse complement.
TCAAGGGTTTTGCTGGAACCCAAAATCTGACATTTGGCGCGCCAGGTAGGGGTGTGCCGAAGCCTTTCTTTCGTCAGCAGACCCGCTGACACTCTACAACGCCGATGTCCGGCAACCCGAGGGCTGCTGCCGATCACTGGGCAGCCTGGCCAGCCCGGGCTGCGTCGTCCGCCCAAAAAGACCTCAACTCCACGCTCCATGTGGCACGCGCACTGCCAAACGCTGCGGGGCATGGGCGGCGTGGTCCGGCGCCTTCCACCCTTACCCCGCGGCGCGCAAGGGCCGCCGCAAGGGCCTCAAGCTATGCCACGGCGATGGCGCCGCACTCCAGATGGGAACAAGCGAACATGAGGGCCGCGCTCACAGTGGGGCGGGAGCTGCTGTGATGCCGACTGATGGAGAGCGGACGGGGTGCATTGCTGGAGTGTGTTGCTGAGCTATTGGACGCCGCAGCCAGGGGTACACCGCCTTTCTGCTCCTTACTTACGCCTCAGGCTGTGGCCGGATCGCACGGTGGTCCTCATTGCGCCCGCGCGCCCATGGGTGCACCAGGAAGTTTCGTCGGCGCCAGCGCAACCAGCGGCGCCGGACACCCAACCACCCATGTGCCTCCCCCAATGGGCGCAGACGTAAGCAGTGGCACCCACAGTCCCGGCAGGATGCTACCCTACCATTCTGGCGCGCCGAGCCAAGCGACATGGAGCGTGGGGTACCTCGACGAGGTTTCCGGGGCAACGGCCCCGGAGGCCTATGTGCCCCGCATGATGGACTAGGAGTACACACCGGAAGATAACCCCGGTTCATTCCTCGAGTCGGGCTGGGAAGAGGAGACGCTGGAAGCTGAGGCCTTCTAGGAGCCTCCCAGGAGCCTCGCCAACCATGCCGGCGACAACAGCTACAGGGTACCACTGACCTCTCAGGAGCAGGCTTACGCTAACCATGGGTCGGAAGTGAATCAGGCCGCAGCGGTGGACGGCGACCCCAGCACGGCGGCCCCCTTCCACCAGGGGAAGCACATTGGGGGCTGCGGGAGAGGGGCCGGGAGCAAGGCCCCTCCCCGCATCGAATGGAGCAAGGCGTCGCCCGGAGGTAGGTCCTCTGCTGGGGAGGCACCGGCGAGCCTTCCCCTTGGCAGAGGGCCCGTGGTTGCCAAGGGCGCCACTGGCGTCCCCTTTGCCCCTTGGCATCATCCTGGTTTCCAGACGGCACAACGGTGGTCGAGGGTGGTGCAAGGCGGGGTCCTTGTCTGGCGATATGAAGTAAGGCTCACGCCTGTGAAGGCCTCCACTCATGACACTCTCATGTAATAATGAGTGGGGCTGTACACGCCCCGGAGTCTCTGGAGTGCCGCCCTCGGGCCTCGGGGGCTTCCGCCCTCGTTCTAGTGGAAGCACCATGCTCCACGCTGGCCGTTGACACTATCCCCCAATGACTATGCTCACGGCCTGTGAAAGCACTTAGCTCCACGCTGGTGAGAAGACTCGAAGACAAGAAGACTAGCTAAGTGCCGGACACGACCATTTGCTTTCGACTTCTTTTCTGTAGCTCAGACTCACGGCTTTTGATCTTGAATTTGAAGTTTCATTTCCATTGCAATCGCGGGGGGGGGGGCATCCTTTCTTGTTCGCATTGATTTCGTGAGTTTCTGGATTCGTGTTTTATTTGAGATTTATGACCACTATCTTCCCCCCTTTCGAAGGCCTCGCGAGCAGGGGCTAGCAGCGGCGCACACGCACTACGCGTGCATCTCGCCATTACTGGCGCTCGCTTCTCGCGAGGCCCTCTTGGGTGGATCGGCGGACCTCTCAGGAAACCAAAACCTCGCGATCTCATGAGGGGCTCCTCTCAGAAGGAATGCACGTCCACAACCGCCGAACCAATTTGAAGCCCGGCTAAAGCAAAGTAAGTTACGACATCAAGCCCGCAAGGGGAGTCACGAGCTCCCAAAAGCACGCTTCAAGCCTAGCCTAAGGAATGAAGTGGTAGTCTATTTACATGAGGGGATTTCCCTCTCCAAAATGCTCTTACATCATGAGGGGCCATGCCCAAGATTGTTGCGTGCACGTTCAAAATAAAGAAGTGAGGGCTCAGCCGGACATATCGCTCGCCTTGTCCCCAGAATCGCTCCCGGATAGGCTGCTGGCGTCGTCCTATCGCTGTCCCCACCGCCATCAGCCACACCGCCATCGACCACGTCGCCCTCATCCGCCACGACCACAACCGCATCGTCATCAGAAGCAAAGGCCCTAACCAGAGCGTCCACATTGTCATCCACCCAGTGCGCGAGGTTGCCTCGGACGGCCGCGGGCACTGGGGCAATGGCGGCGGCAAAATCAAAGTCAGGATTGGTGTTCAGGAGATGGCTGAAGACGTGGGAGAATGCGCGCCCGAGAAGGCCTCGGCTCTTTTCGTCCACAAGCTCGCGAGCCCTCTCAGCACGACTCTCCAGGCGCGTCACAACATCAGTGAAGAAGCGAAGATGGCTGGCGTAATCCTCGGCGTGGGGATGAGCGGCATGCTCATTGCAGATGGTACCAAGCGCCTGGTTGGCCTTCGTCCTGAGGTCCCGAAGCATGGGAGCGTGCTTGCACAGCAGCGCCTGCCGGCGAAGTGCCTCCTCCCTACTTTGTTGCGCGAAGGACTCGGCACTGACAACTCGCTGTTGAAGAGAGAGCAGCTCGGCACGGGCGGAGGCCATCTCGGCCTACACCGAGACCAGGGCAGCTGCCCGCGTCTTTCTCATGCTGTTCCGCCTCAGCCAGCCGTGACCTGAGGGCGGTGGTCCTGCCAACACCTTCGGCTTCCACGAGCTTCAGCTTCAGGTCATACCTGCCGGCAAGATCCGCGTGAGCCTCGGCCATCCTACGGTCGGCCTCCTCCCGGGCCCTGGCCTCCCACGCGCCGACAACATCCTCTACTTGGGCGACTTGGCGCTCCCTTGTCTCCAATCGCTCGAGCTCAAGGCTGCGCTCCGTGGCCTCCAGCAACAGTGCTTCCTCGGACCTCAAGATTTGCTCCTCGTCGGACGGGACGCCCTTCATCAATTCCAGGGCAACTCTGCGCGCCTCCACCTGCTACTCTAGGGAGGCGTTCAAGGCCTGGAGCTCCCGCCTGCGCTCCTCGGCGGCCGCGCGGCGATTGTCCGCCTCCCTGGCCTCCTCCAAGGCCCGGGCGCTAGCCTCTCACGAGGTTGCCAGGGATGCCTCGGCCTTCGCATTGGTGTGCATGCACTGGAGGCGCCCGAGGTAGATAGCCACCTTCAGGCGATGCCACTCCTCCACCAGCCGGAGGCCTTCGGCTTCAAGGCGAGCGTCGACGTCTGCGAGTTCTCCGCCGAGTTGGCTCATCGCGCCCATTGCCTCCTGAAAGAGCTTGTGGCGGACGACACTCCACTCGTGCACAAGCTTAAGCGCGCAACCAGGTCCGTCCCCCGCAGCGGGGGTGGCCGACGGGATCCGAAGCGGCTCACCCCCCTTCGGCAGGGGGCTGGGGGCTGGCGCCTCCTGGGTTGCTGACCCGACTTCGGCAGGGGCCCGAATGGGTTGAGGCCCGTTGCTCGAAGAAGGAGCCAGGATCGAGGTCATCCAGTAGCCGTCCACAACCAGAGGAGGAGCCCTTGGCACACTTGCCGCACCCTAGGCAAGGCCGCGAAGGAAAGACGGCAAAGGCGCGGGCTCCAGGCTCCAAGCTAGCGTGTTTTCCTCTCCAGTTGACCTCGCGCCGGGCGCGGCATGCTTACTTGGGGCACTCAAGGCCAGCGGGGGATTCGAGGCAGGAGGAGGTTGCTTCCCTGAAGACTTCGCGGGCTTAGTAGAAGGGACCCTGAGGAGCCACTGTCAGGAGGGGAAGCAACACTTGAGAAACCACAAAGATAAGGTACTCACTCATCTATGGCGATATACTTCCTCTGCTTCAATGGCTGGAAGGCATCACTGCTGCAACTTGGGGACCCTTTCCTCTTGCGGAGCGCATCGAAGTCCAGAAGGAGCCGTCCGAAGCATTGGACGCGGCAACCAGCGCGGGGCATGGTTGGTGAGGGAGTCCTGGATTAGGGGGTGTTCGGATAGCCGGACTATACCTTCAGTCGGACTCCTGGACTATGAAGATACAAGATTGAAGACTCCGTCCCGTGTCCGGAAGGGACTTTCCTTGGCGTGGAAGGCAAGCTTGGTGATACGGATATGAAGATCTCCTACCATTGTAACCGACTCTATGTAACCCTAACCCTATCCGGTGTCTATATAAACCGGAGGGTTTTAGTCCGTAGGACAACGTACACATCAACAATCATACCATAGGCTAACTTCTAGGGTTTAGCCTCCTCGATCTCGTGGTAGATCTACTCTTGTACTACCCATATCATCAATATTACTCAAGCAGGACGTAGGGTTTTACCTCCATCGAGAGGGCCCGAACCTGGGTAAAACTTCGTGTCCCTTGCCTCTTGTTACCATCCGGCCTAGACGCACAGTTCGGGACCCCCTACCCGAGATCCGCCGGTTTTGACACCGACATTGGTGCTTCCATTGAGAGTTCCTCTGTGTCGTCGCCATCAGGAAGGATGCCTCGCCCCGTCTTTAAAGACGGCACCGTTGCTAAGGGAGCTTTGGCTGTCGGCCAAACCCTCCGGCTAGGTGGTTTTCTTATGACCGCCTGTTCGGCTTCTCCGCCGACGATGACCTCTCGAGCCATCGAAAATAGTCTTCATGTCAGCTCAGAACTTGCCGAGCAGTTAGATCCAATGGAGCTTTCCTCCATAAACGAGCTCTTGGATCGCTTCGCCGCCCTGGGAGTCGCTACGGATTACGACCAGATCGGGCCTAAAACTGATCTGAGAGAGATTAACTCTCCCCAAGTCACCCGTCACGTTGCCGTGGTAGAGGGACAGTGCGGTGACCCTTCATCTATCTTAAGGACTCGCTACGTCCGGATTCCCGATCCCTCCAAGCTGGATACCCGCGGAGGGGAGGATATCACTCAAGACCTGAACTTAGAGTCAGGCAACGGGCTGGATTCATTAGACAACATCCAGGAATCCAAATTTTCGAGTTCGGAAATTCCTCGGCCTCTGAGCCTTAGATGGGGTGAGGCTTCGGATTTAATTCCACCCACCCACCCCAACATAAGTGATCTACCCAAAATCAGGCAAGAACCCGATGAAACAGAACATCATTACTGGGCCAGATTCCTCTTAGTTAAGAACAGGCTAAGGGACTGCCGTGAGGAAGATGCAATCTCAATCTTCTGCGATAATTGCACGGACAAGGGAATACTCAACGCCATAAGTCGCCGTGATATTACACGCTTCGCTGACTTGGCATCCATTGTATGGAAGTACTGTGCGATGGAAAGCGCCTGGAAAACCGAAATAAAATTTTGGGACAATCCGGCCCTGAATACAAACCCAGTCCGAAATAAAAGGGTGCATCTTCACCAGTCACCCGGGTCAAGCACTAAAAAGAAAAAACCCTCTATAGGGCATGGAACCGTACTGGAAGGATGGCTTAATGGACCCTGTAAAATTCACAGTACAGAGGACGCCACACCAACTCACAGCCTCAGAGCATGTTGGATACTCTGGCAGGTGGCCAAAATTGGCGAAAATCTCCTAATTCCGGAGGCCACAAAAAGCCACCCCAGAGACACCAATATGGTATTAACAGTCTTCGAGACTTTCACATCAAATAATATGCAAAAAAGGACACTCCGCAGCCTTGCCGAAGTCTACCAAGTAGCAACAATAAACCCATGGAGTGACACGGCTATTACCTTTAACGCCAGTGATGAACCTAAATTCCGAACAGCCCGAGCACCAGCCGCATTGGTCCTCAGTCCAATAGTGGGCGGCTTTTGTCTTACCAAGGTACTCATGGACGGCGGCAGCGGATTGAACCTCATTTATGAGGAGACCCTTCAAAAAATGGAAATAGACTGGAACCACATTGAGCGAAGCAGCACAACCTTTAGAGGAATAGTCCCCAGTCGGGAAGCGCGCTGTACAGGAAAAATCACACTAGATGTGGTGTTCGGCACGCCGGATAATTACAGGTCCGAAGAGGTCACGTTCCAGGTGGCTCCGTTCAGCAGCGGTTATCACGCCCTGCTAGGGCGGGAAGCGTTCACAATCTTCCAAGCAATACCCCATTACGGGTACATGAAGCTCAAGATGCCCGGGCCTAACGGGATCATCACTCTCGCTAGTGATCCGGACATAGCACTCCGCGCCGAAAACAAGACAGCCGCACTGGCCCTCGAGGCACTATCCGAAGCCCTAGCGGCTGAGGAGCTGACTGCGTTGCGCTCTACGGTGAATAGGGATGATGTGGTACTCGACAAAAGATCCAAGTCCACCTCCTTTAAACCGGCGGACGAAATAGTCAAATTCCAAGTCCATCCAACGGACCCTAATAAAACAGCTTCCATCGGGGCACAGTTAAACCCTGATGTCGACGCCGCATTGCGAGAGTTCCTACGAGAGAACTGGGACATTTTCTCCTGGCACCCTTCAGACATGCCAGGAATCCCACGCAGGCTGGCCGAGCACAGCTTAAATATCCAAACAGGATTCAAACCTGTCAAACAGGCTCTTCGGCGTTTTTCCGAACCTAAGAGACAGGCCATGGGAGAGGAGCTAGCAAAGCTATTGGAGGCCGGATTCATCAGAGATATAAAACATCCGGACTGGCTAGCAAACCTGGTGATGGTACCAAAGAAGGACAAATCCTGGTGCCTGTGTGTCGATTTTAAAGACCTTATCAAGGCTTGCCCAAAGGATCCCTTCCCCCTCCCCCTCATCGATCAAATTATCGACGCTACCACAGGACACGATTTGTTGTGTTTCCTCGACGCATATTCTGGCTACCATCAAATCAAGATGGCAGAACCAGACCAAGCCGCAACGGCATTTATCACACCATAAGGGCCATTCTGCTTCAACACGATGCCCTTCGGGCTCAAAAATGCCGGCACAACATATCAGCGCATGATTCAGACATGTCTGGCAAGCCAGATCGGCAAAACAGTGGAGGCATATGTAGATGATGTGGTCTTCAAAACAAGACATGTTGAATCTCTAGTAGACGACTTGAGGCTCACATTTGATAACCTCCGAACATACGACATCAAGCTCAACCCGGAAAAATGCGTTTTCGGCGTTCCAGCTGGAAAGCTCTTGGGCTTCATTATATCCGGTAGAGGAATGGAAGCAAATCCAGCCAAGATCCAAGCTCTTTCACAACTGGATATCCCAAAGGACCTCAAACAAATACAAAAGTTAACCGGATGCGTGGCGGCTTTAAGCCGCTTTATCTCCCGCTTGGGAGAAAAGGCCCTACCCCTTTACCGCCTCCTTCGGCGCACCGAACACTTCAAATGGATGGATGCAGCCACGGCTGGACTCGACGAAATAAAAGCCATACTGGCAACAAACCCAGTCCTGGCCGCGCCAAACATCGGCGAACCAATGCCAGTATACATTGCGGCAACACATCAGGTTGTAAGCGCAGTGCTCGTCGTCGAATGAGAAGCGGACGGACACAAATCCCCCTTCAAAAGCCGGTCTATTATGTGTCCACTGTCCTCACTCCCTGCAAATCACGGTACCCGCATTATCAAAAGATTGCGTACGCGGTATTCATGGCATCCCGGAAGCTACGACACTACTTTCAAGAGTGTTCAATAACAGTAGCCTCAGAAGTACCACTTAACGATATTATAAACAACTGTGACGCAATGGGCCGGATTACAAAATGGGCCATTGAGCTCCTCCCATTCGACATAACTTATAAGCCACGACGAGCCATCAAGTCGCAAGTCTTGGCCGACTTCATCGCGGAATGGACGGAGGCCGAACTCCCTAAAGAGTACGGGACATATTCAAATTGGATCATGCATTTCGACGGCTCCAAGATGTTGGTCGGACTGGGGGCTGGCATCGTTTTGACGTCCCCCACAGGAGACACAGTTCAATATGGACTACAGATTATGTACACGGACTCCAACAACGCAGCCGAATATGAGGCCCTTTTGCATGGTCTCCAGATGGCAGTATCCATGGGCATCCAATGCCTAGAGGTGCGCGGGGACTCGAACCTCGCAATATCCCAAATAAATGGAGACTTCGATGCCAAGGATCCAAAAATGGCAGCTTACCGCAATGTCGTCCTAAAAATGTCAGCTCGGTTCGAGGGGCTTGAATTTCACCATATAGCCCGGGAAAATAATCAGGCGGCAGATGTCCTGGCACGCATCGGTGCAAAATGCGATGTAGTCCCCCCCAACATCTTCTTGGAAAGGTTGTTCAAGCCATCCGTAGTATGGGAAGGGGAGCCGAACAATAACAGCCCGGACCCAACCGCACTGCCCGACACCGAACATTCTGACACAATCAGAGGCTCTGCCAATGAAATAGCACCTTCAGCCCACATAATAATGGTCGTTATCGCCCCGTGGACAGAACCATTCCTCGCCTACCTTACTAGGCAGGAACTCCCCGAGGACCAAAATGAGGCACGCTGCATAGTGCGGCGATCCAAAGCCTACAGAGTCCACGAGGGAGAGCTTTATAAGAAAAGCACTACCGGAGTCCTTCAAAGGTGCATCTCCGAAGAGGAGGGGCGGAACCTCCTGGCTGAAATTCATGCCGGACTTGGCGGTCATCACGCTGCAGCCCGGTCCCTTGTAAGCAAGGCCTTCCGTACAGGCTTTTATTGGCCGACGGCCCGGGCAGACGCTCAGGACTTAGTCCAACTATGCACCGGTTGCCAGCTCTTTGCAAACCAAAGCCATATGCCACCCACTGCCCTCCAAAGTATCCCCATTACTTGGCCCTTCGCGGTCTGGGGGCTTGACATGGTTGGACCCCTTAAAGGCGGAACCCACAAGCAAAAATACTTACTGGTCATGGTGGATAAGTTCGCCAAATGGATAGAAGCCAAGCCTGTTAAGACGGCCGAATCCGGACCGATGATAGACTTTATATCCGGGGTTGTACACCGTTACGGCGTCCCCCACAACATCATCACTGATAACGGCACGAACTTCACGGCCGACGAGGTAAAACTCTGGTGCAAAAACATGGGCATCAAGCTCGATTATGCTTCCGTCTATCACCCACAAACTAACGGCCAGGTCGAACGTGCAAATGGTCTTATCACGAGCGGCATCAAACCCAGATTAGTGCGGTCCCTCAAGGAATCTAACACGCACTGGGTAGAGGAGCTCGAATCCGTACTCTGGGGGCTACGGACCATGCCAAATCGCACCACCGGATACACACCATTCTTTATGGTGTACGGCGCAGAGGCAGTTTTGCCATGCGATATAATTCATGACTCACCTCGAATGCACATGTACGAAGAAAGAGAAGCCGAGCTCGATCGGCAGGATAGCTTGGACGCATTGGAGGAGGAGAGTGACGTGGCAAAAGCCCGTTCCGCATTCTATCAACAGCAGGCTCGAAGATACCAAAGCAGAGAAGTATGGGCCAAAAATTACAACGTTGGCGAATTAGTTCTACGACTACCGGACAAGAAAAAGGACAAACTCAAGCCCAAGTGGGAAGGTCCCTTCATAATCGACCAAGTCCTGACTAGTGGAGCGTACCGCCTGCGGGATGCATCGGATAACCGACTCGAGCCAAACCCATGGAACGTAGCCCGTCTCCGAAGATTCTATGCCTAGTGCCGGACTCTATGTTCGTCTCCTTCCTCTGTCCATTTTTTATATATTTTCTGTCTTACATTTCTCTTCTTCTCTCTCTCTTATAGCCTTCAAAGGCTCATAAAGTGACGCACTATCCGCGCTCATTAAACCTGGGGGCTTCTTTAAACAGAAGCTTATTCATGCGGGCTTCATGCCCAACACATGTGTCACACTTCCGCATGTACCTTTTATTCACCATTATATGCATCGATATGACTTAAGTTTTGGCCAAGCTGGGTTGCCTGTCTCCTGTGCTTACCCCTACGTTCCCGATTGTTCGGCTAGGTGGTAAAGGGAGCACCTCTACGATTGTTACTGCCGGGTCAACCAGACGTGTACCTCGGACTGGGTGAAGCTGAAAGCTAGCGTTCTTAAGGGAATATTCGGTCGGTGAACTAAAGATGATCTTTTTTATTTTTATCTATACGCCCCCAGATGTTTTTCCTGCGTTTCTTTTCGCAGCATGGACATGCACCTTAGGGCATGCCTCCCAGGGAAAGGAACCCCTAACGGAACTATTCTCCCTGGAAGATGTTTCTTACTAACCATGTAATATAACATACCTAGTCGGGCACTTGTCTGTTCACGCCCTAATGACCCCTACGCCTAGTCTCCATGCATTCCCCGGTTCCTATATAACCGCATGGGAATTCGGACACACTCCGGACCGTCAGGTCCCGAGGCTGAAGCGAAAAGGTCGGCCATGACAAATGATCTACAATCCGGCTAGAAGGCATTATAAATGTCAATTAAATTACATAGTCATTTTGACTGGTTGTATTCCTCTTCAATACCATCTAACAGGCTGTCTAATTTACAGTCCTGCTGGGAATACTTTGCAGCCAACTCTACTTGGCCGTATACTAAGCTTACAGAGATCTCCTTCCCATCGGGCCCTACAGGACTGGCCTCGGCCATGTGGTTGGGGTCAGCCTTTGCGTACCGCGTCTTCACCATGGCCCAGGCCTCCCTAGCGCCTTGACGGCAGGCTAATATCTTCCACAATCGGAAGCGCCGCCGTGCTCCCTTTAGCTTCTCTGCAAGCTCTCCAAAACCTTCGGGCATGGAGACGGATGGCCACAGGGCCTGGGCGACGCCTCGCATCGCCTGCCGAACTCGATCGAGCAGTTGCGAGAGCTCGGGAAGAAGGTCACCCGTAGAACCGGGCATCTCCTCTACAGGACGACCTGTTAGCACACCTACAGACATTGCTCTGTTAGTCGACTTCCCCGCCGAACTTTCTTTCAAAAGGTTCGTTCAAGCACTTACTAAATATGCCGCGCCGAAGCCGCCGATTCTCCTTCACGGTGTCTGACAGCTGGGCACGAACATCTTTCAGCTTGACACCCAGCTTGGTGTTGGCATCTTGGAGATCGTTCTTCTCCCCCATCACCTTTATCAGCACCCTCTCACCAGCCTTTAGCTGGCGTAGGAGCTGTTGCCTTTCCGGATTCAATCCGGCGCCATCTGCAATTTCATTTGTCAGATTCGCACCAAAGCCGTGCTTCGCAAAATACTTATCTTTCGAAGTGTATATTACCAGAGGGGGTCTCCTTAGGCTCCCCTACCACGGCTAGTGCAGCCTCAAGTTGGGCTTTGCACTCTTGCAGCTCCTTGGACAGTAGGGAATTCTTTTCCGTAAGAACCTGCATCACAAATGATCCTTAAATCAGTTATTCTAACTGTTTCAAGTCTCGGGGGCTACTGGTATATACATATAATTACCAGAATTTTCTTACCCGTATGTCTTTTACATACTGCTCCGTGGCTCTGGCTAGACCATTTTGAGCGGCACGGAGATACGCATCTCCCGAGTTGAAGGCATCTAACGCCCCTTGGGAGAAACAAGCGTCGCGAAGAACTGTCCGGCGACGCCTGTGGTTCATGGCACTCTCCACCTCAGAGTTGGTGGCAGACAACCCGTCCACATCCTCCATCGGAGGAGCGTCTGGCGCACGCCTTGCGTTCGCCTCCGCCTCCTGACCAGGCTTTGGAGCCTGCCTGGTGGAGGCGTGATTGGCAGCCTCTCCGGATGTAGTCCGGCGAGTCCTCTTTGTCCTGAAAAGAGCGCGAGTGTCAATATGCCTCTAAGGTATAACACCTGGGATAAGGGGGGGCGCCATACCTTTGCGCTGACGCCTCGGTCCGAACTGCACTTCTTTTCTGCCCGCGGGGCCCTACGGCCCCTCATTGGCTTGTCGCCGCAGGTTCGGCCTTCCGCCTTAAATACCTCCCAAGCAAAGTTCGGTTGCAATCAGGAAACTGAACACGAGTGGGCGGACACCTATTCGGGGTACTGGGACTTTGATCTCAGGTACCTGGGGGTTAGGATTAGCCCTGGGTAATCAGCCGTAATGGCCACCAAGGCGTTGTCCTTGCTCAGTTGATGGAACACTCCATCAATCAGCTCCATAGATATGTCCGGATCCTCTTGGGAGGCCGGGTCGAGGGACCGTCCTGGGTCCTCGGGTTGTGAAGGAGGGCTGCTTATTTCCTTAACAGCCCGGCGCAGTTCCTGCGTTGAAGTCGTCAGACTGAATATTTAACAATGGGAATACAAAACAGATGGACAAGTAAATATGGCCGCTTACCCAGCTTGGGGGATTGTGCATGGAGAATTCGCCCTGAGGGTTGACGCGGAGAAATTCCTCCTCTTCTCCCTTATATAAAGTGGACAAGATCTTTAGTAGAGCGGCAGCTGAATCTGGTCCCTTACGGCCGTAGCGGGTGGCGTCGTCCTCCCCGTTGAAGTCCCACATGGGGTGGCTTCTATACTGAAGCGGCTGCACCCCCCACATAATGCATTCAGCCATAACCCCGATCATGGTTAGTCTGGAATGGGCTAACAATCTTATTCGGCCCATCAGGTAAATGATGTCCCTGTCACCTCCCCTTTGAGGGCTCCATGGGCGCCAGCTTAGGCGCTTCTTTAAGGGAGCACTGTTGAATTCAGGGAGGCCGATCCGGACAGGATCCGGCAGCGGGACGTCTTCTATATAAAACCACTCCGAGGGCCAGTCTTCGGACGCCTTCTTTGGGGTTCCGGACAGATATCCGGTCCCGGCGATGCGCCACACTTCGGCTCCGCCCACTTGATACATTGACCCCTTCTTGGAACGGGGCACGAGGCAAAATAGCTCCTTCCACGGTCCGGAATGAGCTTCGACACCCAAGAACAGCTCACAGAGGGCTACAAAGCCCGCGATATGCAGTACTGAGGCAGGCGTGAGATTATGTAGCTGGAGGCCGTAGAACTCCGGCAATCCCCAGAGAAATGGATGGATTGGAAATCCGATCCCCCTTATTAAGTAAGGGACGAGGCACACCCGCTCTCCTTTGGAGGGATTAGGGGCATTCTCTGCTTGCTCTCCGCCGTTGTAGACGGCAAGACCAGCTCGAACCGGGACCATATAGGCCGGGGGGAGAAATCCCTTGGTCTGGAGTGTCACTAGCTCGCTATGTGGGATGGAACATCTCTCCCAATATCCAGGCTTAGGGCTGGAAGGGCGAGGGGAGGAGTTGCGACGGCTGGCCATGGTGGAATGGACCTTTGTCGGATGCGCTCTAATGAACACTCGCGGAGGGGAGATGGTGTGGATTGGATCTAAATCCTCGTCTCCTTAAATAGGGCAGCTCATTTACGCGGCTAGAGGTGTGAATGTAAAAACACTCAGACTTTTCATATTCATTTGACACGTGGGGAGCGGCCATTATTGGGCGTAGAAGCCAAGGAGCGCAACATCTACAAGAAACCGGACTTTATTCAAATAGGTACATGAAATTTGGAGGAGAACCCGCCTTGCAATGCCGAAGACAATCTGCGCGCTGGACTCATCGTCATTGAAGCCTGATTCGGGGGCTACTGAGGGAGTCCTGGATTAGGGGGTGTTCGGATAGTCGGACTATACCTTCAGCCGGACTCCTGGACTATGAAGATACAAGATTGAAGACTCCGTCCCGTGTCCGGAAGGGACTTTCCTTGGCGTGGAAAGGCAAGCTTGGCGATACGGATATGAAGATCTCCTACCATTGTAACCGACTCTATGTAACCCTAACCCTATCCGGTGTCTATATAAACCGGAGGGTTTTAGTCCGTAGGACAACGTACACATCAACAATCATACCATAGGCTAACTTCTAGGGTTTAGCCTCCTCGATCTCGTGGTAGATCTACTCTTGTACTACCCATATCATCAATATTAATCAAACAGGACGTAGGGTTTTACCTCCATCGAGAGGGCCCGAACCTGGGTAAAACTTCGTGTCCCTTGCCTCTTGTTACCATCCGGCCTAGACGCACAGTTCGGGACCCCCTATCCGAGATCCGCCGGTTTTGACACCGACAGTTGGTGAGGCTCCCGAAGAGACAACCTCGGGAGTGCTGGGCTGAGGAGAGCCCTCGGGCACCGCCTCATGATGGCCCGCTGAGGCCTCGGAAGCTTCGACCTCAGGAGCAGCAGATTGCGTCGCCCCCTCAGCTGTCGCCCCAAGGAAAGAGTCACGGGCTCCCGGGGATGGCACCTCAGGAGCCTCGAGCAGTGCTGACGCCTCAGCTAGCGCCCACGCCTCCAGCCTCCAGCGGAGCTTGCCCCCTGCATCCACACTTGGGGTGAATTCGGCGCTGGCGGCAGGGAGGGGAACCACGGAGACGGGGTTCTCGCGGGGCCCTTCAAGGCCAACTGGACGCGAACTCCACCTTGTTCGAGCAGCAGTACAATAGACAGCCCTCCTGCGGCATGTCAGCTGGCGAGGGGTCGCCCGTCAAGACCTCGAGCACCGTTCTTCGTGCCTCAAGTGGAAGCCCCGCTTCCTTAAGCCTCATGCGATCCTGGCCGCCGAACAGGGCCCACATCGGCCGGGAATGGCGCTGGAGGGGGGCGACGCGGCGCCGGAGGAACTCCTTCATCACCATGGGTGCAGTCACACCGAGATCTTTCAGCCTCTTCAACCGGAGCCAGACGAAGGCAAGGCGGGGGTCCGCGAGCTTCTCATGGCCCCAGCCAAAGCTGGGAACGGCCGGCGCTAAAGGGGGCGAGAGCAGGGGGCTGAGCACACCGACGTCCACAAACACCCACCGTGTCCGAAACCCGCTCGCAGATGGTGGGAGCTCAAAGTCAATCCCCGAGCCTGCCGTCGCGGCCACGGCATGGAAGCTCAGGCATCCCGAGCATTGTCGAGGATCGGTCAGGTGCAGCAAGAAGAAATGGCGCGGTAGGGCCATGGAAGGGGGAATGCCCACCATGGCCTCGCAGACGAAAGCAAAGACAACAAGAAGGGAGACTGATTGGGGATCCAGGTGCAACATATGGATCTGATAGTGGGAGAGTACGACATTGAAGAAGGCAGAGAAAGGAGGAACCAGGACAGCCCACAAGGCGTCGATGAAGAATGGAACCTCGGTGGCTGTCCTGTCGACGGAGGCGCGAGATGCGGGCCAAGCCGCCGTCCTCCCCCATTTGTTGGAGTCAGCGGCGAGCGCAGGGCGAACCTTGTCCATGGCTTCCTGGTTGAGCACAGTGACCGGCCAACGACGGGTTCAACGGCCGGGGGTGGCCCGGCTGAAGACTGAGACTTCTTCTTTTCCTTCTCCATTCGCCGGGGCGCCATAGCAACGAGGAGGGCTGAGCTCGGGACAGATTGGAGGAGGAGGTTATTGTTTCGAAAATGCAGGAGAGTTGGAGGGGCGCGTCATCGGCAATGGGGGATAACCGTGTAAGTCACGGTGGCCGCCTAGCCAGGCGGATATCAAGGCTGCGTGGGGAAGCGGAGACGCCCACGGCCAATCGACCGCCATGCGTCAACAAGGCTGCAAGCTGTTGGGGCCTGCGGCGCTCCACACTTGCCCTTTGGCTTCGCCCTGAAGCTAAGTCTGAGCGTGCCTTGGGCCCGGGGGCTACTGTCGGCGTCCTGGGAACGGGGGTCCCCAGACTTTCCTGCTTGCCACCCATAGCGTGGCTCCACCAGCGGCCCTGTACGGCCCATATTCACCAGCAAACACTCAAGACCCTCGCGAGGGGCCAAGCCTCGCGAGGCGAACGACGCAAGACCTCCTCGGGGGCGGCCTCACCAGTCTAGCTCGCGAGGGGCGGAGAGATCAAGGCAAGGGGCACCTCGCGAGGTTCCTGTGATGAAAGCCATGACCACCAAGGCCAGGCGGGCACCAGCATGCGCAGTGTCCTCGTTTCCTCTTTGGTGCTAAGGAGGCAAGCACAGGCGAGGAGTCCCGAGGCAGCAGGCAAAGGTTTCTGTATCAGTGCAACGAGACCAAGACCAGCAGGACGGCAGGATGGAGGTCATCGTGGAGCCTAGGACGGCGTCATCACCAGAGCCTTTGGCAGGCGAAGACCATCTTTTGTCAGGATAGATTGTACTAGTTGTCCCCCTTCAAATTGGCCGTTGTGGGATCCCTTCCCGCCTAATATTTGGGAAGAGGACTCGGACCTCTATATATAGGACTAGCCACCATAGTAGAGAGGGAGATCTCATCCTGGACCGGATCCACTCCACCGAGGCAACCACACAAACTCACCAAACGCAAGAGCACCTCTCCTCAGGTGGCTGTTCTTCCCTTGTAACTGTTCATCCTCAGCCCAAGAGGCAATCCACCACACCACACTGGAATAGGGTATTACTGTGACGCCCCAAGACTGACGCTTCAGATGCCTTCCATGTTTTTCGAGTTTCGTCGGGTGATTTTTTTGTCTGTTGCATTCATCTTTGCATCATGCCATCATGCTATTTCATTTAAAAAAACTCAACTAAATAAAATGCATAGATCTTTGATCTATTTAAATTGAGGGAACTCACATGGTGATTTCTCTATATAACATATCCTCCCAATATATTAGGGAGCTATAATAAATATTCTAACACACTTGCAAATATTCCCCATGTCTTTTCTACTTCAAGTTCGACTTCAAAACCTTGCCCACAATTCTCTTACCATTTACCGAGGTTCCTCCAAAAATTTCAACATTTTTGGACCTTCCTTTTACCAAGTCCTAGTTCAAACCCAGTTGAGTGAAATTCAAATGAGTTTAAATGTATGTCTCCCAATCATGGCCATTTCTATTTTCTCGGAACAAGCACATTTTTATGAGTTAGGGAAAATTAATCCGCTGCCCAAATTCTATCTTTACCTTCCTTTCTTCTTCCTTTTCTTCTCTGTCATTTTTCAGCTTTTGGGAGAATAGAAATTAAGAGAGAGGGAGAGGAGTAGTGCAGCAGCCCAACTAGGCCTCCCTAGGCCCAACTCCAGCGCCGGCCCATCCCTCTCCTAGGCCCAGCCGCCCCTTGGCTAAACCTAGCCCGACCGCTCCCTTGCCCGATCCACCTCCCTCTCCCTGGATCCCTTCCTCCACCGCCGCCTCTCCCCTTCGTCCCTGCTAGCGCTCGCGCAGACCCCTCGATCCCACAGCGCCGCAGCCTCCCTCGTCCTCCTCCACCTCACCTCTCCGCGATCCTCGCTGCAGCGCTGGATCCCCCTCGTCCACTCGTCCTCGAGCGGCCCCGCTAGACCCGCGCCCGGGTCTCCTCCTCCCCGTTTGTCCTTCTCGTCGGGAGCCCGAGCTCCGCTGGATCCCCCTCGCCCTGGCCGTTCAGCACCGGCGCCTCCCTGCTGCTTCGTCCCCGCGCCACCCGATGACCCCGCCGCCGCACCGACCCGCAAGTCCAGGCCGCCGAGCTCGCCTTCGCCTCTCCTCCTGCTGCTGCTCAGCTCCCTCCGACGCCTTGCCTCGCCTCCTGCCTCCTGCATGCCCCGCTGGGCGCGTGTGTGCCCGCGTCCAGCGCCTCCCGCTCGCTTAGCCACGGCCTCCTCGACGACGACCTTCTCCATGCGCCACCAAGGTCTCGCCTCCTCCCTGTGGCATCACGCGCCCGAAGTCCAGGGCCTCTCCAGCCTCCAGAAGCTCTGCTTCCCTTGCTCCACGCCAAGTCCGACGCCGGCCCCACTTCGTCTTGCTGCTGCTTCGCCTTTCGACCTCCTGTTTCTGCAGGACCCTCCCCATCGTGCACCGTCGTTGTTCGGTTTCTTCTCCCTCAAGGTCGAAGGATGCCAGGTACCAAGACGTCGATGACCCGGCAAGTTCATCTACGGGCATGTACGACTATCTTCACCAAAGACCTGTGTACGCTTACACAACGAACCTTGGAGTTACCTGAGATACCAAGTACCCCGATGGCATGTGTACCATTACGCCCGAAGATCTTGGATGCACCAAGAAGCGTCAAGTTCCTCTACCGACGACTCGAACGGCTACAAAACATGTACCACTATCGTCGACCCGCAAAGGCCCCGTGGACGTCAAGTTCCGTATCGTGACCCTGAACATCTATAGACGTATACAACTACTTCCCTCGACAAACTCGAGACGCTTCGAAAATGCTCCCTTGGAAAGTATAACCGCCGGAACGACGCCGTGGACCGTATGCATATGATGTGTTGTATGAGATGCTCGTGTTTGCACCATGTTCGAATTGATCCTTGCACGTTCCTCGTTTTCTTGCCACCGTCATGTGGGGCACCCGGTTACCGGGATCACTCCCCACCATCTCTTGCGTGTTCCACACATCCCCACACTTCTCTTTTGCATCGGTATCTAAATAGAGTTACCGGAACCGATATGTTCCTGTTGCACCCTTTATTTCCACCACGGTGACAAATGCTTCACAATATGCTTGTCAACATTTTCATAAAAACTTGCACATGTCATCCGCATCATGATAATAACATTTAAAATGTTTAAAATTGTTGTTGCATTAAATTGCTAATGCACATGAGGATTTACTGGAATTGTTGTTTGATGTTTCCGGCCTCATTTAAAATGCCTAACTGTGTATTTTACTTATGCTTCACCCCTTGCCATGTTTAATAACCTTTAATTCTCTTGAGTCGATTAAACGGGAGAGAACTAAATAATTGAATGTGGTGTTTCGTCAATATGCAACTCGTTGCATATTGAGCTTCACTTAACTTGTAGTGTTGTTTGTGCACTTTGCCATGCCATGCCTCTTTAAAGGGAATTTTTTTGTTTTTGCCACTCTAGATTTTGCCAATTTTCCTTATGCCACTCTAGATTTTGACATTTCACTTTTGTCTCTCTTAGTTTTTGACAATTATCACAATTGCCATTCCCGTGGCAAAAGCAAAATTTTCACAGTGGCAATTGTGATAATTGTCAACAGCTAAGAGTGGCAAAGATGAAATAAAATTATTTTGCTTTTTCCATAGAATGCCAATTGTGATAATTGTCGAAAGCTAAGTGTGGCAAAAGTGAAATGTCAAAATCTAGAGTGGCATAAGAAAAATTGACAAAATCTTGAGTGACAAAAACAAAATTTCCCCCTCTTTAAACCGGACATGCATCATACTTGGTTGTGCATCATGCCATGTTTATGCTTGTGTGTTTATCATGTTGTTTTCTTCTTTCCGGTGTTACTTCTTCTTGTTAGTTTCGGTAATGTCGCGTTTGTGAGGATCCGTTCGACTACGTCCGTTTGTCTACTTCATGGACTCGTTCTTCTTCCTTGCGGGATTTCAGGCAAGATGACCACACCCTCGAAATCACTTCTATCTTTGCTTTGCTAGTTGTTCGTTCTATCGCTATGTCGCGCTACCTACCACTTGTTATATCATGCCTCCCATATTGCAATGCCAAGCCTCTAACCCACCTTCCTAGCAAACCGTTGTTTGGCTATCTAACCGCTTTTGCTTAGCACCTCTTATAGCGTTGCTAGTTTCAGGTGAAAAGTTTGTTCCATGTTGGAATGTGGATATGTTTGGGATATCACATTATCTCTTATTTAATTTAATGCATCTATATACTTGGTAAAGGGTGGAAGGCTTGGCCTTATGCCTGGTGTTTTGTTCCACTCTTGTCGCCCTAGTTTCCGTCATACTGGTGTTATGTTCCTTGATTTTGCGCCCCTTACGCGGTTGGGTGTTATGGGAACCCCTTGACAGTTCGCTTTGAATAAAACTCCTGCAGCAAGGCCCAATCTTGGTTTTACATTTGCCACCTAAGCCTTTTCCCTTGGGTTCTGCAGACTCAAGGGTCATCTTTATTTTAACCCCCGGGCCAGTGCTCCTCTGAGTGTTGGTAAAAAACATAGCCACTTGCGGTGCCGCCCCTAGGAAACTTGGGGTATCGTCGGTTGCCGTATGTAGTGTTCATCCGGTGTGCCCTAAGAACGAGATACGTGCGACTCCTATCGGGATTTATCGGCACATCGGGCGGCTTTGCTAGTCTTGTTTTACCATTGTTGAAATGTCTTGTAACCGGAATTCTGAGACTGATCGGGTCTTTCCGGGAGGAGAAATATCCTTCGTTGACCGTGAGAGCTTGTGATGGGCTAAGTTGCGACACCCCTGCAAGGTTTAAACTTTTGAGAGCCGTGCCCGCGGTTATGTGGCAGATGGGAATTTGTTAATATCCGGTTGTAGAGAACTTGACACTTGACTTATTTAAAATGCATCAACCGCGTGTATAGCCGTGATGGTCTCTTTTCGGCGGTGTCCCGGAAGTGAACACGGTCTTGTGTTATGTATGAATGTAAGTAGTTTCAGGATCACTTCTAGCTTCTCGACTGTTGCATTGCTTCTCTTCTCGCTCTTATTTGCGTATGTTAGCCACCATATTGCTTAGCGCTTGCTGCAGCTCCACCTTATTACCCTATCCTATCCATAAGCTTAAATAGTCTTGATCTCGCGGGTGTGAGATTGCTGAGTCCTCATGACTCACAGATACTTACAAACAGTTGCAGGTGCCGATGATACCAGTGCAGGTGACACAACCAAGCTCAAGTGGGAGCTCGATGAAAATATTGATCATTGTTTTGCATCTTTTCCGGTTGATCAGTAGTGGAGCCCAGTTGGGACGATCGGGGATCTAGCATTTGGGGTTGTCTTCCTTTATTTTGGTTCCGTAGTCGGACCTTGATTGTATTCTGGATGATGTATGTTTAACTTGTTATTTGTGTGAAGTGGCGTTTGTAAGCCAACTCCTTATACCTTTCTTATTCAGTACATGGGATTGTGTGAAGATTACCCCTCTTGCGACAAAACCACCATGCGGTTATGCCTCTAAGTCATGCCTCGACACGTGGGAGATATAGCCGCATTGTGGGGGTTACAAGTTGGTAATCAGAGCCATCCCCGACTTAGGAGCCCCCTGCTTGATCGAATAGCTGACGTTGTTGAGTCTTGAACAAAATGTTTTGAGTCTTAGGATTATATATATCAGAGAGTAGGATTATTTTTACTCCTCAGCCTTTGTCGCTCTGGTGAGGCTTCCTGACGTAGAAGTTTTGACTTCCCTCTCCTCAAATTTCACGAATTTTTTACAAAACAAGAGCAAAAGAGTCCGTAAAAGTTTTTCTTTTCCACTTTCAGTTTATCAACTGAATTGCTTGAGGACAAGCAAAGGTTTAAGCTTGGGGGAGTTGATACGTCTCCAACTTATCTACTTTTCCTCACACTTTTCCTCTTGTTTTGGACTCTAATTTGCATGAATTGAATGAAACTAACCCCGGACTGACGCTGTTTTTAGCAGAACTACCATGGTGTTGTTTTTGTGCAGAAATAAAAGTTCTCAGAATGGAACAAAAATTTGCAAGGATTTTTATATCAATAATAATAATTTCTGGAGCCAAGACCCACCAAAGGGGGCACCTGGGTGAGCACAACCCACCAGGGCGCCCCCCTCTCCTAGCGCGCCCAGGTAGGTTGTGCCCACCTGGTGGCCCCGCAGACCCTGAAACCGACGCTATAAAATTCTTTTTTTCAGAAAAAAATCAAGGAGACAGAATTATCGTGATTCACGAGACGGAGCCGCCGTCACCTCCTGTTCTTCATAGGGAGACCAGATCTGGAGTCTGTTTGGGGCTCCGGAGAGGGGGATCTTCGTTCTTCGTCATCACCAACCCTTCTCCATCGCCAATTCCATGATGCTCCCCACCGGGAGTGAGTAATTCCATCATAGGCTCGCTGGTCGGTGAGGAGTTGGATGAGATCCATCATGTAATCGAGTTAGTTTTGTTAGGGCTTAATCCCTAGTATCCACTATGTTCTTAGATTGATGTTGCTATGACTTTGCCATGCTTAATGCTTGTCACTTTGGGCTCGGGTGCCATGATTTCAGATCTGGACCATTTATGTTATCACCATTATATCCATGTTCTAGATCCAATCTTGCAAGTTATAGTCACCTACTACGTGTTATGATCCGGCAACCCCGGAGTGACAATAACCGGGACCACTCCCGGTGATGACCGTTGTTTGAGGAGTTCATGTATTCACAATGTGTTAATGCTTTGTTCTGGTTCTCTATTAAAAGGAGGCCTTAATATCCCTTAGTTTCAATATGGACCCCGCTGCCACGGGAGGGTAGGAAAAAAGATGTCATGCAAGTTCTTTCCATAAGCACGTATGACTATTTACGGAATACATGCCTACATTATATCGACGAACTGGAGCTAGTGCCGTATAGCCCTAGGTTATAACTGTCTCATGATGAATATCATCCAACAAGTCACTGATCCAATGCCTATGAATATATCTTATATTGTTCTTGCTAAGTTACTACTGCTATCATCACTGTTACACTTGCTACAAAATTACTGCTATCACTGTTACCATTACTATTGCTGCTGCTATTATCAAAACTATCATACTACTTTGCTACTAATAACTTTGCTGCAGATAATTAATCTCCACGTGTGGTTGAATTGACAACTCAGCTGCTAATACCTTCAAATATTCTTTGGTCCCCTTGTGCCGAATCTATAAATTTGGGTTGAATACTCTACCCTCCAAAGCTGTTGCGATCCCCTATACTTGTGGGTTATCATTGATCCATTCATGAAACACACTCGCATATTAACTACACCCAATGCTTAAGTACGATCATAGTGCCTCCTAGTTGGTGCTTTTATAAGAGAAGATGGAGACTCAAATTTAAAAATAAAAATTGCATAAAGTAAAAGAAAGGCCCTTCGCAGAGGGAAGTAGGGATTTGTAGAGGTGCCAGAGCTCAAAGCGAAAAACTTAGAGATAAAAACATTTTGGGAGGTGTATCCATCCCACCAACAAAAACGACTTAGAGTTCCCAACACTTTCCATGCTAAATATATTATAGGCGGTTCCCAAACAGAAAATAAAGTTTATTCCTTTTTCCACCAAACTTTCAGTTTCCATGGCTAACTGTATCCATGGGTGCCTTCCATACCAACACTTTCCAAGGAATTTATTATTTGACAACATAAAGTAAATTCATTTTTCATTTCGAGACTGCGCATCCCTAATACCTTTGCCTTACTCTCGTGCAATGACAAGTGAATAAACACTCATCGTGAGAGTAACACATCTAGCATGGAAAATATTAGCCACCCCTCACTGCTCTGCGAGCTAAAGGAACACACAAAAGGGAAGTTTATTTTGAAATTTAGATATGGCACATGCAAATTTTCTTAGAACGGCAAAAGAATACCGCATATAGGTAGATATAGTGGACTTATGTGGCAAAACTTGTTTAAAGGTTTTTGGATGCACAAGTAGAGATCATACTTAGTGCAAAATGAAGGCTAGCAAAAGATTGGGAAGCGACCAACCAAGAAACGAATAATCTTATAAGCGAGCATTAAGCATAATTAACACCAAATAATGCACCACAAGTAGCATATAATTTCATTACATAATTATCGACTTTCGTGCTTGCATAGGGAATCACAAACCTTAACACCAATATTCTTTCTAAAGCACAATTACTCATCAACACAACTCACATATCAAATCATCATATCTCAAAACTATTACTAAGAATCAAGTTTATTTTGTCCAATGATCTTCATGAAAGTTTTTATTATATCCTTCTTGGATATCTATCACTTTGGGACTAATTTTCATATGTTGCTTTTGATAAGCTCAAACAAATATAAGTGAAGATCATGAGCATAATTTTTCTTTCTCTCAAATTAATTTAAGTGAAGCAAGAGAGAATTTCTTGAAAATTTTACTAACTCTCAAATAAATCTAAGTGAAGCAAGAGAGCATTTCTTCAAAAATACTAAAGCACACTGTGCTCAAAAAGATATAATTGAAGCACTAGAGCAAGTCCATAGCTCATAAAAATTTAAGTGAAGTATAGAGAGAAATTCTAACAAGTCATGTCATAATTTTGGCTCTCTCAAATAGGTGTGTCCAACAAGGAATCAAGACTTAAAACACAAAATAAAACAAGCAGACTCATATCATACAAGACGCTCCAAGCAAAACACATAGAATGTGACGAATAAAAATATAGCTTCGAGTAAAATACCAATGGTCGTTAGAAGAAAGAGGGGATGCCACTTGGGGGCATCCCCAAGCTTAGTTGCTTGCTCTCTTTTGGATAATAGCGGGGGATGCCGGGGCATCCCCAAGCTTAGACTATTCCTACTCCTTATTCCTTCATCCATCGTAAGATAACCCAAAACTTGAAAACTTCAATCACATAAAACTCAACAAAACCTTCGTGAGATCCGTTAGTATAAGAAAATAAATCACTACTATAAGTGTTGTATCATACCAATTCATATTTTATTCTTGCATTATATCAACTGTATTCCAACTTTTCTATGGCAAAAACTCATCAAAGAAAACCATAGAGCCATCAAAACATGCACACAACGCAAATAAAACATGTCAAAAACAGAACAGTCTGTAGTAATCTGGGTGTTTCTAATACTTATGTAACTCCAACAATTCTGAAAATTTAGGACGGCCTAAGCAATTTGCATATTGATCTACTGCAAAATGAATGGTTATTTTATCGCTCTCTGGTTAAAAATGAGAATTATTTTCATGAGCATAAAAGTTTCTATTTTTTCAGCAAGATCAAACAACTATCACCCAAGAAGATCCTAAAGGCTTTACTTGGCACAAACACTAATTAAAACATAAAAAACAAAATCATAACAGTAGCATAATTATGCTAACACTCAAGAATAGAAAGCAAAAAGAAAAAATAAATTTTATTCATTGGGTTGCCTCCCAACAAGCGCTATCGTTTTATGCCCCTAGCTAGGCATAAGATTTCAACGATGCTCACACAAAAGATAATAATTTAAACAGAAAGAGAGCATCATGAAACATATGACAATCACATTTAATTCTAACATACTTCCTATGCTTAGGAATTTTATAAACAAAGAAATTTTCAAGACAAGAAACATCTAACATATGCAAAGAAGAGGAATAAAACATTAACGATCTCAACATAACGAGAGGTAATTTAGTAACATAAAAATTTATACAAACATATCTTCCTCTCTCATAATAATTACATGCAGGATCATCAAATTCAACAATATAGCTATCCTATAAAGTTTTCTCTTCATGATCCACATAAATGCAAAGTTGACACTCTTCCAAAATAGTGGGATTATCATCAAATAAAGTCATGACCTCTCCAAGCCCACTTTTATCAAAACTTTCATAAGATTGAGCATTCTCCAAATATGTGGGATTATTTGTAGCTAAAGTTGACACTCTTATGAACCCACTTTTAATATTAACGCAAGCATACTCATCATGAGGTTTAAATAAATTTTAAGATCATAAGAATCATCACCCCAATCATGATCATTGCAACAAGTAGTGGACATAGCAAAATTAGCATCCCCAAGCTTGGGGTTTTGCATAGTATTAACACAATTGAAATTAATAGAATTTATAGTAAAATCATTGCAATTATGCTTTCCATCGAAGGAGCTACCATGAATCACTTCATAAATTTCTTCATCATAATTTTTAGATTCACAAATCTCAAGCAAAACTTCATAAAGATAATCTAGTGCACTCAACTCACTAGCAATTGGTTTATCATGATTGGATATTTTAAAAAGATTAGCAAGTGGATGTGTGATTGCTCTCTGACTATAGCACCAGAAAAGCTCCTGTTTGCTAGGACTACGTCAGTATTTCCCCAAAGAGGAAGGGATGATGCAGCACATAGACGGTTGATATTTCCCTCAGTGAAGAAACCAAGGTTATCGAACCAGTAGGAGAACCAAGCAACACAACGTAAACAACACCTGCACACAAGTAACAACACCTCGCAACCCGACGTGTTAAAGGGGTTGTCAATCCCTTTCGGGTAATGATGCCAGAGATTGTAATAGATTGAAATAATAGATCGCAAAATAAAATAAAATGCAACAAAGTATTTTTGTATTTTTGGTTTAATAGATCTGAATAAAAATGCAAAGGAAAAGTAGATCGCTAGGGACCGTAGGTTTCACTAGTGGCTTCTCTCGAGAAAGATAGCAAACGGTGGGTAAACAAATTACTGTTGGGCAATTGATAGAACCTCAAATAATTATGACGATATCCAGGCAATGATCATTACATAGGCATCACGTCCAAGATTAGTAGACCGACTCCTGCCTGCATCTACTACTATTACTCCACACATCGACCGCTATCCAGCATGCATCTAGTGTATTAAGTTCATGGAAAACGGAGTAGTACAATAAGAACGATGACATGATGTAGACAAGATCCATTTATCTATTGCATAGATATAGATCACATCTTTTTATCCTTAGTATCAACGATACATACGTGTCGGTTCCTTTTCTGTCACTGGGATCAAGCACCGTAAGATCGAACCCACTACTGGGCACCTCTTCCCATTGCAAGATAAATAGATCAAGTTGGCCAAACAAAACACAAATATCGGAGAACAAATATGAGGCTATAAGAGATCATGCATATAAGAGATTAAAGAAACTCAAATAACTTTCATGGATATATAAAGATATGGCTGATCATAAACTCAAAGTTCATCAGATCCCAACAAACACACCGTAAAAAGAGTTACATCATATGGATATCCAAGAGACCATTGTATTGAGAATTCAGCGAGAGAGAGAGAGCCATCTAGCTACTAACTAAGGACCCTAAGGTCTACAAATAACTACTCACGCATCATCGGAGAGGCACCAATGGAGGTGGTGAACCTCATCCGAGATGGTGTCTAGATTGGATCTGGTGGTTCTGGACTCTACGGCGGCTGGATGAATATTTCGTCGACTCCCCTAGGGTTCTGGGATTTTTGGGGTATTTATAGAGCAAAGAGGCAGTCCGGGGGGCACCCAAGGTGGGCACAACCCACCAGGGCGCGCCTGGGCCTCCTGGCGTGCCCTGGTGGGCTGTCCCCTCCTCGGGACTCCCCCCAGGTGCAACCAGGGCCCAACATGTTCCTTCTGGTCCATAATAAATCTCCGTAAAGTTTCGTGGCATTTGGACTCCGTTTGATATTGATTTTCTGTGATGTAAAAAACACGGAAAAAATAGGAACTGGCACTTGGCACTATGTCAATAGGTTAGTACCAAAAAATGATATAAAATGGCTATAAAATGATTATAAAACATCCAAGATTGATAATATAATAGCATGGAACAATCAAAAATTATAGATACATTGGAGACGTATCAGCATCCCCAAGCTTAACTCCTACTCTTCCTCGAGTAGGTAAGTGATAAAAACAGAATTTTTGATGTGGAGTGCTGTTTAACATGTCATATCATATTCTTTTTTTTTATAGCATGGACATTTGGACTTTTTATGTGATTCAAAGCAATAGTCTAGTGTTGACATAATAATTTAGATACTCAAGCATATCAACAAGCAACCATGTCTTTCAAAATATCAATGCTAAAATAAGTTATCCCTAGCCCATCATGCTCAAACATTGATCCATTCATGAAACACACTCAAATATTAGCTACACCCAATACTTAAGTACGATCATATTGCCTCCTACTTGGTGCTTTTTATAGGAGAAGATAGAGACTCAAATTTCAAAATAAAAATTGCATAAAGTAAAAGAAAGGCCCTTCGCAGAGGGAAGTAGGGATTTGTAGAGGTGCCAGAGCTCAAAGTGAAAAACTTAGAGATAAAAACATTTTGGGAGGTGTATCCATCCCACCAACGAAAATGACTTAGAGTTCCCAATACTTTCCATGCATAGATATATCATAGGCGGTTCCCAAATAGAAAACATAGTTTATTCCTTTTTCCACCATACTTTCACTTTCCATGGCTAGCCGTATCCACGGTTGCCCTCCATACCAACACTTTCCAAGGAATTTATTATTTGACAACATAAAGTAAATTCAATTTTTTTACATTTCGGGACTGGGCATCCCTAATACCTTTGCCTTACTCTCGTGCAATGACAAGTGAATAAACACTCATCTTGAGAATAACACATCTAGCATGGAAATATTAGCCACCCCTCACTGCTCCGCGCACGAAACAAACACACAGAAGAGAAGTTTCTTTTTGAAAATTAGAGATGGCACATGCAAATTTGCTTAGAATGGCAAAAGAATACCGCATATAGGTAGATATAGTGGACTCATGTGGCAAAACTGGTTTAAGGTTTTTTGATGCACAAGTAGTGATCATACTTAGTGCAAAATAAAGGCTAGCAAAAGATTGGGAAGCGACCAACTAAGAAACAGATAATCTCATAAGCAAGCATTAATCAAAATTAACACCGAATAATGCACCACAAGTAGGATATAATTTTCATTGCATGGCTATTAACTTTCTTACTTGCATAGGGAATCACAAACCTTAACACCAATATTCTTACTAGAGCACAATTACTCATCAACATAACTCACATATCACATCATCATATCTCAGAACTATTACTAAGAATCAAGTTTATTTTATCCAATGATCTTCATGACATTTTTTCTTTTTCTTTATCCTTCTTGGATATCTATCACTTTGGGACTAAATTTCTCATGTTGCTTTTCATAAGCTCAAGCAAATATAAGTGAAGATCATGAGCATAACAAATTTCTTTGTCTCAAAATAATTTAAGCGAAGCAAGAGAGAATTTCTTCAAAATTTTACTAACTCTCAAATAAATCTAAGTGAAGCAAGAGAGCATTTCTTAAAAAATACTAAGCACACCGTGCTCAAAAAGATATAAGTGAAGCACTAGAGCAAGTCCTAGCTCATAAAAGATTTAAGTGAAGCATAGAGAGCAATTCTAACAAGTCATGACATAATTTTGGATCTCTCAAATAGGTGTGTCCAGCAAGGATTGATGACTTAAAACACAAAATAAAACAAGCAAAGACTCATATCATACAAGACGCTCCAAGCAAAACACATATCATGTGATGAATAAAAATATAGTCTTGAGTAAAATACCGATATTTGTTGGAAGAAAGCGGGGATGCCACTCGGGGGCATCCCCAAGTTTAGTTGGTTGCTCATTTTTGGATAATAGCTTGGGATGCCAGGGCATCCCCAAGCTTAGGCTCTTCCATCCTTCCTTCATCCATCGTAAGATAACCCAAAACTTGAAAACTTCAATCACACAAAACTCAACAAAACCTTCGTGAGATCCGTTAGTATAAGAATAATAAATCACTGCTATAAGTGTTGTATCAAAGCAATTCATATTTTGTTTTTGTATTATATCTAATGTATTCCAACTTTTATACGGCAAAAACTCATCAAAGAAAACCATAGAGCCATCAAAATAAGCACACAACACAAAGAAAACGGAATCTGTCAAAACAGAACAGTCTATAGCAATCTGACTATTTCGAATACTTCTGTAACACCAAAACCTCTGAAAAATTAGGACGTCCTGAGAAATTTGTATATTGATCTACTTCAAGTGGAATAGGTATTTTATCGCTCCTTGGTAAAAAATGAAAAATAATTTCGTGAGCATAAAAGTTTCTGTTTTTTCAGCAAGATCAAACAACTATCACCCAAGAAGATCCTAAAGGCTTTACTTGGCACACACACTAATTAAAATGCAAAAAACACAATCATAACAGTAGCATAATTGTTCTAACATGCAAAAACAGAAAGCAAAAATAAAAAATAAAATTTATTCATTGAGTTGTCTCCCAACAAGCGCTATAGTTTTACGCCCTTAGCTAGGCATAAAGCAAGGTTCTAATTTTTGTCATCTTTGGTTCGAGATCCATAAGATGCCCTCATGATTGACTCATAAGGTGGCTTAATTCTAGTTCTAGTTAAGTGTTCCATACCCTTCCTCAAAGGAAATTGGAACTTAATACTACCTTCTTTCATATCAATCACGGCACTGATAGTGCGTAAAAACGGTCTACCAAGAATAATTGGACAAGACGGATTGCAATCAGTATCAAGAACAATAAAATCTATGGGCACATAATTCCTATTTGCAAGAATAAGAACATAATTAATTCTTCCCATAGGATTTTTAATAGTAGAATCCGCCAAGTGCAAATTCAAAGAACATTCTTCAAGATTAGTAAGACCAAGCAAATCACCTAAAGATTTCGGAATTGTAGAAACACTAGCACCCAAGTCACAAAAAGCAAAACACTCATAATTTTTAATCTTGACTTCGATAGTAAGTTCCCATTCATCATGCAATTTTCTAGGAATTGATACTTCTAATTCCAATTTTTCTTCCAAAGCTTTCATCATAGCATCAACAATATGTTTAGTAAAAGCTTTATTTTGTTCATAAGCATGGGGTGAATTTATCATGGATTGCAACAAAGAAATACAATCAATCAAAGAGCAACTATCATAATTAAAGTGTTTGTAATCCAAAAGAGTGGGCACATCACTAGCTAAAGTTTTGACCTCTCCAAACCCACTTTCATCAATTTTCTCAACAAGATTTTCACCCTCTGAAATATTGGGACGCCTTCTACCTAAAGTTGACTCTTCTCCAGTCCCTTTTTCATAAATATTAACTTCACTAAACATGGAATCAATAGAAGAAACACCAACCATTTTAAGATCTTCATCACTCTTATCTTCTAATGAGATTGGTTTAGCAGCCATTTGATTTACTAAGGTAGCTTGTGCATCGGATATTTTTCCTAGCAAAAGCATACTTAGATTGGATATTGCAAACTTCTCTACTGATATCATCAAGTTGTTTTGTAATGGCATCAAGCACAACAGAGTGCTCCTTAAGTTCTTCAGTAAAGTACTTATTATGCTCAAATTGTGTAGTCATATATTCCTTAGTACTTTTCTCAATTTCACGCAAAATATTTGAGTAAGGAACATCATAATATTTTCTTTGAGGCATCATGACTACGCAAACAAGAGTGCACACAAAAACAGATGAAAACGGCGAACGGAAAAAGAGAGGCGAATAAAACGGCATTTTTTTGCAAAGTGGGGGAGAGGAAAGCGAGAGGAAAATGGCAAATAATGTAAATTGCGAGGAGATGATATTTGTGATTTAGAACCTGGTTATGTTGAAGATCCTCCCTGGCAACGGCGCCAAAAATTCCTTTTTGATTGCTCTCTGACTATAGCGTCAGAAAAGCTCCTATCTGCTAGGACTACGTCGGTATTTCCCCAAAGAGGAAGGGATGATGCAGCACAGTGACGGTAGGTATTTCCCTCAGTGAAGAAACCAAGGTTATCGAACTAGTAGGAGAACCAAGCAACACAACGTAAACAACACCTGCACACAAATAACAACACCTCGCAACCCGTCATGTTAAAGGGGTTGTCAATCCCTTTCGGGTAACGATGCTAGAAAATTGTAGTAGATTGAAATAATAGATCGCAAATAAAATAAAGTACAGCAAAGTATTTTTGTATTTTTAGTTTAATAGATCTGAATAAAACTGCAAAGGAAAAGTAGATCGCAAGCAAATATATGAGGAAGAAGACCCGGGGGTCGTAGGTTTCACTAGTGGCTTCTCTCGAGAAAGATAGCAAATGGTGGGTAAACAAATTACTGTTGGGCAATTGATAGAACCTCAAATAATTATGACGATATCCAGGAAATGATCATTACATAGGCATCACGTCCAAGATTAGTAGACCGACTCCTGCCTGCATCTACTACTATTACTCCACACATCGACCGCTATCCAGCATGCATCTAGTGTATTAAGTTCATGGAAAAACGGAGTAATGCAATAAGAACGATGACATGATGTAGAAGATCCGTTTATCTATTGCGTAGATATAGATCCCATCTTTTTATCCGTAGTAGCAATGATACATACGTGTCGGTTCCCTTTCTGTCACTGGGATAAAGCACCGTAAGATCAAACACACTACTGGGCACCTCTTCCCATTGCAAGATAAATAGATCAAGTTGGCCAAAAAAACCAAATATCAAAGAAGAAATACGAGGCTATAAGAGATCATGCATATAAGAGATCAAAGAAACTCAAGTATCTTTCATGGATATAAAAAGATATGGTTGATCATAAACTCAAAGTTCATCGATCCCAAAACACACACCGCAAAAGAGTTACATGATATGGATCTCCAAGCGACCATTGTATTGAGAATCAAGAGAGAGAGAAATCCATCTAACTAGTAACTACGGACCCGAAGGTCTACAAAGAACTACTCACGCATCATCGGAGAGGCACCAATGGAGGTGGTGAACCCCATCCGAGATGGTGTCTAGATTGGATCTGGTGATTCTGGACTCTACAGCGGGCGGATGAATATTCTGTCGATTGGGCGCGCCCTAGTGGGTTGTGGAATTTTTGTGGTATTTATAGAGCAAAGAGGCGGTCCGGGGGCACCCGAGGTGGGCACAACCCACTAGGGCGCGCCTGGGCCACCCGGCGCGCCCTGGTGGGTTGTCACCTCCTCGGGAACTCCCCTAGGTGCAACCAGGGCCTAACATGTTCCTTATGGTCCATAAAAAATCTCCGTAATGTTTTGTGGCATTTGGACTCCGCCTGATATTAATTTTCTGCGATGTAAAAAACAGGAACTGGCACCTGGCACTATGTCAATAGGTTAGTACCATAAAATGATATAAAATGACTATAAAATGATTATAAAACATCCAAGATTGATAATATAACAACATGGAACAATCAAAAATTATAGATACGTTGGAGACGTATCAATGTGGATCCGTATCAATAGATTTTTAGCAAGCGAAGTTGCAAGCATATAGAAGCCATATGGCAACACTAGCAAACAAAAAATCTGACGAGGGAAAAAGGCGAACAAAAGAAAAGAGGGCGGATAAAATGGGAAATTTTTGTGAAGTGGGGGAGAGGAAAACGAGAGGCAAATGGCAAATAATGTAAATAGTGAGGAGAAGAGATTTTTGATTAGGAACCCCGTATATGTTGAAGATCCTCCCCGGCAACGGCGCCAGAAATTCCTTTTGATGTTGCTTGAAGCTACGTCGGTATTTCCCCAAAGAGGAAGAGATGATGCAGCACAGCGGTGGTAGGTATTTCCCACAGATGTGAAACCAAGGTTATCGAACCAGTAGGAGAACCAGCAACACAACATAGACAACACCTGCACACAAATAACAACTACTCGCAACCCGAGGTGTAAAAGGGGTTGTCAATCCCTTTTTGGTAGCGGCGCCTCAAGATAGGCAAACGGACGTGATATGAAATTGTAGTAGATTGATAGATCGAACGCCAAATAAAATAAATAAGAATAAAATGCAACAAGGTATTTTTGTATTTTTGGTTTAATAGATATGAAAATAAAAGCAAAGGAAAAGTAGATCGCAAAGGCAAATATATGAGAAAGAGACCTAGGGGCCGTAGGTTTCACTAGTGGTTTCTCTCGAGAAAAATAGCAAACGGTGGGCGAACAAATTACTTTGTGCAATTGATAGAACTTCAAATACTCATGATGATATCCAGGCAATGATCTTTACATAGGCATCACGTCCAAGATTAGTAGACCGACTCCTGCCTGCATCTACTACTATTACTCCACACATCGACCGCTATCCAGCATGCATCTAGTGTATTAAGTTCATGGAGAAACGGAGCAATGCTAGGATCAAGCATCATAAGATCGAACCCACTACAAGGCACCTCTTCCCATTGCAAGATAAATAGATCAAGTTGGCTAAACAAAACCCAAATATCGGAGAAGAAATACGAGGCTATAAGCAATCATGCATAAAAGAGATTAAAGAAACTCAAATACTTTCTTGGATATAAAAAGATAGATCTGATCATAAACTCAAAGTTCATCGATCCCAAAACACACACCGCAAAAGAGTTACATGATATGGATCTCCAAGCGACCATTGTATTGAGAATCAAGAGAGAGAGAAATCCATCTAACTAGTAACTACGGACCCGAAGGTCTACAAAGAACTACTCACGCATCATCGGAGAGGCACCAATGGAGGTGGTGAACCCCATCCGAGATGGTGTCTAGATTGGATCTGATGATTCTGGACTCTACAGCGGGCGGATGAATATTCTGTCGACTCCCCTAGGGTTTATGCAAATATTGGGGTATTAATAGAGCAAAGAGGCGGTCCTAGGGGCACTCGTGGTGGGCACAACCAACCCGGGCGCGCCCGGGCCTCCTGGCGCACCCTGGTGGGTTGTGCTCTCCTCAGAGCACCCCTAGGCGCAGCCTTGGCCCATTAGGTGTCTTTTGGTCCATAAAAAATCTCCGTAAAGTTTCGTGGAATTTGGACTCCATTTAGTATTGATTTTCTGCGATGTAAAAAACATGCAAAAAAATAGCAACTGGCACTTGGCACTATGTCAATAGGTTAGTAACAAAAAATGATATAAAATGACTATAAAATGATTATAAAACATCTAAGATTGATAATATAACAACATGAAATCAAAAATTATAGATACGTTGGAGACATATCAGAAGGCGACATACACCTTGGTTGAACAGGTATATACCGGTGCTCAACGGACTATATGAGCCATCTCTCACACCAAACAGCCACCCGCACTTATCAGGGAAACACTGGACCAACTATCACTCGTACCCCAAAGGGTGGAGGAAATAAAGCGGTCAGCTACCAGAGCTGGTGCCATCACCGCCCTGAGCCGGCCTAAGGCGTGGTAAGCGGAGCTAGACCCGGAGGAGATGACCACCGGCTTCCCGAGCTTAAAAGAAGACGGATCTCCCTTTGGTGCGGAAGACTTTGCCAAATGTGTAAGGGAAATGTGTCCTTTGGTGAGCAAACTAGCTGAGGAAACTGACCTAACCAAGTATCAGACGGCTTATACTGTTGAAAATGCAAAAGTGAAGGTGCCAGTTAATGAAGTTATGGAGCTGATTCCCCCAACACGTTAGCGTACTTTTGCTCCTGATATTGATCCCTCCACGCTCATAGATGATGAAGCTGTATTCAGGGCTGTAACTGGCATCAATTGGACATCACTTGATTTCCAGCCAGTGGAGGAAGAAGAAGAAGAACCAGGGCCGGATAACCCGGAAGCTTCAACTCGCCAAGACCAGGCCAACTGAACCATGGGGCGGCTCTCAGATTGCAACCCGGTGTGTCTTGTTCTGAAAAACTCTCAATCAATCTGGCTGTGGAAAACCTTGTAATAAGCTAGTTTAAAACAATGATCTATCATGCCATCGTGCATGTTTGCTTGCTGAATACTTTAAACTGCCGATCTGATGTGGAAGATCCACTGTTTGCATTTATAATATTATCAATGATGTGGGTCATATCATCATATTCCCTGCACATAAGCAAATAACATGTACCCTGGCGGTTTATGCTAGGGCGGGTCATAATGTCCAACATAATATGTTCTTGCGACTTAAAGTCTATAACCAGGACGGGTCAAAAAAAACCGAAGTATTTATTCCAATATGAAGTCATACTTGTAGACCAATATCATAATGATGCTATAAGGATGTAAACCTTATAAGCCGGAAGCTTGACAGGTCTAGAAGAATCTAGCTCTATTTTTTTTTGAAAAAAATCAGTTTTTTTATCTCGTAAGCCGGCTCTCACGTGACATAAATCCGTCATTTTAACCTTAATCAGTTCAGGGTCTTATTGAAAAGAGTAACTATTTAAGAGTACAAACGGGCCACATATCGGAGAGACTACGACAGCAGGCGAGTTTATCCTAGCTCTCTGTAAGCCGGCTCTCACGTGACAAAGCCTGTCGTTTGAATCTTGACTAGTTTAGGGTATTATTGAAAACAATAATTGTCAAGAGTTCGGCGGGTCACCTGGTGGAGTAGCATCTTGCAAACAGGAAGGTTTCACTCGAATTCGGCTTGGAAACCAGATCAAGAGGGTGTGTACAGCTATGCTTGGTGAGCAGGAAGCCCCCAAATGACCAATGAATGGGCTTGGAAACTGGATCAAGAGGGTGTGAACAGCCGTGCTTGGTGAGCAGGAAGCCCCCAAATGACCAATGAGTCGGCTTGAGAAGCGGATCAAGTGGGTGTGAATAGCTATGCTCATTGAGCAGGAAGCCCCCAAGTGACCAATGAGTCGGCTTGAGAACCGGATCAAGTGGGTGTGAATAGCTATGCTCATTGAGAAGGAAGCCCCAAAGTGACCAATGAGTCGGCTTGAGAACCGGATCAAGTGGGTGTGAATAGCTATGCTCATTGAGCAGGAAGCCCCCAAACGACCTTATGAACAGACAATAAAGACTCAAATACTTTCAAGTGAAATGACAGAGGCCCTGAATTATCAGGGGTGTTGGCTTTATTATACTGATCAAAATATATACATTGATGAAGATATGTACAACACAAGAGCCGGTGACTCAAGTGTAATACAGTTGTAGATGAGCAATGTTCCGCGACCGGTGGGTCTCCTCCTTCGATGTGCGGGAGTCCTTCTTTTCTTGAATATCAATGAGGTAGTATGACCCGTTGTTCAGATTCTTGCTGACCACAAAAGGTCCTTCCCAAGGCGGGGACAATTTGTGCATATCTGTTTGATCCTGGATGAGCCGGAGCACCAAGTTACCTTCTTGGAATGTCTGGGTTTTAACCCAATGACTATGATAACGACACATATCTTGCTGATAAATCGCCGAAGGAGCCGCTGCGAGGTCATGTTCCTCATCCAATATATCCAAAGCATCCCGACATGCTTCTTCATTATCAGCTTCAACATAAGCCACCGCACGGGGCGAATCATGATGGATGTCACTCGGGAGAACCGCCTCTGCACCGTAAACCATGAAGAAAGGCGTGTAACCTGTCGATCTGTTGGGGGTGGTATTTATACTCCAAAGCACTGAAGGTAATTCCTCAACCCAACAACCCAGTGTCCTCTGTAAAGGGACCATAAGCCAGGGTTTGATACCTCAAGATTTCTTGATTGGCCCTTTTAGCTTGACCATTAGACTGGGGGTGAGCCACTAATGAAACATCAAGATGAATATGCTCTCGCTGACGGAATTCTTTCATAGCGCCTTTAGAAAGATTAGTGCCATTATCAGTTATGATACTATGCGGGTAGCCGAAGTGAAAAATCACCTTCTTAATGAATTGAACCGTTGTAGCCGCATCACACTTGTTGACCGGCTCCGCCTCAACCCACTTTGTGAAATTACCAACCGCCACCAAAAGGTGGGTCTTTTTGTCCTTGGATCTCTTGAAAGGTCCAACCATATCCAGCCCCCAAATTGCAAACAGCCAGGTGATTGGAATCATCCTCAATTCTTGAGCTGGCACATGAGCCTGTCTGGAAAATTTCTGACAGCCATCGCACTTGCTAACCAGATCTTCTGCATCAGCATGAGCCGTCAGCCAATAAAACCCATGACGAAAAGCCTTAACCACAAGAGACTTAGAGCCGGCGTGATGGCCACAATATCCTTCATGAATCTCTCTTAGAATTTCATGGCCTTCTTCAGGGGAAACACAGCGCTGGAACACACCTGTAACATTGAATCGGCGCAACTCACCATTGACAATAGTCATTGACCTAGACCTTCGGGTTATTTTTTTTGGCCAAAGTTTCATCCTCAGGCAATTCTCCCTGGGTCATATAAGCCTAATAAGGAACCGTCCAATCAGGAATAGCATGCAGAGCCGCCACCAACTATGCCTCTGGGTCAGGGATTGCAAGATCCTCTTCTATCGGTAGCTTAACTGAAGGGTTATGTAATATGTCAAGAAAAACATTGGGTGGTAGCGGCTTACACTAAGACCCTAGCCGGCTTAAAGCATCAACCGCCTCATTCTTTCTATGATCAACATGCTCCACTTGATAACCTTCGAAATGGCCAGCAATACTTTCAACCGCCCGGTGATAATCTGCCATGAGCGGGTCTTTAGAATCCCAAGTTCCTGAGACCTACTGAGCCACCAAACCTGAGTCACCAAAGCACCTCACCCGGCTTAAGTTCATCTCTTTAGCCACTCGAAGGCCATGAGCCCTCCAGCCCCTGAGCCCTCGTGGGGAAGTCAAGATAACTCCAGCCCCTGAGCCCTCCAGCTGCCTTGACCCATCAAAGTAAATCGTCCAGTAGGTGTGATACGTCTCCAATGTATCTATAATGTTTGATTGTTCCATGCTATTATATTATCTGTTTTGGATGTTTTATATGCATTAATATGCTATTTTATATGATTTTTGGGACTAACCTATTAACCTAGAGCCCAGTGCCAGTTTCTGTTTTTCCTTGTTTTAGAGTTTCGCAGAAAAGGAATACCAAACTAAGTCCAAACGGAATAAAACTTTCGCCATGATTTTTCTTGGACCAAAAGACACCCAGGAGACTTGGAGTATAAGTCAGAGGAGCCTCGAGGCGGCCACAAGGGTGGATGGCGCCCCCGACCTTGTGGGCCCCTCTTAGCTCCCCTGACCTAATTATTTCGCCTATATATACTCTTATACCCCAAAAACATCCAGGGGAGCCATGAAACCACTTTTCCACCGCCACAACCTTCTGTACCCATGAGATCCCATCTTGGGGCCTTTTCCAGCATCCTGCCGGAGGGGGAATCGATCACGAAGGGCTTCTACATCAACACCATTGCCTCTCCAATGAAGCGAGAGTAGTTTATTTCAGACCTACGGGTCCATAGCTAGTCTCTAGATGGCTTGTTCTCTCTCTTTGATTCTCAATACAAAGTTCTCCTCGATGTTCATGGAGATCTATTCGATGTAATACTCTTTTGCAGTGTGTTTGCCGAGATCCGATGAATTGTAGATTTATGATCAGCTTATCTATGAATATTATTTGAATCTCCTCTGAATTCTTATATGCATGATTTGATATCTTTGCAAGTCTCTTCAAACTATCGATTTGGTTTGGCCAACTAGATTGGTTTTTCTTGCAATGGGAGAAGTGCTTAGCTTTGGGTTCAATCTTGCGGTGTCCTTTCCCAGTGACAGTAGGGGTAGCAAGGCACGTATTGTATTGTTGCCATCGAGGATAACAAGATGGGGTTTTCATCATATTGCTTGAGATAATCCCGCTACATCATATCATCTTGCTTAATGCGTTACTCTATTCTTATGAACTTAATACTCTAGGTGCAGGCAGGAGTCGGTCGATGTGTGGAGTAATAGTAGTAGATGTAGAATCGTTTCAATCTACTTGACATGGACGTGATGCCTATATTCATGATCATTGCCTTAGATATCATCATAACTTTGCGCTTTTCTATCAATTGCTCGGCAGTAATTTGTTCACCCATCATAATATTTTCTATCTTGAGAGAAGCCACTAGTGAAACCTATGGTCCTCGGGTCTATTTTCCATCATATAAGTTTCCGATCTACAATTCTAGTTTACTATTTACTTTCTTTTGCAATCTTTTACTTTTCGTTCCATAAACCAAAAATATTACTTTACCATTTGTCCATCTCTATCAGTTCTCACTTTGTGAATAACCATGAAGGGATTGACAACCCCTTTGTCGCGTTGGTTGCAAGTTGGTGTTTGTTTGTGCAGGTATTCGATGGCTTGTTGCGTAGTCTCCTACTGGATTGATACCTTGGTTATCAAAACTGAGGGAAATACTTACGCTCCTTTGTTGCATCACCCTTTCCTTTTCAAGGGAAAAACCAACGCAAGCTCAAGAGGTAGCAAGGTGTTATCTGGCTTTTCCTCTGGTGTCTGCAACTCTGTCCAATCATTGATGAAATCCACAAGAGCCTGTGATTTGATAGCTGTCCTTGGCATATACTTCAACCCATGAGGACCAAGCTCAATGGCCCACTTAGCCACCCGACCTGTGGCTTCCCGGTTTTGAATAATGTCCCCTAAAGGAGCATAACCGACCACAGTAATAGGATGACCAAGGAAGTAATGTTTCAACTTGCGACTGGCCATGAACACTCCATAGACTAGCTTCTGCCAATGTGGGTACCTTTTCTTAGACTCAATTAGCACCTCACTGACATAGTAAGCCGGCCGTTGAACCCGATATTCCTTGCCCGTTTCCTTCCTTTCCACAACAACCGCTGTGCTGATGGCTCTGTTGTTAGCAGCCACATATAAGAGCAAGGGCTCCTTCTCGATAGGAGCTGCAAGAACCGGCGGCTTAGCCAACTATTTTTAAGCGCTTCGAACGCCTGATCGGCAGCATCACTCTAGACAAAGTGATTTGTTTTCTTCATCATCTGATATAAAGGAATGGCCTTTTCTCCCAGGCGGCTTATGAACCGGCTTAAGGCCGCAATGCGACCCGCCAGACGCTGGACATCATGAATACACGCCAGCTTAGCCAAAGAAGTCATAGCCTTGATTTTCTCCGGGTTAGCTTCAATACCTCTCTCTGAGACCAGAAAACCCAAGAGCTTGCCTGCCGGCACACCAAAAACATATTTGGCCGGGTTAAGCATCATCTTGTAAACCCAAAGGTTGTCAAAGGTTTCCTTTAAATCGTCTAACAAGGTTTCTTCCTTCCTAGATTTCACCACAATATCATCCACATAAGCATGAACATTGCATCCTATCTGGCTGTGAAGGCAATTCTGGACACAACGCTGATAAGTCACCTGGGCACTCTTGAGCTCAAAAGGCATAGAAACATAGCAGAAGGCTCCAAAAGGAGTGATGAAATATGTCTTCTCCTGGTCCTTAACTACCATTTTGATCTGATGATAACCAGAATAAGTGTCCAAGAAGCTCAAAAGCTCACAGCCCGCCGTAGCATCAATGATCTGATCAATACGAGGGAGAGCAAAAGGATCAGCCGGACAAGCCTTGTTAAGGTCTGTGTAATCTACACACATACACCAAGTGTTGTTTTTCTTAAGCACCAGCACCAGGTTAGCGAACCACTCAGGATGAAAGACTTCAACAATAAACCCAGCAGCCAAGAGCCGGGCCACCTCTTCTCCAATGGCCTTGCGCCTCTCTTCATTAAAATAACGAAGGAATTTCTTGACCGGTTTAAACTTTGGATCAATATTGAGAGTGTGCTCAGTGAGTTCCCTCGGTACACCTGGCATGTCTGAAAGTTTCCATGCAAAGATACCCCGATTCTCATGGATGAACTCGATGAGTGCACTTTCCTATTTCGAATCCATGTTGGCACTGATAACGAACTGTTGAGATGAGTCGCCAGGGACAAAATCTACCTGTTTGGTATCATCCGCCAATTTAAACTTCAACAAAGGGTCATGCTCTGTAGTTGGCTTCTTCAACGGGGTCATATCAGCCGGGTCAACGTTATCTTTGTAAAACTTAATCTCCTCCGTGGCACAAGCCGACTCAGCATAAGCAGCATCACCTTCCTCACATTCCAAGCCTATTTTTCTGTCACCATGAACCATGATGGTTCCTTTGTTACCCGGCATCTTAAGGTGTATATAAACATAACAAGGTCGTGCCATAAACTTAGCATAAGTCGGTCGTCCAAACAGAGCATGATAGGGGCTCTTGATCTTGACCACTTCAAAAGGCAATGTCTCAGCCCTGTAATCATGTTCATTGCCAAAAGCCACCTCCAAGGCTATCTTACCCACCGGATAAGCCGACTTACCAGGCACCACCCCATGAAAGATTGTAGAAGACGGCTTAAGATCTTTGTCGGTTAAGTTCGTCCGGCGGGAAGTATCATAATAAAAGATATTAATGCTGTTGCCACCGTCCATAAGAACCTTAGTGAATTTATAACCGTTGACCTAAGAAGAGACCACCAAAGCTAGCTGACCCAGATTGTCAACCCGGTGCGGGTGATCCTCATGGGTCCATACAATGGGCTGCTCTGACCATCATAAGTATCGAGGGGTTGCTGGCTCAACCGCGCTCACTACTCGCTTATGAACCTTCTGAGCTCGCTTGCATAGGCTTATGGTAAAAACATGGTATTGGCCACTATTTAGCTGCTTTGGATTGCTCTGATACCCAGATTGCTGCTGCTGATTGCCTTGACTGGGCTGCTGATTAAAACCACCTTGATTGCCTTGGCCCTGAAATCCCAAGTTTGAGCCGCCACCTCCAAAGCGGGGCCCATGAGAGATGGAGTCTGACCCGCCGTGCAGGCCACCACCATTATTGTGATCCTGGTGAAAGCCAGAATTCCTATACCCCCTCATGATACTGCGGTCCTTCCACATGTGAGTTGATGGCCTGTCAAGACGACTATGTTTCGGGCAAGGTTGGTTTAATATCGCTTCTAAGTCGAACTTCTGCCTTCCAAACTGGGGTTGGAATTTTCTCTTGCGACGGTGATCACCACTCTGTGCATTAGTGTTAGCCACAAAGTCTGACCCATCGTCGGTGTGCTTGCGCTTACCATTGTTACCTTGCCTCTGGCCTGTCATATTCTGCTGCTGCCCCTTGCCGTTTTTCGTCCCCTTACCGGGCTTTTCCTCATCTGAATCAAGATCCTTAGTATTATCTGAGTCAGTGTATTTGATAAGAGCCGTCATGAGCTCTCCCATGTCATTGCAATGACGTTTAACCCACCCTAGCTTCTACTTGAGGGGAATAAACCAGCAATTTTTCTCCAAAATTAAAATGGCAGAACCAACGTTGATGCTATCCGACGAGTGGATAATAGCTGAGACCCGGCGGACCCAAGGGGCGGTTGATTCATCCTCCCGCTGGATGCAAGTGTCTAGTTCGATGATCGATGGAGGCTGCTTACATGTGTCCTTAAAATTCTGAATGAAGCGCATCTTTAATTTAGTCCATGAGTTGATGGAATTCGGGGGCAATCCTTTTAGCCCGGTGCGAGCCGGCCCATCCAACATCATGGTGAAATATTTAGCGCACACAACATCGTTGACATCCAACATCTCTATAGCTAGCTCGTAGCTCTCAATCCAAGCATCCGGAGGTTGATCCACAGTGTAGTTGGGTACCTTTCAAGGGCCTTTGAAATCCTTGGGTAAACGCTCATTGCGTAGAGCCGGCGCTAAGCACGGCACACCCAATGTCTTGGAAGTCATCTCGGCTTCTATAGATGCAGACGGGTTACGCTGGAGTTGCTGATGAGCCGCTAGCTGAGCCGCTAGCTCTGCCTCTTGACGTGCTCTCGCCTGATCTAATAAAGCTTGGGCATTATTATCATCATGCGACGGGTCATGCCTGCGTGGCTGGCGCCGATGCCGCTCACTGCTGGACACTGCTGGCGACTCAATATGCCTGCTATAACTTTGACTTTGACGAGGGGTTGAATGAATCCGATCACGACTGTACAAGTAAGCCGCCTGCTGAGCTACTGCTGTCTGAAGAAGCTCCCCTGCCTTTCGTATCTCCATCGCGGTAGGACAATTGCCTTCAACGGGAAAAGTTTCCAATCGCGAAGCCGCGAAAATCATATTATCCAGGGGGTTGAAAAAATGACCCGGTGGTGTTAACACTTGTTGAGGCTGGGTTAAATTCAAACGAGGCAAATCTGTTACGCACGGTTGAGCCCTCGTCCTGGCCACATGCGGTTCTGCAACCTGGGTTACGCCGGGTAGGTTACTCATTCCTGCCCTGGGCATGTTGAAAAGATTTCTTGCCTCAAACTCTATGGGCAGACGGGTCTGGTACCTTCTCCTCATAACAACGTTTGAAGCATTCTGGTCCAAAGTGAGCCATAAAGATTCTGCCTGGATTCGCTGTGATTCAGCTTCTAACGCAGCTCGCTCCATTACCATCCTAGCATTCTCAGTGCTAAGTGCCTCCTTGGCCTAAGCTATCTCATCTTGCAGCTTTGCAACATCAGTATTGTGCTATGCTTGAGTTGCTGGAGTCACCTCTGCATCTAAAAGAGTTTCCAGAGCATCCAAGAGTTCTGATAGAACCTAAGCTGGTGGGCGCACAGGGCCACTTGCCCCGGGCGTCACAGCAGCTGTTGGAGCAGACGTCATAGCCGCAGCGATTGATGAATTCATTATATGTTGTGTTCCAGCCATGAAAATAGCATCCCGGCTCGGCGGCTCATAGGAGTCCGGAATACTATCGCCATCGGAACAGCCCCCAAGCCTGCCTTCTTGCAGCTGGTACATCGATTCAGTTTTGCCGGTTGAGGACTCATCACCTAAGTAGACGACTATCTCTCCACCTGACATATAACCTTCTTCAAGATCCGCCCCATGAACAAAACCAACGAAGGATGACTTCTTGGCGGGTTGATTCTTAGCGGATCGCGCGCACTGAGCCGTCTCAATCGTGTCGGTGCAGAAGTCCGGCTCAGGCTCCGACCCTCCAATCTTACTGATGAAGACATGAATCCCGCCGAAGGGGACCTGGTACCCGTACTCGATTGAGCTGGCCTCGGGGCCCCAGCCAGTGTCCTCGATGTAGAGCTTGCCGTGGCGGCTCTTGGTCATTCGGCCCACGACGCATCCCTTTATCCCTACGAAGTTGCCCTTCAAGGACTCGAAACCACCGTGCTCTTGCCGCATGGTGGGCGCCAACTGTCGTGGATTTAACACGACAGATGTCTTAGCAAAAGGACTTAGGTGTGGAGCCATCGCACTAGGTTAGCTTAAAGGGGTTGGACGGGATAAAAGACACATGGAGGTTACCCAGGTTCGACCCCTCTCGTCGAGGTAAAATCCTACGTCCTGCTTCTAGTTGTATTGCTTGAGTTTCGATTACCAGGGAGCTAATACGCTTGATCTAGTTCTTGATTAGTTGTCTCTTGAGTTAACCCACCGC
This sequence comes from Triticum urartu, assembly GCF_003073215.2. Taxonomy (NCBI): domain Eukaryota; kingdom Viridiplantae; phylum Streptophyta; class Magnoliopsida; order Poales; family Poaceae; genus Triticum; species Triticum urartu. The sequence continues at coordinate 181,643,565 of NC_053027.1, read as the reverse complement.
CGGGTCACCCCTTTATATACAAGTTGATGCTCGGTGGCTTACAGAGTCTCGGCCGGCTCACACAGACGTGAATGGCTTGGTTTCTAACTACACCTGCCTTATAGAATAAGTTATCATATGGCGGTTTACACCTTCGGGCCTTAAGTCACCTCCGGGTCTTGGGCCTTCAGACATCTTTGGCCTTCACACCTTAAGCCGCCAACGGTGTGACCCAGCCCCTCTTGGCGGGTCATACCTCGAAGTTATATCCCCAACAGACCCAATCCGTGTAGTTGCTACCATCATCTTTCAACTTAGCTTTCTCTAGTAACACATTAAAATTCAAGGGAATGGTAGCTCGGGCCATTGATCTACAACATAGATATGCAAAATTATAAGACTAAGTTCATGATAAATTAAGTTCAATTAATCATATTACTAAAGAACTCCCACTTAAATAGACATCCCTCAAGTCACCTAAGTGATATGTGATCCAAATCAACTAACCCATGTCCGATCATCACATGATATGGGGTAGTCATCAACGGTGAACATCTCTATGTTGATCATATCTACTATATGATTCACGTTCGACCTTTCGGTCTCCAGTGTTCCGAGGCCATGTCTGTACATGCTAGGCTCGTCAAGTTTAAGCCAAGTATTCCGCATGTGCAAAACTATCTTGCACCCATTATATCTGAACGTAGAGTCAATCACACCCGGTCGTCACGTGGTGTCTCGAAACGACGAACTATAGCAACGGTGCATACTCAGGGAGAACACTTTTATCTTGAAATTAAGTGAAGGGATCATCTTATAATGCTGCCGCCGTACTAAGAAAAATAAGATACATAAAAGATAAACATCACATGCAATCAAAATATGTGACATGATATGGCCATCATCATCTTGTGCTTTTGATCTCCATCTCCAAAGCATCGTCATGATCTCCATCATCACCGGCTCGACACCTTGATCTCCATCGTTGCGTCGTGGTCGTCTTGCCAACTATTGCTTCTACAACTATCGCTAACGCATAGTGATAAAGTAAAGCAAATACATGGCGTTTGCATTTCATACAATAAAGAGATAACCGCAAGGCTCCTGTCGGTTGTCGATAACTTACAAAACATGGTCATCTCATACAATAACGTTTATCACATCATCTCTTGACCATATCACATCACAACATTCCCTACAATAACAAGTTAGATGTCCTCTACTCTGTTGTTGCAAGTTATACGTGGCTGCTACGGGCTTCTAGCAAGAACCGTTCTTACCTACGCATAAAACCACAACAGTGTTTGATACGTCTCCAAAGTATCTATATTTTTTGATTGTTCCATGCTATTATATTATCTATTTTTGGATGTTTTATATGCATTAATATGCTATTTTATATTATTTTTGGGACTAACCTATTAACCTAGAGCCTAGTGCCAGTTCTGTTTTTTCCCTGTTTTTGAGTTTTGCAGAAAAGGAATACCAAATGGAGTCCAAACGGAATAAAACTTTCATGATGATTTTTCTTGAACCAGAAGACACACAGGAGACTTGGAGATAAAGTCAGAGGAGCCACGAGGCGGCCACAAGACTAGAAGGCACGCCCAGGGGGTAGGGCACGCCCCCACCCTTGTGGGCTACTCGTGCACCTCCTAGCCTAATTCTTTCGCCTATATATTCCCATATATCCCCCAAACCATGAGGGGCATCCATGAAAAAACTTTTCCACCGCCACAACCTTCTGTACCCGTGAGATCCCATCTAGGGACCTTTTCCAGCACCCTGCCGGAGGGGGATTTGATCACGGAGGGCTCCTACATCAACTATATTGGCCGTCCGATGAAGCGTGATTAGTTTAGCACAGACCTACGGGTCCATAGCTAGTAGCTAGATAGCTTCTTCTCTCTCTTTGATTCTCAATACCATATCCTCCTCGATGTCTTGGAGATCTATTCGATGTAATACTTTTTACGGTGTGTTTGCCGAGATCCAATGAATTGTTGATTTATGATCAGCTTATCTATGAATATTATTTGAATCTTCTCTTAATTCTTTTGTGCATGATTTGATATCTTTGTAATTCTCTTCGAACTATCGGTTTGGTTTGGCCAACTAGGTTGGTTTTTCTTGCAATTGGAGAAGTGCTTAGCTTTGGGTTCAATCTTGCGGTGTCCTTTCCCAGTGATAGTAGGGGAAGCAAGGCACACATTATATTGTTGCCATTGAGGATAAAATGATGGGGTTTTCATCATATTGCTTGAGTTAATTCCTCTACATCATGTCATCTTACTTAAGGTGTTACTCCATTCTTTGTGAACTTAATACCTTAGATGCATGCTGGATAGCAGTTGATGTGTGGAGTAATAGTAGTAGATGTAGAATCATTTCGGTCTACTTGACACGGACATGATGCCTATATTCATGATCATTGCCTTAGATATCGTCATAACTTTGCGCTTTTCTATCAATTGCTGGGCAGTAATTTGTTCACCCACCATATTATTTTCTATCTTGAGAGAAGCCTCTACTGAAACCTATGGCCCCCGGGTCTATTTTCCATCATATAAGTTTCCGATCTACTATTTTGCAATCTTTTACTTTCCGATCTATAAACCAGAAATACCAAAAATATTTACTCTATCGTTTATCTATGTCTATCAGATCTCACTTTTGCAAGTAACCGTGAAGGGATTGACAACCCCTTTATCGTGTTGGGTGCAAGTTTTTGATAGTTTGTGCAGGTATTCGATGATTTGTGCGTTGTCTCCTACTGGATTGATACCTTGGTTGTCAAACTGAGGGAAATACTTATCTCTACTTTGTTGCATCACCCTTTCCTCTTCAAGGGAAAAACCAACGCAAGCTCAAGAAGTAGCAGGAAGAATTTCTTGCACCATTGCCGGAGAGATCTACGCCAAGTTAAGCCATACCAAGTACCCATCATAAACTCTCATCGCTTGCATTACATTATTCACCCTTCGCCTCTCATTTTCCTCCCCCCACTTCTAAAACTATTTTTGAAAAGATTTGCCTTTTCTTCGCCCCTCCTTCCGTTCGTCTTCTTCGTTTGCTTTTTGTGTGCTCGTGCGTTAGATCATTTGCCTTGCTCTTATGACTAGCACTTTTACCCCTCCTATGTCTCCTGACTTTGAGATTCTTCACTTCAAACAGAGACAAGGAGAAAATTTTAAGGATGCTTGGTATAGGATGATAGAATCCTACCGCAATTGCACCATAGAGGGGGACTTTAAGATTTTACTTCGTAATTTTTATGTTGGGCTAAACATGTCTCATAGGCAACTTTTGGATTTTGCTGCTAAAGGGAACTTTATTGAAATTGATCCCAACATTTCTTATGAAATAATAGAAGGAATAGTAGGAATATTTTCCCCACAAAAGGGACTACACCAAACTCATGATGGAATACAAGCTTTTGAGAACTATGTGAAGTAACAAAAATTTGGCAGAAATCTCTTGAGCCCCTCAAAAATGTTATTGGAAACCTCCACCGCATGAATATGTTGATCATTCTTTGCAATAAGTGGTTGGATTCTCTAGATATAATTCATCTAGCCTCTGGTTATATGTGGTTTTGTGTTTAGTTTGTGTTTTTGCCAAGTAAGACCTTTGGGATAGCTTACGGTGATAGTTGATTTGATCTTGATGAAAAACAGAAACTTTTATGCTCAGGAAAACAATTCTCATTTTTAACAGAAGCATGATAAAATACTGATTCTTTTTTAATAGGATTAACAAACAAATTTCTTAGGTTGTCCTAATTTTTCAGAATTTATGGAGTTACATAAGTATTCGAGAGTTACAGATTACTATAGACTATTCTGTTTTTGACTGATTCTGTTTTCTATGTGTTGTTTGCTTATTTTGATGAATCTATGGGTAGTATAGGGGGGGGGGTATGAACCATGCAAAAGTTGGAATACAGTATATATTACACCAATATAAATAAATAATGAGTTCACAATAGTACCAAAAGCGGTGATTTATTTTCTTATACTAACAGAGCTTATGAGACTTTCTGTTGAGTTTTGTGTTGTGAAGTTTTCAAGTTTTGGGTAAGGATTTGATGGACTATGGAATAAGGAGTGGCAAGATACTAAGCTTGGGGATGCCCAAGGAACCCCAAGGTAATATTCAAGGACAACTAAGAGCCTAAGATTGGGGATGCCCCGGAAGGCATCCCCTCATTCATCTTCGTCTATCAGTAACTGTTGGGGATATTACTACTGGACATAAACCGACCAGGAGAGGCCGGGTTATCCCCATAATGATTATTATATTTGAAGCCCATAAAGACAAAGATGGTGGCGCTTTATGAAGGCCCAAGTCCCTAAGGCGGGTTAAGGCTTGTAGACATAAACCGACATTGATACGTAAACTTGTGTTGTAAGATAGAAAGAGTAGAGACCGAGCCGGACACGTTTATGAGCCGGCCTCGAGATTCTGTAGACCGGCGGGCGTCGACCTATGTATATAAAGGGACAACCTGGCGGCGGTTTAGGGACAACAAACAATAACTCGAGAACCAGGTAAAGCGGATTCGCTCCCTGGTTATCGAAACCCAAGCAATTCCATCACAACTGGACGTAGGCTTTTACCTTCACTGTAAGGGGCCGAACCAGTATAAACCCTTGCGTCCCTTGTCTACTTTAATCCCTTTAAGCTAACCCGTCGCGATGGCTCCACGACTAAATCCTTGCACGAGGACATCTGTCGTGACAATCCCACGACAGTTGGCGCCCACCGTGGGGCTATTGCATGATGGTGTCGAGTTCTTGAAGGCAGCTTCGAAGGACTCTAGGGATACGCTGTGGGCCAAATGACCAAGAGTCATCGCGGCAAGCTCTACATCAACAACGCAGGCTGGGGCCCCGAGGCCGGCTCTATCGAGTACGGGTACCGGATCCCCTTTAGCGGAATACACGTCTTCATTGGCAAGATCGGTGAACCGGGCCTTGAGCCGGAGATCTACACCGACATCATTGAGACGGCTCAGCGTGCAAGACCGGCCCGCGTTCAGCCTACCGTGAAGCGTGCCTTCGTGGGAGTCATCCACAGAGCGAAATCTGAGGATAGATTGGTATCTGGTGGTGAAACCGTCGTCCACTCTGATGATGAGTCTTCAACCGGAGAGACCGAGTCGCTTTACCAGCTGCATGATGGCCGGATTAGTGGTGGTTCCGATGGCGACAGTATTCCGAACCCCCTTGAATCGCCAAGCCGAGTGGCGATCTTCATGGCCGGTACACAATCGGTGCAACACTCTTCTACCGCCGCAGCGGTGATTTCCAGTTCAGCAGCGGCAACACCAGCCGCAGCAGGGGGATCTGCACCGCCACCGGCTCAGGTTTTGTCCGATTTGTTCGATACTTTGGCAACATTGCTAGAAGCAGAGGTTGACGTGGCAAACCGGGATCAGCATAACACGGAGATTGCAAAGGTGAAGGATCATATAGCTCAAGCTAAGGCGGATATGGTAGCAGAGAATGCTAGGATGGCCGCTAAGCGGGCCGGGTTAGAGGCACAGGCCTATCAGCTTATGCTGGACCAACGTGCGTCAGATGATGTCATGAGGAGAAGGTACCGGTCTCACCTGCCGCCGGTTTATGAGGGTAGAAACCTCTTTAAACACACCAGGAGAAGGCACCAGCAACCAACCAGTGGTAAATCGGGCGGAGGCGCCTGGGACTGGGGCACCGGTTCAGCCGCGCGTGATGGATCCGCCCCCTCAGCCTCGTCAGAACGATGTCCCTTCACGACACGTCTCAACACCTCTGGGTCATTCCTCTAACCCGTTGGATAACATCATTGCCGCTGCTTCACGATTGGCAGCTCTCCCGATCGATGGCGAGTCCCTAGTAGCAGTTGAAACACGGGCTAGGGAGCTCCTTCAGACAGCCTTGACTCAGCAGCAGGCTTATTCATATAGTTGCGAAAGGATTCATTCTAGTCCCCGCCCGAGCCGGAGCTACAACAGGCATATTGATGAACCGGCCATATCAAGCAGTGCGCGGAATCGTAATCCACCCCGTGGCCATAACCCGGCGGGTGGCGGTGGCAATGCTCAGGATGTAGTGGATCGCGCTAGGGCCCGTCGAGAGGCCGAGTTAGCGGCGCAACATGAGACCCGCCAACTTACTCTGGTTCGTCCAACAACGTCGGTGGAACCAGGGGTTACCTCCAGTTCTTTGGGGTACCATGTCTCGTCCCAGCACTGCGCAATGTACGGCTACCTAAGGATTTCAAAGGCCCGTGTAAGGTGCCGAATTACACTGCCGATTTATCCCCCGAGTCATGGGTGGAAAGCTACAAGATGGCAATGGAGATGTTGGATGTGGACGATGCGACGTGTGCCAAATACTTTACCATGATGTTGGAAGGAACGGCTCGCACATGGCTAAAAAACCTACCGGCCAACTCCATTGGGTCGTGGGCCGAGTTAAGGGCCCGATTTATTCAGAATTTCAAAGACACGTGCAAGCAACCCATGTCAATTATGGACTTAGTTGCCTGTGTCCAGGAGGAAGGAGAATCAACAACCCATTGGGTGCGTCGGGTTTCGGAAATTTTGCATTCACCAGACCGCATCAACGTTGATACAGTAGTTTTAACATTGGAAGGCAATTGCCGGTTTACACCTCTGAAGTTGAAGTTGGGACGGCTCAAACGTCACTGCAATGACATGGGGACTCTTATGGAAGCCTTGGTGAAGTATGCCGATTCTGATAGTACCAAGGACCCTGAATATGATGATGACAAGACAGGGAAGGGAAAGAAGAGCGGTAGCACCAAAGGGCAACAACATAACCCGACAGGTCATGGAAACAGCGGTAAGCGTAAGGCGGATAACAGTTTAGATTTTGTGGCTAATACCAACGCGCATGTAACACCCCGGATGTAACTTTCCCAATTTGTACTCCAACTCTTGCCGTTTTCGGCTTTAAGTTAATTTATTTCCTCGGGTTTGGGTCTTTGTCTCCGTGTGTTGTTGTCGCTGTCATGCATCTCATATCATGTCATCATGTGCATTGCATTTGCATACGTGTTCATCTCATGCATTCGAGCATTTTCCCCGTTGTCTGTTTTGCATTCCGGCGCTTCGTTCCCCTCCGGTGGTCATTTCTAGCTTTCTTTCGTGTGTGGAGATTAAACATTTCCGGATTGGACCGAGACTTGCCAAGCGGCCTTGGTTTACTACCGGTAGACCGCCTGTCAAGTTTCGTATCATTTGGACTTCGTTTGATACTCCAACGGTTAACCGAGGGACCGAAAAGGCCTCGTGTGTGTTGCAGCCCAACACCCCTCCAATTTGGCCCAAAACCCACCTAAGCCTTCTCCATCATCTAGATCGTTCGATCACGATCGCGTGGCCGAAAACCGCACCTCATTTGGACTCTCCTAGCTCCCTCTATGCCTATAAATAGACCCCCCCCCCCGAAATTCGGATCTCCTTCTCCCCCCGAAACCCTAAAATCGCCCCGCCACCGACGGACATGTCCGCCGCCTGATCGGACGCGTCCGCCGCCGCGCCCCAGCCAACCGCCGCCTGCCACATGTCCCACCGCCACCCGCGCCCGCACCAGCCCGCTCGGCCCGGGGAGAGCCCCCGCGGGCCCGACACCGTCCTCCTCCGCGCAGCCGCCCGCGCCGCCCCGTTCCTCGCACTCCGGCAAGCCGCCCCGCTCCGGCCGCCGAACCTCGTCGCCGCCGCCCGCGTTCAACGGCGCCGGCAGCCGCACCGCTCTGCCCGGCTCCTCCCGCCTCGACCGCGGCCTCCATCGCCGCCCGGGCCCGCGCCCCTCTCCGCCACCTCAAGGTCCGGCCACCACGGCCATCGACGCCGACGAGCTTCCCCGGCGAGCAGCGCCGCCACCTCGGTTCGCGTGCCGTGAACAGTAAACCCTAGATCCGAAGGTTCATTTTCTTCTAAGTCCCTGAATTCTCAGATCCATGTGCTGATGTTCATGGCCTCGTAACTCCGCATCCGTAGCTCCGTTTTTGGCATAGAGCATATCAAAATGTTCATCTCAGAGAGTACATCATTTCATTCCATTGCATCATTTTAATTTGAGTTCATATTGATGCCCGAAATGTTGTTAGAAGAGGGCTACTTGAGTTAATTGTCAGATCTGCTGCTCCATTTAGCTTTTTGTCATTTTTGCCATGATTAATGTGTGCATGATATGCCCTGTTGTTCTACATATGTTTTGTTAAGGGTTTTGTCATCTTTCCAGATGTGCAACCCATGTATTTTTGTGATGTGTGTGGTGACTAGCACGAGCTTGCCAAGTGGTGCACTTGGTAATTCTGTTTTCAGGGACTTAGCAATTCCACCAAGTCCTTGAGCTGTTTATCTCATATGGCCATATGTTCATGTTGTTTCCTAGTGATCCGTGCCTCTTTTGAGGATGATCAGTAAGGATGTTTTGTTAATATTGTAGTGCTCTACCCATCCATGTCTTTGTTTGCAATTATGGAGCACCATAGCTTGAGCCAATCGAGCTCTACTTTTGCTACTTTGTGAATCTGGGCAGATTGTCAACTTGTTTGCAATTTTGCCGATGATGTTGTAGTTGATCCGTGCATGCTATGTTATTGTTCTTGCCATGTCTAGCTTGAATTTTGTGTGTTCTTAATGGGTGTATGCTTAGCTTATCATGACTTGCACCGTAGTGAGTGCATCGAGCTCGTAAAGATGCCTACTTGATATCTGTTTTCAGCATGCTCCAGTTTTTACTAAGTCTGAGAACTGATTGTGTTTTTGTTATGTTCTCATGCTTGCAATTGTATTTTCTGATCCCTTTTGGCTCAAGGTCACTAAGGGACTTTTGTTAAGCTCTTTGAGTATCTCCATGCCATGCTTTACCTTGCCATGTTCAGGTCCTGTAGCATATAGTTTTGTTGCTCCGAAGAGTGATACCTGATCTAAAATTCCAGACAAGTGTTAATTTCACTAAGTCTGAGATCTGTTTACCATATGCATTTTTGCCATACTTGTTTGAACCTGTTAATGGATGAATTGGCCGTAGATCAGTGCTAGGCTTTTGTTAAGCATCTTGAATGCATCCCTGCCATATATTTTGTTGCCATGTTTGGGTGCTGTAGCATGTTCATCTCGTTGCATTTAGATGACTACTTGCTGTAAATCGCAGACCGGTGTCATTTTTGAATCGCTTGCCATTTCCAAACCGTAACTCCGATTCTGGTGTTCTTTACATCGTTTTCAAGTGATTTCATCTCATATTTCCAGTGGCACACTTGGTTTTCCAAGTTGAGGCCATGTTCTTGCATTTCCTGTCACATCTTGCATGTGCATCCCGCATCGCATCCCGCATAGCATATCATCTTTGCATCATCTTGTTTGATCCTTGCACGTGGTTGATTGTGTCCTTGTTGCTTGTTTGTCTTGTTTGGGTAGAGCCGGGAGACAAGTTCGCTAACGAGGAGCCCATTGAGTTTGCTTTCGAGGATCCAGTCAACTCTGACAACTGTGCAGGCAAGATGATCATACCCTCGAAATCACTACTATCTTTGCTATGCTAGTTTGCTCGCTCTTTTGCTATGCCATTGCTACGATACCTACCACTTGCTTTCAAGCCTCCCAAATTGCCATCTCAAACCTCTAACCCACCTTGTCCTAGCAAACCGTTGATTGGCTATGTTACCGCTTTGCTCAGCCCCTCTTATAGCGTTGCTAGTTGCAGGTGAAGATTGGAGGCCATTCCTTGTTGGAACATTTATTTACTTGTTGGGATATCATTATATTATCTTGTTATCTTAATGCATCTATACACTTGGTAAAGGGTGGAAGGCTCGGCCTCTCGCCTAGTGTTTTGTTCCACTCTTGCCGCCCTAGTTTCCGTCATATCGGTGTTATGTTCCCGGATTTTGCGTTCCTTACGCGGTTGGGTTATAATGGGAACCCCTTGATAGTTCGCCTTGATTAAAGCTTTTCCAGCAATGCCCAACCTTGGTTTTACCATTTGCCACCTAGACTCTTTTTCCCTTGGGTTTCCGGAGCCCGAGGGTCATCTTATTTAAACCCCCCTGGGCCAGTGCTCCTCTGAGTGTTGGTCCAAACTGTCAGCCGCCGGTGGCTACCAGGGGCAACTCTGGGCTGGCCTACCGGAAGTTTAGACAATCTGAGTGTGCCCTGAGAAAGAGATATGTGCAGCTCCTATCGGGATTTGTCGGCACGTTCGGGCGGTGTTGCTGGTCTTGTTTTAACCTGTCGAAGTGTCTTGAAGAACCGAGATACCGAGTCTGATCGGAACGTCTTGGGAGGAGGTCTATTCCTTCGTTGACTGCGAGAGCTTGTCATGGGCTAAGTTGGGACTCCCCTGCAGGGTTTTGAACTTTCGAAAGCCGTGCCCGCGGTTATGGGCAGATGGGAATTTGTTAATGTCCGGTTGTAGATAACTTGAACCTTAACTTAATTAAAATGAATCAACTTAGTGTGTTGCCGTGATGGCCTCTTCTCGGCGGAGTCCGGGAAGCGGACACGGTGTTGGAGTAATGCTTGCGCAGGTTGTTCTCTAGTTTCTCGCTCGCGCTTTGCCTCGTCTTCTCGCTCTCTTTTGAGAATAAGTTAGCCACCATATTTTGCTAGTCGCTCACTGCAACTCCACATATTTTTACCTTGTCATACCTATAAGCTTAAATAGTCTTGATCGCGAGGGTGCGAGATTGCTGAGTCCCTGTGGCTCACAGATTACTATTACACCAGATGCAGGGCCTGATGATTCCGCTCCAGGTGACACGCTCGAGCTCAAGTGGGAGTTCGACGAGGACTCTCAACGTTACTATGTTTCTTTTCCCGATGATCAGTAGTGGTGCCCAGTTGGGGGTGATTGGGACCGCGTTGCATGTTGGGTTCTCTTTTATTTTGGCGCCGTAGTCGGGCCATGAGTGTTTGGATGATGTAATGTTATTTATGTACTTGATTGATGTGGCGAGTGTAAGCCAACTATGTTATCTCCCCTTTATTATTATATTACATGGGATGTTGTGAAGATTGCCTAACTTGCGACATATGCCTTCAATGCGATTATGCCTCTAAGTCGTGCCTCGACACGTGGGAGATATAGTCGCATCGAGGGTGTTACAAGTTGGTAATCAGAGCCTTCCCTGACCTTAGGAGCCCCATTGCTTGATCGTTTTTAGCGGCCGAGTTGTGTCTAGAAAAATGTTTTGAGTCATTAGGAATTATATATCGGAGAGTTTAGGAATTCTTTTTACTTCCCAGTCTCCTCATCGCTCTGGTAAGGCATCCTGACGTAGAGTTTTGACTCTTATCTTCTCAAATTTCACTAAATTTTTTTAAGGATCACGCGGGTATCTTGGAATCGTTCCGATGGTTTTATGATGAGAACATTGTCTTGGTGCCTCCTGTCAGGGGTTTAGTGGAAGTGTCCCGGGGAGTTGAGCTCTGAGGTGTTGTCGTCATAATTTTATCATTGCAGTTCTGGAATACCTGAGTTTAGTACGCCGACATCGAAAATCTCTTTTATGCAGTTCATTGGTGAGATAACCTCGACGCCACCCAGTACTGGGGTGGGAGTTCAGGAGTATCGCCATAACTTGTATAACGGATGCTTTTCGAAGGTTGAGGTAGATGGTTTCCGAAGTTTTTTCTTGGTTATGTGTTGAAGGATGGATACAGCTGGATGTAGGATTTGCTAGTTTGGGTGAGATATTATGCTTCCCCTGTATCCCCAACACCTGATTGCATAGCCGGAAAGGTTCGGGAGTTTCATAGGTGGGAATTCTAGTAGCTCTAGTTCTTCTTCCACGGATATTGGTTTGAGATTGGGATTTCTTACCGATTATTCGTTCTTGATCCGTACCTTGTTGAACTATTTCTCTACCTTAATTCTACGTGGCTTCTCAATTTATGGATATGTGACCATTGCAAGAGGATTGCATTCGTTCATTTTGTTCGGATGTGAAGACTATATGTTGCTATTTTCATTCCGTTGGATTCAGCTTCAATATTTGTCTATCGATGTGCTAATGGATGTCAACCTCTTCAGGATGGCTCCTCCAACGCGCACGACTCCGAATCCTGATCCGCCACCACCTCCACCTCCTCCGGAGGCATGGCAAGCTGTGATGGCCGCAACCAATGCAAAAACACAGTTGATCATGCAAATTCTTCAAGAGCGCAATCAAGGCAACCAAGGGAACCAAGGCAGCAATCAGAATCACTTTGCTACACTCAACCAGTTCCTTGCTAATGGGCCAAAGACTTTCAACAATTGTGTTGAGGCAACCGATGCTGACGATTGGCTTGTGGATCTGTTGTAACACCCCGGATGTAACTTTCCCTATTTGTACTCCAACTCTTGCCGTTTCCGGCGTTAAGTTATATTTATTTTCCTCGGGTTCGGGTCTTTGTCTCCGTGTGTTGTTATCATTGTCATGCATATCATATCATGTCATCATGTGCATTGCATTTGCATACGTGTTCATCTCATGCATTCGAGCATTTTCCCCGTTGTCCGTTTTGCATTTCGGCACTTCGTTCTCCTCCGGTGGTCATTTCTAGCTTTCTTTCGTGTGTGGGGATTAAACATTTTCGGATTGGACCAAGACTTGCCAAGCGGCCTTGGTTTACTACCGGTAGACCACCTGTCAAGTTTCGTACCATTTGGACTTCGTTTGATACTCCAACGGTTAACCGAGGGACCAAAAAGGCCTCGTGTGCGTTGCAGCCCAACACCCCTCCAATTTGGCCCAAAACCCACCAAACTCTGGTCCATCATCTAGAGCGTTCGATCACGATCGCGTGGCCGAAAACCGCACCTCATTTGGACTCTCCTAGCTCCACTTATGCCTATAAATAGCCCCCCCCGTTTTCGGATCTCTCTCCCTCTCCGAAACCCTAAAAAAACAGATCTCGCGCGCCGGACGTGTCCGACCCGCGCCGGACAACGTCCGCCGACCGCCACCGCCAATCCGCCGCCGCCACGTGGCGCCGCCACCTCGCCGCCGCCGCTGCCCGGGAGGCCCAAACCGGGCCCCCGCGAGCCCGAGCCGCCCCCGCGCCTCCCGGCCTCCTCTCGCCGCCGCCTCCCTCGGCTCAGGCGGGCGCCGCCGCTGCGGGCCGCCACCGCCGTCGACGCGGGCCGCCACCGCCGCCGCAGGCCGCCCCGCCACCGCTCCGCCCCGAGCCGGCCGAGCTCCGCCGGCCCTCCTCACCGCCTCGCGCCGCTGCCTCCGCCCCCGGCCTCTCCCTCCTCGGATCCGGTCTCCGGCGACCTCAAACTCCGGCGGTGAACAGTGTTTTCCGGCAATCCTCGGAATCCGTGCCGATCCAAATCCGAGATCTGAAATTTGACGGTTGATTTTTTCTCCTCCGAACCCTAATTTTTGTGCTAACTTTGGCCTGTGATATCTCCGCATCCGTAGCTCCGTTTTGGACATATAGTATATCAAATGTTCGTCTCGACGTGTACATCATTTCATTCCATTGCATCATTTTCATTTGAGTTCATCTTGATGCCCGAAATGCTGTTAGAAGGAGGCTTCGTGAGTTAATTGTCAGATCTGCTAGTTCATCTTAGACTTTTGTCATTTTTGCCATGATTATTGTGTGCATGATATGCCTGTGAGTCCTACATATGTTTTGTTAAGGATTTTGTTATCTTTCCAGAGGTGCAACCCATGCATTTTTGTGATGTGTGTGGTGACTTGTGCAAGCTTGCAAAGTGAGGCACCCAGTAAATCTGTTTTCAGGGACTTAGTAGTTTTCACAAAGTCTGGGATTATTTAGTTCATGATGCCATATGTCCATGCTGTTTCCTAGTGATCCGTGCCTCTTTTGAGGATGATCAGTAAAGGAGTTTTGTTAATATTCTTATGCTCTATCCATCCATGTCTTTGTTTGCAATTATGGAGCACCCTAGCTTGAGTCAATCGAGCTCTACTTTTGCTTCGTTGTGAATCTGGGCAGATCGTCAACTTGTTTGCGATTTTGCCGATGCTATTGTAGTTGATCTGTGCATGCTATGCCATTGTTCTTGTCATGTCTAGCTTGCATTTTGTGCCTTCTTAATGGATGTATGCTTGCCTTGCCATGACTTGCACCGTAGTGAGTGCATCGAGCTCGTTTACATGCCTTCGTGAGTTAAATTTCAGCATGTCTCAGTTTTCACTAAGTCTGAAAACTGATTATGTTTTAGCTATGTTCGTGTGCTTGTTAGTATTTTTTGTGATCTCTTTTGGCTCAAGGTCACTAAGGGTCTTTTGTTAAGCTTATTGAGTAGCTCCATGCCATGTTCTTCTTTGTCCTAATTGAAGGAAATATGCCCTAGAGGCAATAATAAAGTTATTATTTATTTCCTTATATCATGATAAATGTTTATTATTCATGCTAGAATTGTATTAAACGGAAACATAATACTTGTGTGAATACATAGACAAACAAAGTGTCACTAGTATGCCTCTACTTGACTAGCTCGTTAATCAAAGATGGTTATGTTTCCTAACCATAAACAAAAGAGTTGTTATTTGATTAACGGGATCACATCATTAAGTGAATGATCTGAGTGACATGACCCATTCCATTAGCTTAGCACCCGATCATTTAGTATGTTGCTATTGCTTTCTTCATGACTTATACATGTTCCTATAACTATGAGATTATGCAACTCCGTTTGCCGGAGGAACACTTTGGGTGCTACCAAACGTCACAACGTAACTGGGTGATTATAAAGGAGTACTACAGGTGTCTCCAAAGGTAGATGTTGGGTTGGCGTATTTCGAGATTAGGATTTGTCACTCCGATTGTCGGAGAGGTATCTCTGGGCCCTCTCGGTAATGCACATCACTTAAGCCTTGCAAGCATTGCAACTAATAAGTTAGTTGCGGGATGATGTATTACAGAACGAGTAAAGAGACTTGCCGGGTAACGAGATTGAACTAGGTATTTGGAATACCGACGATCGAATCTCAGGCAAGTAACATACCGATGACAAAGGGAACGACGTATGTTGTTATGCGGTCTGACCGATAAAGATCTTCGTAGAATATGTAGGAGCCAATATGGGCATCCAGGTCCCGCTATTGGTTATTGACCGGAGACGTGTCTCGGTCATGTCTACATTGTTCTCGAACCCGTAGGGTCCGCACGCTTAAGGTTACGATGACAGTTATATTATGAGTTTATGCATTTTGATGTACCGAAGGTTGTTCGGAGTCCCGGATGTGATCACGGACATGACGAGGAGTCTCGAAATGGTCGAGACATAAAGATTGATATATTGGAAGCCTATGTTTGGATATCGGAAGTGTTCCGGGTGAAATCGGGATTTTACCGGAGTACCGGGAGGTTACCGGAACCCCCCGGGAGCTATATGGGCCTTAGTGGGCTTTAGTGGAAAAGAGAAGGGGCAGCCCAAGATGGGCCGTGCGCCTCCCCCCTCCCCTAGTCCTATTAGGACAAGGAGAGGTGGCCGCCCCCCCTCTCTCTTTTCCCCCTTCGCGAATCTTATTCCAACTAGGATTGGGGGGTGGGAATCCTACTCCCAGAGGGAGTAGGACTCTCCTGGCGCACCCTCCTTGGCCGGCCAGCCTCCCCCCTTAGTCCTTTATATACGGAGGCAGGGGCACGCAGAGACACACAAGTTGATCCACGTGATCTTTTCCTTAGCCGTGTGCGGCGCCCCAGCCACCATAGTCCTCGATAATACTGTAGCGGAGTTTAGGCGAAGCCCTGCTGCTATAGTGCATCAAGATCGTCACCACGCCGTCGTGCTGACGGAACTCTTCCCCGACACTTTGCTGGATCGGAGTCCGGGGATCGTCATCGAGCTGAACGTGTGCTAGAACTCGGAGGTGCCGTAGTTTCGGTGCTTGATCGGTCGGATCGTGAAGACGTACGACTACATCAACCAAACGCTTCCGTTGTCGATCTACTAGGTATGTAGATCATACTCTCCCCTCTCGTTGCTATGCATCACCATGATCTTGCGTGTGCGTAGGAATTTTTTTGAGATTACTACGAAACCCAACAGTGGCATCCGAGCCTAGGTTTTATATGTTGATGTTATATGCACGAGTAGAACACAAGTGAGTTGTGGGTGATATAAGTCATACTGCCTACCAACATGTCATACTTTGGTTCGGCGGTATTGTTGGATGAAGCGGCCCAGACCGACATTACACGTACGCTTACGCGAGACCGGTTCTCCCGACGTGCTTTGCACAGAGGTGGCTTGTGGGTGACAGTTTCTCCAACTTTAGTTGAACCAAGTATGGCTATGCCCGGTCCTTGCGAAGGTTAAAACGGAGTCAAATTGACAAACTATCATTGTGGTTTTGATGCAAGGGTGAGATTGGTTCTTACTTAAGCCCGTAGCAGCCACGTAAAACTTGCAACAACAAAGTAGAGGACGTCTAACTTGTTTTTGCAGGGCATGTTGTGATGTGATATGGTCAAGGCATGATGCTGAATTTTATTGTATGAGATGATCATGTTTTGTAACCGAGTTATCGGCAACCGGCAGGAGCCATATGGTTGTCGCTTTATTGTATGCAATGCAATCGCGATGTAATGCTTTACTTTATCACTAAACGGTAGCGATAGTCGTGGAAGCATAAGCTTGGCGAGACGACAACGATGCTACGATGGAGATCAAGGTGTCATGCCGATGACGATGGTGATCACGACGGTGCTTCAGAGATGGAGATCGCAAGCACAAGATGATGATGGCCATATCATATCACTTATATTGATTGCATGTGATGTTTATCCTTTATGCATCTTATCTTGCTTTGATTGACGGTAGCATTATAAGATGATCTCTCACTAAATTATCAAGTAGTGTTCTCCCTGAGTATGCACCGTTGCGAAAGTTCTTCGTGCTGAGACACCACGTGATGATCGGGTGTGATAGGTTCTACGTTCAAATACAACGGGTGCAAAACAGTTGCACACGCGGAATACTCAGGTTAAACTTGACGAGCCAAGCATATACAGATATGGCCTCGGAACACGGAGACCGAAAGGTCGAGCGTGAATCATATAGTAGATATGATCAACATAGTGATGTTCACCAATGAAACTACTCCATCTCACGTGATGATCGGACATGGTTTAGTTGATTTGGATCACGTAATCACTTAGAGGATTAGAGGGATGTCTATCTAAGTGGGATTTCTTAAGTAATATGATTAATTGAACTTAAATTTATCATGAACTTAGTCCTGGTAGTATTTTGCAAATTATGTTGTAGATCAATAGCTCGCGTTGTTGCTTCCCTGTGTTTATTTTGATATGTTCCTAGAGAAAATTGTGTTGAAAGATGTTAGTAGCAATGATGCGGATTGGATCCGTGATCTGAGGTTTATCCTCATTGCTGCACAGAAGAATTATGTCCTTGATGCACCGCTAGGTGACGGACTTATTGCAGGAGCAGATGCAGACGTTATGAACGTTTGGCTAGCTCAATATGATGACTACTTGATAGTTTAGTGCACCATGCTTAATGGCTTAGAATCGGGACTTCAAAGACGTTTTGAACGTCATGGAGCATATGAGATGTTCCAGGAGTTGAAGTTAATATTTCAAGCAAATACCCGAGTTGAGAGATATGTAGTCTCCAACAAGTTCTATAGCTAAAAGATGGAGGAGAATCGCTCAACTAGTGAGCATGTGCCCAGATTGTCTGAGTACAACAATCGCTTGAATCAAGTGGGAGTTAATCTTCCAGATAAGATAGTGATTGACAGAATTCTCTAGTCACCATCACCAAGTTAGTAGAACTTCGTGATGAACTATGATATGCAAGGGATAACGGAAACGATTCCCAAGCTCTTCGTAATGCGGAAATTGACGAAGGTAGAAATCGAGAAAAACATCAAGTGTTGATGGTAGACAAGACCACTAGTTTCAAGAAAAGGGCAGAGGGAAGAAAGGGGAACTTCAAGAAGAACAAAAGCAAGTTGCTGCTCAAGTGAAGAAGCCCAAGTATGGTCCTAAGCCTGAGACTAAGTGTTTCTACTGCAAAGGGACTGGTCACTGGAAGCGGAACTACCCCAAGTGATTGGCAGATAAGAAGGATGGCAAAGTGAACATAAGTATATTTGATATACATGTTATTGACGTGTACTTTACTAGTGTTTATAAGCAACCCCTCAGTATTTGATACTAGTTCAGTTGCTAAGATTAGTAACTTGAAACGGGAGTTGCAGAATAAACAGAGACTAGTTAAGGGTGAAGTGACGATGTGTGTTGGAAGTGGTTCCAATATTGATATGATCATCATCGCACACTCCCTATACTTTCGGGATTAGTGTTGAACCTGAATAAGAGTTATTTGGTGTTTGCGTTAAGCATGAATATGATTTGATCATGTTTATTGTAATACGGTTATTCATTTAAATAAGAGAATAAATTGTTGTTCTGTTTACATGAATAAAACCTTATATGGTTACGCACCCAATGAAAATAGTTCGTTGGATCTCGATCATAGTGATACACATAATCATAATATTGAAACCAAAAGATGCAAAGTTAATAATGATAGTGCAACTTATTTGTAGCACTGCCATTTAGGTCATATTGGTGTAAAGCGCATGAAGAAACTCCATGCTGATGGGATTTTGGAATCACTTGATTATGAATCACTTGATGCTTGCGAACCATGCCTCATGGGCAAGATGACTAAGACTCCGTTCTCCGGAGCGAGCAACTGACTTATTGGAAATAATACATACTGATGTATGCGGTCCGATGAGTGTTAAGGCTCACGGCAAGTATCGTTATTTTCTGAACTTCACAGATGATTTGAGCAGATATGGGTATATCTACTTGATGAAACATAAGTCTGAAACATTTGAAAAGTTCAAAGAATTTCAGAGTGAAGTGGAAAATCATCGTGACAAGAAAATAAAGTTTCTACGATCTGATCGCGGAGACAAATATTTGAGTTACGAGTTTGGTCTTCAGTTAAAACAATGTGAAATAGTTTCACCACTCACGCCACCTGGAACACCACAGCATAATGGTGTGTCCGAACATCATAACCGTACTTTATTAGATATGGTGCAATCTATGATGTCTCTTACCGATCTACCACTATCGTTTTGGGGTTATGCATTAAAGACAGCTGCATTCACGTTTAAAAGGGCACCATCTAAGTCCGTTGAGACGACACAATCTGAACTGTGGTTTGGCAAGAAACCAAAGTTGTCGTTTCTTAAAGTTTGGGATTGTGATGCTTATATGAAAAAGTTTCATCCTGATAAGCTCCAACCCAAATCGGAGAAATATGTCTTCATAGGATACCCAAAGGAGACTATTGGGTACACCTTCTATCACAGATCCGAAGGCAAGATATTCGTTGCTAAGAATGGATCCTTTCTAGAGAAGGAGTTTCTCTCGAAAGAAGTGAGTGGGAGGAAAGTAGAACTTGATAAGGTAATTGTACCATCTCCCTTATTGGAAAGTAGTTCATCACAGAAATCTGTTCTTGTGACTACTACACCAATTAGTGAGGAAGCTAATGATGATGATCATGTAACTTCAGATCAAGTTACTACCGAATCTCGTAGGTAAACCAGAGTGAGATCCGCACCAGAGTGGTACGGTAATCCTATTCTGGAAGTCATGTTACTAGACCATGACGAACTTGTGAACTATGAAGAAGCGATGGTGAGCCCAAATTCCGCAAAATGGCTTGAGGCCATGAAATCTGAGATGAGATCCATGTATAAGAACAAAGTATGGACTTTGGTTGACTTGCCAGATGATCGGCAAGCCATAGAAAATAAATGGATTTTCAAGAGGAAGACGGACGCTGATAGTAGTGTTACTATCTACAAAGCTAGAATTGTCGCAAAAGGTTTTCGACAAGTTCAAGGTGTTGACTACGATGAGAGTTTCTCACTCGTATCTATGCTTAAGTCTGTCCGAATCATGTTAGCAATTGCCGCATTTTATGAAATCTGGCAAATGGATAAACAAAACTGCATTCCTTAATAGATTTATAAAAGAAGAGTTGTATATGATACAACCAGAAGGTTTTGTCAATCCTAAAGGTGCTAACAAAATATGCAAGCTCCAGCGATCCATCTATGGACTGGTGCAAGCATCTCGGAGTTGGAATATACGCTTTGATAAGTTGATCAAAGAATATAGTTTTATACAGACTTGCGATGAAGCCTGTATTTACAAGAAAGTGAGTGGAGCACTACAACATTTCTGATAAGTATATATGTATGACATATTGTTGATCGGAAATAATGTAGAATTAATCTGCAAAGCATAAAGGAGTGTTTTTAAAGAATTTTTTCAAAGAAAGACCTCGGTGAAGCTGCTTACATATTAAGCATCAAAATCTATAGAGATAGATCAAGACGCTTGATAAGTTTTTTCAATGAGTACATACCTTGACAATATTTTGAAGTAGTTCAAAAATGGAACAGTCAAAGAAAGAGTTCTTGGCTGTGTTACAAGGTATGAAATTGAGTAAAGACTCAAAGCCCGACCACGGCAGAAGATAGAAAGAGAATGAAAGTCATTCCCTATGCCTCAGCCATAGGTTCTGTAAAGTATGCCATGATGTGTGCCAGATCTATTGTATACCCTACACTGTGTTGAGAAAGGGAGTGCAATAATGATCTAAGAGTAGATCACTGGACATTGGTCAAAATTATCCTTAGTGGAATAAGGAAATATTTCTCGATTATGGAGGTGACAAAAGGTTCGTCGTAAAAGGTTACGTTGATGCAAGTTTTGACACTGATCCAGATGACTCTAAGTCTCAATCTGGATACATATTGAAAGTGGGAGCAATTAGCTAGAAGTAGCTCCATGCAGAGCATTGTTGACATATAAATTTGCAAAATACATGGGTATCTGAATGTGGCAGACCCGTTGACTAAACTTCTCTCCTGGCGCACCCTCCTTGGCCGGCCAGCCTCCCCCCTTAGTCCTTTATATACGGAGGCGGGGCACCCCAGATACACACAAGTTGATCCACGTGATCTTTTCCTTAGCCGTGTGCGGCGCCCCAGCCACCATAGTCCTCGATAATACTGTAGCGGAGTTTAGGCGAAGCCCTGCTGCTGTAGTGCATCAAGATCGTCACCACACCGTCGTGCTGACGGAACTCTTCCCCGACACTTTGCTGGATTGGAGTCCGGGGATCGTCATCGAGCTGAACGTGTGCTAGAACTCGGAGGTGCCGTAGTTTCGGTGCTTGATCGGTCGGATCGTGAAGACGTACGACTACATCAACCAAACGCTTCCGTTGTCGATCTACTAGGTATGTAGATCATACTCTCCCCTCTCGTTGCTATGCATCACCATGATCTTGCGTGTGCGTAGGAAATTTTTTGAGATTACTATGAAACCCAAGACTAATAAGGTCCTGTAGCATGTTGTTTTGCTGCTCCGAAGAGGGCTTCATGATCTGAAATTTCAGACAAATGTTAATTTCACTAAGTCTGAAATCTGTTTTGCATTTGCGTTTTTGCCATGCTTGTTTGAACCTGTTAATGGATGATTTGGCCGTAGCTCAGTGCTAGACTTTTGTTAAGAATCTTGTGTGCATCCCTGCCATGTATTTTGTTGTCTTGTTTGGTGGCTGTAGCATGTTCATGTCATTGCATTTAGATGCCTACTTGCTGTAAATCGCAGACCCGTGTTATTTTTGAATCGCTTGCCATTTCCAAACCGTAACTCCGATTCCGGCGTTCTTTATATCGTTTTCAAGCAATTTCATCTCATCTTTCCATTGGAACCCTTGGATTTACAAGTTGAGGCCAGGTTCATGCATTTCCTGCCATATCTTGCCTTTTGCATCCCGCATCGCATCCCGCATAGCATATCATCATTTCATCATATTGCTTGTTCTTGCACGTGGTTGATTGTGTCCTTGTTGCTTGTTTGTCTTGCTTGGGTAGATCCGGGAGACGAGTTCGCTAACGAGGAGCCCGTTGAGTTTGCTTTTGAGGATCCAGTCAACTCTGACAGCTTTGCAGGCAAGATGATCATACCCTCGAAATCACTACTATCTTTGCTATGCTAGTTTGCTCGCTCTTTTGCTATGCCATTGCTACGATGCCTACCACTTGCTTGAAAGCCTCCCAAATTGCCATGTCAAACCTCTAACCCACCATTGTCCTAGCAAACCGTTGATTGGCTATGTTACCGCTTTGCTCAGCCCCTCTTATAGCGTTGCTAGTTGCAGGTGAAGATTGGAGGCCGTTCCTTGTTGGAACATCTTTTATTTACTTGTTGGGATATCATTATATTGCTATGTTATCTTAATGCATCTATATACTTGGTAAAGGGTGGAAGGCTCGGCCTCTCGCCTAGTGTTTTGTTCCACTCTTGCCGCCCTAGTTTCCGTCATATCGGTGTTATGTTCCCGGATTTTGCGTTCCTTACGCGGTTGGGTTATAATGGGAACCCCTTGATATTTCACCTTGATTAAAGCTTGTCCAGCAATGCCCAACATTGGTCTTATCATTTGCCACCTAGCCTTTTCTTTCCCTTGGGTTCTGCAGACTCAAGGGTCATCTTATTTTAACCCCCCCGGGCCAGTGCTCCTCTGAGTGTTGGTCCAAACTAGAGCCCCTTGCAGCGCCACCTCGGGGAAACTCGAGGGCTGGTTTTAGTTGTACGGATTGCTTATCTGAGTGCGCCCTGAGAAAGAGATATGTGCAGCTCCTATCGGGATTTGTTGGCACATTCGGGCGGTGTTGCTGGTCTTGTTTTAACCTGTCGAAGTGTCTTGAGTTACCGAGATACCGAGTCTGATCGGAACGTCTTGGGAGGAGGTCTATTCCTTCGTTGACCGTGAGAGCTTGTCATGGGCTAAGTTGGGACTCCCCTGCAGGGATTGAACTTTCGAAAGCCGTGCCCGCGGTTATGGGCAGATGGGAATTTGTTAATGTCTGGTTGTAGATAACTTGAACCTTAATTAAATTAAAATGAATCAACTGAGTGTGTTGCCGTGACGGCCTCTTCTCGGCGGAGTCCGGGAAGTGGACACGGTATTGGAGTAATGTTTGCGCAGGTTGCTCTCTAGTTTCTCGCTCGTGCTTTGCCTCCTCTTCTCGCTCTCTTTTGCGAATAAGTTAGCCACCATACTTGCTAGTCGCTTGCTGCAGCTCCACTCATATAATACCTTGCCATACCTATAAGCTCAAATAGTCTTGATCGCGAGGGTGCGAGATTGCTGAGTCCCTGTGGCTCACAGATTACTATATCACCAGATGCAGGGCCTGATGATTCCGCTCCAGGAGACGCGTACGAGCTCAAGTGGGAGTTCGACGAAGACTCTCAACGATACTATGTTTCCTTTCCCGATGATCAGTAGTGGTGCCCAGTTGGGGGTGATTGGGACCGTGTCGCATGTTGGGTTCTCTTTTATTTTGGCGCCGTAGTCGGGCCATGAGTGTTTTGGATGATGTAATGTTATTTATGTACTTGATTGACGTGGCGAGTGTAAGCCAACTATGTTATCTCCCCTTTATTATTCATATTACATGGGATGTTGTGAAGATTGCCTAACTTGCGACATATGCCTTCAATGCGATTATGTCTCTAAGTCGTGCCTCGACACATGGGAGCTATAGTCGCATCGAGGGTGTTACATCTGTGCAAGCATTTCGAGTGCAGTAACGTCAGGTCTGAGGACTTTGTCAAGTTTGCTTCCTTCCAACTCAAAGATCAAGCTGCAGAATGGTTCCAGCAGTACAAGGACTCCAGAGGTGGACGTGTTATCACTTGGGATGAATTCCGTCGAGATTTTCGAGCTCATCATATTCCCCAGAGCGTGGTTGAAAGCAAGCGTGAGGAATTCCGCAACCTGAAGCAAGGCTCTTTGTCTGTCTATGACTACAACAAGTTGTTCCAGAAGCTCGCCCGCTTTGCCAAGCAGGACGTACCTGATGAGAAGAGCATGATATACCAGTTCAGGGGTGGTCTCTAAGAATAAATTCAGCTAGCTCTTGTCCTTTTTGAGCCCTTGAGGTACGATGAGTTCTACAACATGGCATTGAAGCAAGAGGCTGCTCAATTGAGGTGTGATGCTTCCAAGAAGCGAGTCAGAGATGTTACTCCTTCTTCCTCTACTCAAGTGGCCAAGCAGCAGAAGTTTTGGCTTCCTCCTCCTCCGTTCCGTTAGCCGTATCAACAGAAGAGCAAAAGTGGCAGTGGATCTTCCCACCCACCCAACCCTGGCTTTCAGAACAAGACTTCGTCTCAAGCTCCAACATCGAGTGCTCCGTATCACCGTCTGCTTTCAGAGGTCACGTGCAACAAGTGCCAACAGAAGGGTCACTACGCCAACAAGTGTTTCAACCAGAGGCGTCTTCCTCCTCCTCCTGTCAGATCGGCAAGTACAGTTGTGGTCAAGCATAACCCCAAGTACGCCAAGGTCAATATGGTGAATGCAGCTCAGGCAGAGGATTCATTAGATGTCATCATGGGTAACCTTCCTGTTAACGATGTTCCTGCAAAAGTTCTTTTTGACACTGGTGCATCGCATTGCTTTATCTCGAGACCTTTTGCATCTAAGCATGGGTGGTTTTCTCAAGTTATGCATAAGCCATTAGCAGTTGTCTCTCCGGGTAGATGCTTGCTTGCTAACTACGAAGTTCCGGATATTTCTATCTCGATGGGTGATTTCAAGTTTCTGGCTTCTCCAATGATCCTTGGTAACTCGGATATTGATCTTATTCTCGGAATGGATTGGCTTTCTAAGCACAAGGCTCAGCTTGATTGTGCAGCCAGGCAGATTCAATTGACTCATTCGTCTGAAGATGTAATTGTCTTTGCCGCTCGGGATAATACCATCCGTCTGTTTTCTCTCAATGAGAAGGGTGAACTCGATGCCATCTCGCAAATTCCAGTCGTTTGCGAATATCAAGACGTCTTTCCAGAAGAGCTTCCAGGAATGCCTCCGCACCGGCCAGTTGAATTCGTTATTGATCTTGAGCCTGGCACGGAACCTGTGTGCAAGCGTCCTTACAAGCTCGGACCTGAAGAGTTGAAGGAGCTGAAGAAGCAACTCGATATTCAAGAGAAAATGGGTCTCATCCGGCCTAGTTCTTCTCCGTGGGGTTGTGGTGTTCTTTTTGTGAAGAAGAAGGATGGAACGGACCGACTTTGTGTTGATTACCGTCCATTGAACAAGAAGACTATCAAGAACAAATACCCACTTCCCAACATCAACGAGCTGTTCGAACAACTCAAAGGGCAGTATCATATCGTCCATTGAATAGTGGACAGTATCATATCTTCACCACTAGCCCGTGCAAGCGCGATCAGAAGCTTCACAAAAGGGAAGTGAATTCTGTTGAACCGGCGGTGCCCTGTTACTTATGCTGGTTTGAACAGCCTATTGTGTGGAGTCGAGAGGATCATCCACCTCGGGTTGATAATCCGGGCCATTTGGCATTGGTGGTGGCACCTCAGGTTGGATGTTATAAGTTCACCAAGGTACTCATGGATGGGGGGAGTAGTATCAATATCCTTTATTATGAAAACTTCCATCGCATGGGGTTAACAGATAAAAATCTTAAACCGTCCAACACGGTCTTCCATGGTGTGGTGCCTGGTAAATCGGTGTATCTAGTTGGTAAGATAGCTCTCGAGGTTGCTTTTGGAGATGAGCATGATTCAAGATCAGATACATTGACTTTTGAAGTGGTGAAAATCAAGAGCCCGTATCATGCCCTGTTTGGACGGCCGGCTTATGCTAAGTTCATGGCAAGGCCCTGTTATGTCTATCTGCAGCTCAAGATGCCGGGCCATAAGGGGACCATCACGGTGCATGGGAGCTGCAAGATTGCTTTGGAATGTGAATAAGGTGATGCGGCTTATGCTGAGTCGGTTTGTGAAACGGAAGAGTTGAAGTTCTACAAGGATAATGTTGATCTGGCAGATATGACTTCGTTGAAGAAACCAACTACAGAGCATGATCCGGCCTTGAAATTTAAATCGGCTGATGAGACTAAACTTGTTGATTTCATTCCTGGCGATTCATCCAAACAGTTTAGCATCAGCGCTAACTTGGATCCAAAATAGGAAAGCGTGCCCATCGAGTTCATTCGTGAGAACCGGGACATCTTTGCATGGAAGCCTTCTGACATGCCAGGTGTACCGAGGGAACTCGCTGAGCACACACTTAATCTTGATCCCAAATTTAAACCGGTCAAGCAGTTTCTTCGCCGGTTCAATGAAGAAAGACGCAAGGCTATTGGTGAGGAGGTAGCCAGGCTCTTGGCGGCTGGGTTTATCATTGAAGTGTTTCATCCTGAGTGGTTGGCTAATCCGGTGCTGGTGCTCAAGAAGAACGACACTTGGCATATGTGTGTGGACTACACAGATTTGAATAAGGCTTGTCCAACAGATCCTTTTGCCCTCCCTCGTATTGATCAAATCATTGATGCTACGGCGGGTTGTGACTGTTTATGTTTTCTGGATGCTTATTCTGGTTATCATTAGATCAAAATGGCATTTAAGGACCAGATGAAAACAACTTTTATAACTCCCTTTGGAGCCTTCTGCTATGTATCAATGCCTTTTGGGCTCAAGAGTGCCCAGGCGACTTATCAGCGCTGTGTATAGAATTGTCTTCACAATCAAATCGGGCGCAATGTTCATGCTTATGTGGATGATATTGTGGTGAAGTCCAGAAAGGAAGAGACATTGATAGGTGATTTGAAGGAGACTTTTGATAATCTACGGGTTTATAAAATGATGCTTAATCCGCCAAGTGTGTCTTTGGTGTACTGGCAGGAAAGCTCTTGGGTTTTCTGGTGTCTAACAGGGGCATTGAAGCTAATCCGGAGAAAATCAAGGCCATACCCTCTTTGGCTAAACCGAAGTGTATCAATGATGTTCAATGACTAGCAGGCCGGATTGCAGCTTTGAGCCGGTTTATAAGTCGTCTTGGGGAGAAAGCCATCCCTTTATATCAGATGTTGAAGAAGACGGATGACTTCGTCTGGAGTGAGGCTGCCAATGAAGTGTTTGAAGACTTGAAGCGGCAGTTAGCCGAGCCGCCGGTTCTTGCTGCTCCTATTGATAACGAGCCCTTGTTGTTATATGTGGCTGCTAATGCCCGGGCTGTCAGCATGGCTATTGTGGTGGAGCGCAAGGAGGCTGGGAAGGAGTATTCGGTTCAACGACCAGTTTATTATATCAATGAGGTGCTTATTGAGTCTAAGTAGAGGTACCCACATTGGCAGAAGCTGGTGTATGGAGTTCTCATGGCCAACCGGAAGCTCAAGCACTATTTTCAGGGTCATCCTATCACTGTGGTCAGTTCCGCCCCCTTATGGGACATCATCCAAAATAGAGAAGCAGCCGGCCGGATTGCCAAATGGGCTATTGAGCTCGGACCTCACGGGTTAAAATATACGCCTCGCACAACAATCAAATCCCAAGCACTTGTGGACTTCATCAATGATTGGACAGAGTTGCAGGCACTGGAGGAAAAGCCAGATAACACTTATTGGACTATTCATTTTGATGGGCCTAGACAATTGGAAGGCTCGGGGGCTATGGTCATATTAAATTCCCCACGAGGTGATAAGTTTTGTTATGTTCTCCGTTTAATGTTCCCTTGCACTAATAATGCAGCTGAATATGAGGCCTTTCTCCATGGTCTTCGGATGGCTAAGGAGATGAATTTAAGCAGGGTTAAGTGCTTTGGTGACTCGGATCTGGTAGTTCAACAGGTGTCTGGCACTTGGGATTCCAAGGATCCACTGATGGCGGCGTATAGAAGAGAGGTGGACACATTGGCTGGTCATTTCAAGGGTTATCAGGTTGACCATATAGACTGGCGAAAGAATGAAGCCGCAGATGCTTTAAGTCGCTTAGGCTCTCAACATAAACCGGTGCCACCCAATGTCTTTCTAGATGTGCTGCATAATCCGTCAGTCAAGATACCTACGGAGGAGGATTTGGCTGTGCCTGATCCGGAGGCTCAGTTGGTGGTGGCTCTTCATGTTATTCTGGATTGGACGGTCCCGTACCTGGCATACATGAACCGGGGCGAGTTACCAGACGATGAAACTTTGGCCTGGCAGATAATCCAGCGATCCAAGTCAATGACCATTATCAATGGGGAGCTGCATCATTGCAGCGTAACAGGGGCGTTTCAGCGTTGTGTGTCTCCTCAAGAAGGTTGTGAGATTTTGCGTGAGATCCACGAAGGAGATTGTGGTCACCACGCCGGTTCAAAATCCTTGGTGGCTAAGGCCTTTCGTCACGGCTTCTATTGGTTGACGGCTCATGCTAATGCCGAGGATTTGGTAAAGAGGTGTGATGGTTGTCAGAAGTTTGCACGCCGCGCTCATGTTCCGGCTCAAGAGTTAAGGATGATTCCAATCACTTGGCCATTTGCAACTTGGGGGTTGGACATGGTTGGACCCTTTAAGAGGTCCAAGGACAAGAAGACCCATCGGCTGGTGGCGGTTGATAAGTTTACCAAGTGGGTAGAGGCAGAGCCAGTTAGTAAGTGTGATGCGGCCACGGCGGTTCAATTCATCAAAAAGGTGATCTTTCGTTTTGGTTTTCCACACAGCATTATAACTGATAATGGTACTAATCTGTCCAAGGGTGCTATGGAAGAATTTTGTCAACGTGAGCACATCCGGCTTGACGTATCATCAGTGGCTCACCCCCAATCTAATGGTCAAGCCGAGAGAGCCAATCAAGAGATTTTGAGAGGCATCAAGCCCCAGCTTATGGTTCCTTTAAAGCGGACGCCGGGCTACTGGGTGGAGGAGTTACCTTCCGTGTTATGGAGCATCAATACCACACTGAATAGATCTACGGGTTACACGCCCTTCTTCATGGTTTATGGAGCAGAGGCGGTTCTCCCTAGTGACATCCGTCATGACTCGCCCCATGTGGCGGCTTACATTGAAGCTGATAATGAGAAAGCACGACAGGACTCACTGGACCTGTTAGATGAGGAGCGTGATCTTGTAGTGGCACATTCGGCGATTTATCAGCAAGATTTGCATCATTATCACAACCGCCGAGTTAGAACCAGAGCTTTTCAAGAAGGCGATCTGGTGCTCCGGCTCATCTAGGATCAGACGGATATGCACAAGTTATCCCCACCTTGGGAAGGACCCTTTGTGGTCAGCAAGAATCTGCATAACGGGTCATACTACCTTATAGATGTTCGAGAGCACAAAGACTCACGTAAATCGGAGGAGGAGACCCACCGGCCGTGGAATATCGCTCATCTTCAGCCTTACTATACTTGAGCCACAGGCTCTACTCATGTACATATTTATGACAATGTATATATTATGATCAATATAATAAACCGGAGCCTCAGCTAAAGAGGGGTATCTGTTGTTTTTCTTACATCATGTGTGGTTACATGGGGGCTTCTGTTTATAAAGCGGTGTCCGGTTTACCCCTTGATTCAGGTTATAAAGCCTTATATAAAAATCACTTGGGGGCTTGGTCATACTTGATCCATAGCTACACCTCTTGATCGGTGCAAGGCCACCATAAACATCACTTGGGGGCTTGGTCGTGTCCGAACCATAGCTACACCTCTCGATGGACTCAAAGCCAAAAAAGAGAAATTACTTAGGGGCCAAAGAGAGTGTGGCAAAAGAACAACTCAAACATAGGCACCCACTGAGCACAGCTCAAAATATTGCTTGGGGATTCTTTGCTATCGCAATGAACAAAGAATCTACACTTGTAATAGGCTATCAAGCCACAGCTTGGAAGCCTGGTGTATACACCTAACACCCCGGGTTAGCCTGCCTTTTTAAGTAAGTCACTCCGTCCAGGTAAACCTGGTATGACCCGTCGAACTTTGACAAGTCAATCTCATAAGACCCTGAACTTGTCAAAGTTAAAACAACGATTGGTTAAAGATTGAGGTCCATCTTAAAAGGCTTTGTAAAATGGTTTAACTCGGTGGCCTGGCAGCCCATGAAAAGCCTCGAATTTGGGGCCTGGCAGCCCATGAAAAGCCTCTACTACACTTTTTCATATGCTTTTATTTGCCAAGTTTTTCTCCTTTGATGAGATTTATGTTGTTTTTTGTAAAGCTGTGTTCATTAACCCGACTCGACTTTCAACCAGAAATTGTTAGTACATAATTACTTATAATCCGGTGTTTCTTAAACCCGGTCTGGTTTTGACTACAAGTCGACAGTGTTATGTATGGTTAATCTGGTGTTTATCACAACCCGGTACGGTTTTATCATAAACTGGTACAATATGAAAGGAGTTATCATTACTCAAGATGGGGGTTATCACCCTCACAGGTATCATTTATTTTCATATTTGATCATCCTTTTACAGCCTTGGTTATAAACCCTGGCTATATATTTGGGCATCATGACCTGTCCGGCGGTAAACTGCCAGGACACTTTCAACTTCTTGTATGAAGGAACAATTTAAATAACACCGCCACGGATTATATCTTAAAAGCATGGTGGATTCGCAGTATCAGACAAAATAAGTATGCACGATGGCATAGCAGACCAAGTGTTTTCAGCTAGCCTATTACAAGGCGGTTTAAATGCCCGAAAGAATAATTGTTTTCAACAAGGTGTGACAGTACGCAGTAGGCTAAACCGGCCTCCGGATCATGATTCGTCACCGGTCTGAGTTGAAGGCTGTGGATCGTCCTGTGCTGATGCATCCTCCTCCTCTCTACCCAATGGCTGGAAGTCAATGGTTGCCCAATCGATTCTAGTTAAGGATTGGAACACAACTTCATCACTTATAAGGTTTGAGGGGTCAACATCAGGGACATAGGTGTGGTTACAGATTGGCGGCGTAAG
Source organism: Triticum urartu (assembly GCF_003073215.2). Classification (NCBI taxonomy): domain Eukaryota; kingdom Viridiplantae; phylum Streptophyta; class Magnoliopsida; order Poales; family Poaceae; genus Triticum; species Triticum urartu. Next base: position 181,612,767 of record NC_053027.1, on the reverse strand, counting down.
ATCTTCTACATCATGTGTTGGTGCAGGAAGTCTTTTATGATCAGAGTCATAAACCGGCTGATAGTGAGAGATATCTGTTTCTACGGCCAATTTGCTCGCTATGGGGCGCATTTCTTTCGTCGGCCTCCGAAGATCATCATTGTTAAACTCTGAGTCGTCCTCTTTTATGCTCGCATACCCTCTGGCGACATCCGACGAGTCAAGATCCAGTATCCATGCCTTAGCCCGCATTAGTGCGGTCAGCGCACTTGCCCTTGCACCTGATCTCTTTAACTCGTCCAAACAAGCAGGCAACATTGACAATTTTTCAATGGTCTCCTTTATAAAAGTTGGAGGCGGTTTGTTATGCGCACCAGTGCAGATGGCTCGTTGAGCTCCGGCATATAACTGCTCTATCAGGGTATAGGGAGCCTTCAGCTTCATCCGCATGTCAGAGCCCAAGTGGGTAATGCGGGTTCCTATGTCATTGCAAGCATCATTAAACTGACAGCCGACGAGATAATGTATATTGCAAAGCTTCAGGTGAGGTACTTACCAAAAACAACAGAGGTCATGGCATTGATCTGCCGCTTTAAACCAGTCAGCTCTTCGACCACCGGTTTAAGGGCCGCCTCTGCATCTTCGGCTCTCTTTTGTAAAGCGGCTTTCTCTATGCCCATGTCTACCTGTTCCTTCTTCAAAGCTTCCTTTAGCTTCTCCATGGCTGTTAAGGCGCTGGTCAATTCTTCTTTGGCTTTGGAGGTCTCTGCTTGCTGGGTTTTAATATTCTCTTGAAAGTCGGTGATTTGGGCTTCCTTTTTGCTCAGCTCAGCCTATCAGAGAAAGACATATTATGAAGTGGCAGTAAAAATTGGAAGTCCCAAGCACATAACATGTTATACACTTGCCACTTGGGGGCTAATGCCTCTTTGCTTGATTATCAGAATTTTTTTAAACAAGTTTCAAGCACAATACAAGTATTGTTCTTGACACTTGGGGGCTAATGTACGTTTGCTCAAAGTGACATCGATTAAAGTCCCGGTTCAGCTTGGAAAGATAAGCCGGCCCTTGTAGACTACACTGACGAAAGTTTCAAGATTACAAAATTAAAAATACCGGTTCATCATCAAATGATAAACCGGCCCTTGGAAGATAAGCATGCAGAATTGGATATTGCAAAGTCCCGATTTAGATTGGCATCATAAATCGGCCCTTGGGGGCTACTGGAGTTGACACTTGAAATTGGATATAAGAGAGAAAAGGTTATATAGTTACCTCATAACACTCCTTCATCAGATTCACTAAACCGGCTTCATAGTCACGGTTTGTGTGCAGACTGTTTAAAAAGCCAGAGTGAAGTTCTTAGGCGCTGAGGTGGGCGTAGCTTGACAAGTATGTGCTCCATTTGCCTTTGCCCATAGCAGAAATATCCTCCTTGGCACTATGCTTTGATAATGCAACAGGATTGCCAGGAGTGGTGTGGCCAACACCAGTGATTATAACATCATCTTCCCGCTCACCAACAGCCTTTACCGGAGTTGACGATTCATCAGCAGCCTTAGTTGGGCTTGACGGTTTATCCTCAGTTGGGACCGGGCTTGCCGGTTTATCAGCCTGAACTATTGCATCAACTTCTACTTGTTCAGTTAAGTCATGGTCTGGGGGTGGCAGATCATCAAGCGTGGCATCAGCATTTGCTCCCTCCGGTTCTGGAATTTTCTTTGGTTCAACAACCACATGGTCGTCAGACGGTTTATCTACACGACCTTTCTTGCTAGGTCTGGCCTTGGCTCTGAAAAACAAAGATATATAGATCAGTATAACACGTAAATATAAAGCGTCAAAAAGAGTAAGTTTAAGGTGTTTACCCAGGGACGGTCTTGAGGGGCGGAAGCTGTGTGGCCATTGACTCGCCGGATGATGAAGGAGGCGTTCCCTGATAATTTGAATCAGATGGATTAAGAGGCTGTCGGAAATAACCCGCCTTGGGATAAGAAGTATCAGAAGTGTTTGAGACCTCAGATCGGGGCTTCCGAACCGGTGTGTTCGGTAGACCGGCCGAAGTGACTACTTGGACGCTGTGCCGGGTTGTGCGGCGAGCTTCGTGTTGCTGCTTCTTCAAAAGAAAGTTTGGGTCCAAGTGAGCTAGGGGGTGAGAAAATCTTACTTTCTGGACTGCTTGACGGATTTTTTGTGTTGGCAGAGGGTCTGAACCAGAGGAAAGGATAATTACCTCTGCGTCGTCAGCTTGGCTGCCCTCAGCGTCCTCCTTATAATAATCATTGTCAATGAGGTGTATGAAAAATGAGCCAAGAGATTCAAGTTCTACCTCTACGTCCGGATCATCAAGGTCGTCATCAAGGTCTAAACCGATGGGTTCGGCTGCCTTTCTCTTGGCAGGTCTCTTGACAACCTTCGTCTTAGGTTGAGGGGCCTTAGCCATTTTCTCCTGTGGTTTCTTTTTCCAGAATGGGTCATCACCCTGTTTAAAAGATGGATAGAGGATATAAAAGGTTGCACAGTTAAGAATATCAGGTATAAAGCGGAAGTAAGACAACTCTTACAGCTGGCGGTTTGTTCAGTGTGTAAAAGGGGCTTAACCCAGTCCTACTGCAGACAGCTTCCGGTTCATTCAGCATCTTCTTGACATACTCAGTAACTTCATCTTCTGTTAGCTGAATGTCAATATGACGTTGAGAGTCTTTTAAGTTCCCTGTGTACTCACACATTAAACCGGGACGGCGGCTTAACGGTAAGATACTCCATGATATCCAGCAACGAACAAAGTCCACCCCTGTCAAACCATTGGCCATGAAAGCTCTGAGCTTGGCGAGTTGTGGTGCGTACGAGGCCCATTCCTTGGCAGCCAATCATTGCGGAAGTGGATGTGTGTTGGGAAGCCGGTGAGCATGGTAACCCGTCAGATGGTTCTCATCTTCAGGGGAAGTGTCCTTACAATAGAACCAAGTCTGTTTCCAATCCTTAGGGTGACTGTGAAGTTTGACGTGAGGGAAGCTAACATCTTTCCTTTTTTGAATGGAGACACCGCCAAGTTCAGTATTGGGCCCATCTATGAATTCAGTACGACGGTTTAAATGGAAAAAATCTCGGAACAACTCGACAGTTGGTTCTTCTTGCAGAGAGGCTTCACAAAACACTTGAAAGTTCCGAATATTGGACACAGAGTTGGGTCCAATATCTTGAGGGTGGATCTGAAAGCTGGCACGTACATCGCAGAAAAACTTGGATCCGGGCAGTTTAAAGCCACAGATCATGTGATCAACAAATGTCACTACCTCGCCGTCCTATGGGGTAGGAGGACTTTCCGGGCCGGGAATACGCCAGTGGATCTCACTTTGTTTTGGTAAAGTGCCAGTTCTGACGCATGCATTCAATTGCTCTTCGGTAAACCGGGAAGGGACCCAGTTACAAGCATAGAACTGTTTGGCCGTTTCGAATAAGGAGCTGAAAAAGATTGATGCCGGTTTAGAATTCATCATTAGCAAGCATAAAGTATTGCAGGTTAAGGAAAAAGCATTCAAGCAAGCAAAATTGTTAAACCGGAGTCTGACAATGGAGGAGGTGAAAAGATAAATGAATCGGCGGTTTAAGAGGGGACTAATGGTACCTGCCTGATTATCATGTTTCAAAAAGCTAAACTGCCTATATTGGTATAAAAGGTACAGATCTAAAGTACCTAAGTGAGGAAAAACAAGTTTCATAGATTGATATGATACTTTCAGATCTGTGGTGTGACAGAAAACTAGAATATATTCAAGCCTAAACTTCAGGTGCTTAAACAATTCGTTAGATTCAGATGAGTTTTTCTATATGAAGCGAATGCTTTAATGAGGAAAAAGGGCGATTATGGCTACGGTCGCACATGACATAACAGATCCAAACTAGCCATTTATGATACTAAGAAGAATAGGGAAGAACGGCGCCGGAGATTTGGTAGACTCCGATGAACACCGAAACCCTAATGGTGGATCTAGAGCAAGGAAAGGAGGAACTTACTGATGCTAATGGAACAGCGGAGGAGCACCGCGTTTCTCTGGTGCGGTCAGGTTGATGCAGCAGCCGGCGTTGGGGCGGAAGCGAAGGTCGACGGCGGCGGCAGAGCTCGAACGTTCGGGCGACGCGAGGAAGAAGACGATGCGAAGGGGCACGAAGGAAAAAAATGAAAAGGACCCTTCGGCTTTATTTATAAGGTGAGATGGATAAGTGTTAGGCGCGAGAATTGAGGAGCCCAAAAATGGGATATGTGACAGCTTTGTCGCCTCGATTGTCAAAGGCTCATTAATGAAGGAAAGATTTAGGCAATCTTTAATAACAGGTGACATCATGCCAGTTTATCATGATCCTGGAAGATGACATCATGGCAGTTTATGAGATTTACGTGAAGATGCAGAAGAAGAAATTTTCCTAAGTATTGAAGATTGACATGAACTAGTTCAAATCTATCTGGGGCCTAATGTTGGGGATATTACTACTGGACATAAACCGACCAGGAGAGGCCGGGTTATCCCCATAATGATTATTATATTTGAAGCCCATAAAGACAAAGATGGTGGCGCTTTATGAAGGCCCAAGGCCCAAAGGCGGGTTAAGGCCTGTAGACATAAACCGACATTGATATGTAAACTTGTGTTGTAAGATAGAAAGAGTAGAGACCGAGTCGGCCTCGGGATTCTGTAGACCGGCGGGCGTCGACCTATGTATATAAAGGGACGACCCGGCGGCGGTTTAGGGACAACAAATAATAACTCGAGAACCAGGCAAAGCGGATTCGCTCCCTGATTATCGAAACCCAAGCAATTCCATCACAACTGGACGTAGGCTTTTACCTTCATCGTAAGGGGCCGAACCAGTATAAACCCTTGCATCCCTTGTCTGCTTTAACCCCTTTAAGCTAACCCGCCGCGATGGCTCCACGACTAAGTCCTTGCATGAGGACATCTGCAGTGACAATCCCACGACAGTAACTTTACTTGAGGCTATATTTTTATTCACCACATGATATGTGTTTTTCTTGGAGCGTCTTGTATGATTTGAGTCTTTGCTTTTTAGTTTGCCACAATCATCCTTGTTGTACACACCTTTTGAGAGGGACACACATGAATCGTGATTTATTAGAATACTCTATGTGCTTCACTTATATCTTTTGAGCTAGGCAATTTTGTACTAGTGCTTCACTTATATCTTTTTAGAGCACGACGGTGGTTTTATAGAAATTGATGAACTCTCTTGCTTCACTTATATTATTTTTAGAGTCTTTAAACAACATGGTAATTTGGTTTGGTCATAAATTTAGTCCTAATATGATAGGCATCCAAGAGGGATATAATAAAAACTTTCATATAAAGTGCATTGAATACTATGAGAAGTTTGATTCCTTATGATTGTTTTGAGATATAAAGATGGTGATATTAGAGTCATGCTAGTGAGTAGTTGTGAATTTGAGAAATACTTGTGTTAAGGTTTGTGAGTCCCGTAGCAAGCACGTATGGTGAACCGTTATGTAACGAAGTTGGAGAATGAGATATTTTTTTATTGTCTTCCTTATGAGTGGCGGTTGGGGACGAGCGATGGTTTTTTCCTACCAATCTATCCCCCTAGGAGCATGCACATAGTACTTTGTTTCGATGACTAATAGATTTTTCCAATAAGTATGTGAGTTATGTATGACTAATCTTGAGTCCATGGATTATATGCACTCTCACCCTTCCACCATTGCTAGCCTCTCTAGTGTCTCTCAACTTTCGCCGGTACCATAAACCCACCATATACCTTCCTCAAAACAGCCACCATGCCTACCTATCATAGCATTTCCATAGCCATTCTGACATATATTTCCATGCAACTTTCCACCATTCTATTTATTATGACACATTCCATCATTGTCATATTGCTTTGCATGATCATGTAGCTGACATCATATTGGTGGCAAAGCCACCTTTCATCATCTTTCATACATGTCCCTCTCGATTCATTGCACATCCCGGTACATCGTCGGAGGCATTCATATAGATTCATATTTTGTTCTAGTATCGAGTTGTAATTTTTGAGTTGTAAGTAAATAAAAGTGTGATGATCTTCATTATTAGAGCATTGTCCCATGTGAGGAAATAGAAAAACAGAGAAAAGTCCAAAAAAGAGAAGGCCCAAAAAAAGAAAAAAATGAGAGAAAAAGAGAGAAGGGGCAATGTTACTATCCTTTTTCCACACTTGTGCATCAAAGTAGCACCATGATCTTCATGATAGAGTCTCCTATGTTGTCACTTTCATATACTAATGGGAATTTTTCATTATACAACTTGGCTTGTATATTCCAACGATGGGCTTCCTCCAATTGCCCTAGGTCTTCATGAGCAAACAAGTTGGATGCACACCCACTTAGTTTTTCCTTTTGAGCTTTCATAAACTCATAGCTCTAGTGCATCCGTTACATGGCAATCCCTACTCCCTCACATTGATATCTATTGATGGGCATCTCCATAGCCCATTGATACGCCTAGTTTATGTGAGACTATCTCCTTCTTTTTGTCTTCTCCACAACCACCTTCTATTCCACCTATAGTGCTATGTCCATGGCTCACGCTCATGTATTGCGTGAAAGTTGAAAAAGTTTGAGAACATAAAAACTATGAAACAATTGCTTGGCTTGTCGTCGGGGTTGTGCATGATTTGAATATTTTGCGTGATGAAGATGGGGCATGGCCAGACTATATGATTTTGTAGGGATAAGCTTTTTTGACCATGTTATTTTGAGAAGACATAATTGCCTTGTTAGTATGCTTGAAGTATTACTATTTTTATGTCAATATTAAACTTTTGTTTTGGATCTTATGGATCTGAACATTCATGCCACAATAAAGAAATTTACATGAATAAATATGTTAGGTAGCATTCCACATCCAAAATTTTGTTTTTATCATTAAACTACTCGAGGACGAGCAGGAATTAAGCTTGGGGATGCTTGATACGTCTCCAACATATCTATAATTTTTGATTGTTCCATGCTATTATATTATCTATTTTGGATGTTTTATATGCATTAATATGCTATTTTGTATTATTTTGGGGACTAACCTATTAACCTAGAGTCCAGTGCTAGTTCATGTTTTTCCCTGTTTTTGAGTTTCGTAGAAAAGGAATACCAAACAGACTCCAAACGGAATAAAACTTTCGCGATGATTTTTCTTGGACCAGAAGACACACAAGAGACTTGGATATGAAGTCGGAGGATCCATGAGGCGGACACAAGACCGGAGGGCGCGCCTAGGGGGGTAGGGCACGCCCCCACCGTTGTGGGCCCCTCGTGCACCTCCTGACCTAATTCTTTTGCCTATATATTCCCATATATCCCCAAACCACCAAGGGCATCATTGAAAACACTTTTCCGCCGCCGCAACCTTATGTACCCGTGAGATCCCATCTAGGGACCTTTTTCGGCACCCTGCCGGAGGGGGATTCGATCACGGAGGGCTCCTACATCAACTCTATTGGCCTTTCGATGAAGCATGAGTAGTTTACCACAGACCTACGGGTCCATAGCTAGTAGCTAGATGGCTTCTTCTCTCTCTTTGATTCTCAACCATGTTCTCCTCGATGTTCTTGGAGATCTATTTGATGTAATACTTTTTTGTGGTGTGTTTGCCGAGATCCAATGAATTGTGGATTTATGATCAGCTTATCTATGAATATTATTTGAATCTTCTCTGAATTCTTTTATGCATGATGTGATATCTTTGTAATTCTCTTCGAACTATCAGTTTGGTTTGGCCAACTAGATTGGTTTTTCTCGCAATGGGAGAAGTTCTTAGCTTTGGGTTCAATCTTGTAGTGTCCTTTCCCAGTGACAGTAGGGGCAGCAAGGCATGTATTGTACTGTTTCCATTGAGGATAAAAAGATGGGGTTTTCATCATATTGCTTGAGTTAATTCTTCTACATCATGTCATCTTACTTAATGCGTTACTCCATTCTTTATGAACTTAATACTCTAGATGCATACTGCATAGCGGTCGATGTGTGGAGTAATAGTAGTAGATGCAGAATCGTTTCGGTCTACTTGACACGGACGTGATGCCTATATTCATGATCATTGCCTTAGATATCGTCATAACTTTGCGCTTTTCTATCAATTGCTCGGCACTAATTTGTTCACCCACCGTATTATTTTCTATCTTGAGAGAAGCCTCTAGTGAAACCTATGGTCTCTGGGTCTATTTTCCATCATATAAATTTCTGATCTACTATTTTGCAATCTTTTACTTTCTGATCTATAAAACAAAAATACCAAAAAAGTTCTTTATAGTTTATCTATCTCTATCAGATCTCACTTTTGCAAGTAACCGTGAAGGGATTGACACCCCTTTATTGCATTGGGTGCAAGTTGTCTGATTGTTTGTGCAGGTATTCAGTGATTTGTGGGTTGTCTCCTACTGGATTGATACCTTGGTTCTCAAACTGAGGGAAATACTTATCTCTACTTTGCTGCATCACCCTTTCCTCTTCAATGGAAAAACCAACGCAAGCTCATGAAGTAGCATGTTTCGTCAAGTTTGCTATTTTAACCTTCTTCGGGGACTGGCCACAGTCAAATCCATTTCAATTAAAGTAGGAGAAACAGACACCCGCCAGCCACGTTTATGCAAAACTAGTTGCATGTCAGTCGGTGGAACTGGTCTCATGTGCGTGGACATGTAAGGTTGGTACGGGCCGCTCCATCCCACAATACCACTGAATCAAAATAAGACGTTGGTGAGGGAGTCCTGGATTAAGGGGTCCTCAGGTGTCCAGGGTGTGTGATATGGGCCAGACTGATGGGCTAGGAAGATACAAGGTAGAAGGCCTTCCCTTGTGTCTGGATAGGACTCTCCTTTGCGTGGATGGCAGGATTGGCGTCCGGATGTATAGTTTCCTTCTAGTGTAAACTGACTCTGTATAACCCTAGGTCCTTCCGGTGTCTATATAAACCAGAGGGGTTAGTCCGTAGAGGCTATTAGAATTCATATAGGCTAGAAATCTAGGGTTTAGCCATTACGGTCTCGAGGTAGATCAACTCTTGTAACCCCAATATTCATCAAAGTCAATCAAGCATGAAGTAGGGTTTTACCTCCATTAAGAGGGCCCGAACCTGGGTAAACATCATGTCCCCTTTGTCTCCTATTACCTTCGATCCTCAAATGCACAGTTCGGGACCCCCTACCTGAGATCGGTCGGTTTTGACACCGACATTGGTGCTTCATTGAGAGTTCCACTGTGTCATCGGCAGAAGGTTCGATGGCTCGTACGATCATCAACAATGATGCCGTTTTCGGAGAAACCTTCCTCCCCGGTCAACTTTTTGTGTTCGGCGGCTTCACTTTGCGGGCCAATTCAATTGGTCACCTTGAACAGATCGACAGGTACGCCCCTGGTCATCAGATCAGTTTCGGGAGCCTGAATTACGTCCCTGACATCCGAGGAGACTTGATCTTCGAAGGGTTCACGGCCTCGACCACTATTCTTCATCTCCAAGAAGGAAACCCATCGGATCCGTCTTCAGGCACCGCTCAAAGACCAACTATCATCCCTGCCCTGGTTGTAGATCCAGAGCGGACCACCTCATCCGAATATGGGAGTTTGAAACCCACCGGACTCTCTCCTATGACGAAGCTCTTTTCTGGAGACCCAAAGGCAACTATATCTTCGGCAAGCCTGCGATCAAGTAGGACTCTCCCTATCACCAGAGAGCTGAATCCACCTCTAGATGCTAGCTCCAAACTCTCAAGGTCTGCGTCCAGTGAGCACGGCCTCGTAGAACCTACCATGCCCAGCCCCGCAGGTCCCCAGTTCCTCGTCCGGCCTTCGCTCTTAAATGAGGCCCTGGACTTAATGCTATCTCTCGCTATTACGGAAGTGTCACCTCCGAACTAGGCCTAGCCCGGACTAGGGGCTGAGAGCGGGGAATTTTACATCCCACCCACCACCCACTTAGTAGCCACTATTGAGGACTTGACCGACATGCGAGATTACGCCTCCGAAGACATCGACGGTATGGACGACAATGCCGGAGAAGAACTAGGCCAGAATCCGCCCAACACCGGGCGTTGGAGGGCCACCTCCACATATGATGTGTATATGGTGGATACACCTAAAAAGGATGACGACGACGATGGCAGCAAGGACCCAATTAAGGACAAGCCTACCGAGGCACCACCAAAACATCGACGTCAGCGGCGCCGCTCAAAGTCGCGCCGCGAAAAGGAAAGTAATACCGGCACCGGGGACAATGACACTCCAGAGAATGCCGAAGACTCTGACCACCCCATCGAGCCCGCCATAGAGCAGGATGATCAGGAAGACGGACAAGTCAATCCAGGCGAACTTGCCGAGAATGAGGATTCGGAGGATAGTAACTATCTATCGACCGCCGAAGAGGAAGTCAGCCTCAGCAACGAAGATTTCATCCTGCCAGAGGAACCCCTCAAGCAGGAATGCTTCAAGCGATAGCTCATTGCAACTGCGAGGAGCCTAAAAAAGAAACAACAACAGCTTCAGGCCGAACAGGATATGCTCAACGACAGATGGACCCAGGTCCTAGCTGCCCAGGAATATGGCCTCGAACGCCCAACAAAGAGTTATCCGAAGCGTCGGCTACTGCCACTATTCGATGACGAGGCCCTTGAGCCAATACTGTCAAGATACAACCGCGCTGATGAACTAGACCGACCACCGCGTGGGCGAGATAAGGCGGCTACTTACGCCGAACACCAGCTCGCACCACCGCGTCGTCGAGGCAAAGAGGTAGCAGCTCCAGGATACACCTACGAATTACGCCAGGACCTGGACAATAGAGCCGTTCAGGCTAGATCAATTTATGGATCAAGGGGGCAGGCCCCAGCGCAAGATGACGGCCATCAAGCTTGGCGTGATAGGCATAACCTCACCTGGGCTAAAAACCAAACACAGATGTCATCCGAACTCCATCGTGACATTGTCCGATACAGAGGCGCTACACACCCCTTATGCTTTACTGATGAGGTCATGCAGCACCAATTTCCAGAAGGGTTTAAACCCGTAAACATTGAAGCATACAATGGAACGACGGATCCCGCGGTATGGATCGAAGATTTCCTTCTCCATATTCACATGGATCGTGGTGACGATCTCCACGCCATCAAATACCTCCCCCTAAAACTGAAAGGACCAGCATGGCACTGGTTAAACAGTCTCCCAGAAAACTCGATTGGTAGCTGGGAAGATATGGAGGACGCCTTTTAAGACAACTTCCAAGGTACCTATGTCCGACCTCCGGATGCCGACGACCTTAGTAATATAGTCCAGCAACCCGGAGAGTCATCCCACAAGCTCTGGACTAGGTTCTTAATTAAAAAGAACTAAATCGTCGACTGTCCAGACGCCGAAGCCCTCGCGGCCTTTAAACAAAGCGTCTGCGACGAGTGGCTCGCCCAACACCTCGGACAAGAAAAGCCGAAGTCTATGGCAACCCTTACCGGACTCATGACCCACTTTTGTGCGGGAGAATACAGCTGGTTGGATCATAGAAGCAATAGTATGAGCGACCCTGGCACCTCCGAGCCCAGGGATGGCAACGGCAGGCCACGACGCAACAAACATAAGTGTCAAAACAACAATGAAGAAACTGAAGACACGGTGGTTAACGCCGAATTCAGCGGCTCTAAATTCAGACAGCGGAAGAAGCAATTCAAAGGAAATAAAGACGGTTCATCTAATTTGGACAAAATACTCGATCGGCCTTGCTAGATTCATGGCACCCCCGACAAGCCTGCTAATCACTCCAACAGGAACTGTTGGGTTTTCAAATAGGCCGGTAAGTTAAATACCGAACATAAGTGGAAAGGGCCACCAAGCGGGGACGATGATGAGCCCCGCCCAACAAACACAGGGGGACAGAAGAAATTTCCCCCTGACGTGAAAATAGTGAACATGATATATGCCACACATATCCCCAAGAGAGAGCGCAAGCGTGCATTAAGGGACATCTACGCTGTAGAGCCTGTCGCCCCTAAATTCAACCCGTGGTCGGCTTGTCCGATCACCTTCAATCACAGGGACCACCCGACCAGTATCCGTCATGGGGGTTCGGCAGCCCTGGTCCTCTATCCAATCCCGATGGATTCCATCTCACTCGAGTCCTTATGAACGGCGGCAACAGCCTTAACTTGATTTATCAAGATAATATTCATAAAATGGGTATTGACCCATCAAGAATCAAGCCTAGTAACACCACCTTTAAAGGAGTGATACCCGACGTCGAAGCCCTCTGCACGGGTTCATTAACATTGGAAGTAGTCTTCGGCTCGCCGGACAACTTCCGAAGCAAAGACTTGATCTTCGACATCGTCCCCTTCCGCAGTGGTTATCACACATTTCTCGGACGTATCGCCTTCACCCGCTTCAATGCAGTCCCGCATTATGCTTACTTAAAGCTCAAAATGCCTGGACCCCACGGCATTATCACTGTCAATGGAAATACGGAGCGCTCCCTCCGCACTGAGGAGCATGATGACCCACAAGTATAGGGGATCTATCGTAGTCCTTTTGATAAGTAAGAGTGTCGAACCCAACGAGGAGCAGAAGGAAATGATAAGCGGTTTCCAGCAAGGTATTCTGTGCAAGTACTGAAATAAGTGGTAACAGATAGTTTTGTGATAAGATAATTTGTAATGAGAAACAAGTAACAAATGTAAATAAGGTGCAGCAAGGTGGCCCAATCCTTTTTGTAGCAAAGGACAATCCTGGACAAACTCTTATATGATGTAAAGCGCTCCCGAGGACACATGGGAATATCGTCAAGCTAGTTTTCATCACGTTCATATGATTCGCGTTCGGTACTTTGATAATTTGGTATGTGGGTGGACTGGTGCTTGGGTACTGCCCTTACTTGGACAAGCATCCAACTTATGATTAACCTCTATTGCAAGCATCCGCAACTACAACAAAAGTATTAAGGTAAACCTAACCATAACATGAAACATATGGATCCAAATCAGCCCCTTACGAAGCAATGCATAAACTAGGGTTTAAGCTTCTGTCACTCTAGCAACCCATCATCTACTTATTACTTTCCAATGCCTTCCTCTAGGCCCAAATAATGGTGAAGTGTCATGTAGTCGACGTTCACATAACACCACTAGAGGAGAGACAACATACATCTCATCAAAATATCGAACGAATACCAAATTCACATGACTACTAATAGCAAGACTTCTCCCATGTCCTCAGGAACAAAAGTAACTACTCACAAAGCATAAACATGTTCATAATCAAAGGGGTATTAATATGCATATATGATCTGAACATATGATCTTCCACCAAATAAACCAACTAGAATCCACTACAAGGAGTAATTAACACTACTAGCAACCTACTAGCAGCAATCCCGGACTTGGAGACAAGAATTGGATACAAGAGATGAACTAGGGTTTTGAGAGGAGATGGTGCTAATGAAGATGTTGATGGATATTGCCCTCTCCCGATGAGAGGAGCGTTGGTGGTGACGATGGCGATGATTTCCCTCTCCGGGAGTGAAGTTTCCCCGACAGAATAGCTCCGCCAGAGCCCTAGATTGGTTCCGCCAAGGTTCCGCCTCGTGGCGGCGGAGTTTCGTCCGAGAAGATGGCTTTTGATTTTTTTTCCCATCGAAAGACTCCATATAGCAGAAGATGGCCACCGGAGGGCCACCAGGGGGCCCACGAAGTAGGGGGGCGCGCCCAGGGGGTAGGGCGCGCCCCCCACCCACGTGGGCAGGGTGTGGCCCCCCTGGTGAAGTTCTTGCTCTCAGTATTTTTATATATTTGGAAAACATTTTTTCCATGAAGTTTCAGGACTTTTGGAGTTGTGCAGAATAGGTCTCTAATATTTGCTCCTTTTCCAGCCCAGAATCCCAGCCATCGGCATTCTCCCTCTTTATGCAAACCTTGTAAAATAAGAGAGAATAGGCATAAGTATTGTGACATAATGTGTAATAACAACCCATAATGCAATAAATATCGATATAAAACCATGATGCAAAATGGACGTATCAACTCCCCCAAGCTTAGACCTCGCTTGTCCTCAAGCGAAAAGCCGAAATCGAAAAATATGTCCACATGTTTAGAGATAGAGGTGTCGATAAAAATAAAATACGGACATGAGGGCATCGTGATCATTCTTAGAACAGCAACTTATATAATTCTTGTCATATGATCTCTAATGCTAGAGTAATAATTCAATCACAATATCAAGTATGAACAAACTACAATCTCAGTCATTGAAGCAATTGCAATTTATCATAACATAGGAAAGAGTCAATGTATAAGAGCTTTTCAGCAAGTCCACATACTCAACTATCATATAATCTTTCACAGTTGCTGACACTCACGCAATACTTATGGGTATGGAGTTTTAATCGGACACAGAGAAAGATAGGGGCTTATAGTTTTGCCTCCGAACGTTTTACCTCAAGGGTAATGTCAACAGTAATAGTTCATGAAAACTCACATCCAATTAGCCATATATACCAGGATCTTTCCAACATATTGTGCTTGCCAAAGGATAAAGTTTAAAAAGGAAGGGTGAAAATCACCATGACTCTTATGCAATGTAGGAGATAAAAGTAAAAGATAGGCCCTTCACAGAGGGAAGCAGAGGTTGTCATGCGCTTTTATGGTTGGATGCACAAAATCTTAATGCGAAAGAATGTCACTTTATATTGCCACTTGTGATATGGACCTTTATTATGCAGTCTGTCGCTTTTATTACTTCCATATCACATGATCGTATAAAGCTTATTTCCTCCACACCAATCAATCATACACATTTAAAGAGCAATTTTTATTGCTTGCACCCATGACAACTTACTTGATGGATCTTACCCAATCCATAGGTAGATATGGTGGACTCTTATGGCAAGACTAGTTTAAGGGTATTTGGAAGCACAAGTAGTATCTCTACTTGGTGCTATGAATTTGGCTAGCATGAGGGGGGAAGGCAAGCTCGTCATGTTGGAAGATCCAAGACAATATAATTCATCTCAGATGTAAGAAAACATAACCCATTACGTTGTCCTTCTTGTCCAATGTCAACTCTTTAGCATGTCATATTTTAATGAGTGCTCACAATCATAAAAGATGTCCAAGATAGAATATTTATATGTGAAGACCTCTCTTTCTTTATTACTTCCTATTAATTGCAACGATGACCAAAATTGTGTTTGTCAACCCTCAACAAGTTTTATTCATCATACTCTTTCTATGTGAGCTCATTACTCTCCATAATACTCACATGATCTCTTTGTTTATTTTTGTTTCTTTCTCTTTTCTTTTATTCACTTAGGATCATGGCAAAATAATCAAGCCCTTGACTCAACACTAATCTCCATTATATAGCTCACGGACTCGATTACATAGAAGGATAATAAAGCAAAACTCACGACTAGATCATACTAAGAACTTTTATTCTACTAGATCAAGATATTACCAAAAGGATCGAACTAAGAAAAACGGTAAAGATAAAAGTGATGGTGATACGATACCGGGGCACTCCCCCAAGCTTGGCAGTTGCCAAGTGGAGTGCCCATACCAGATACTCAATTCTTCTTTGTTGGTGGAGACGGTGGTGATTTTGTTGATGGCGTAGGCTTGTCGTCCTTCTTCCAAGGCATAGGCTCACCATCATAGAAAGATGACCGAGTCTCCGGGATCCTCAAATCTGCAGCCAAACTCATCCTTTTGAATCTATATTCATACTCACAGTTTTGGTTTTGCAGGTCATAGATTTGAGCTTGAAGGTGCTCAATTTTCTCGTGAAGCTTGAAGATGGTCTCCCCGATGTTGTGGGCATCCAGCTTGTGAATTCTGCGATCATCATGTGGTTGGAGTTGAGTCCACGCTCCACCATCCTCTGACACTTGAAAACTTGTTGCTCCATTGCTTCGAGCCTTGTCTCCACGCTTTCGGTCCCCTTTGGTCCCTCAGCATCACGGATGTGCAGCAACCCATCACGCATCTCAATGGTTTGAGGGTGTCGCTGCACCTCTGTGAGGTAAGGGTTGATGACCTTCTCAAAGAACTTGTCCTTGGGAGAACTTGGAGACGCCATGATAATCTAGATATGTTAGAAAAACAGCTCGAAACAAAGACATGAGATTTTTGCGTGATACGGGAGTCAAAACCCCCGGGAGATTATATAATGAATTTTTACCGACCAAAATACGTGTCATGTACGAAAACGGAGTCCGGAGAGCACACGAGGTGCCCACGAGGTAGGGGGGCGCGCCCAGTAGGGTAGGGCACGCCCTCCACCCTCGTGTCCTTCCCGGACTGCTGTTTATTTTTCTAAATATTCCAAAACAGATAAATATTGCCTTAAAAACTGTTTTGGAGTCGTTTTACTTACCGTACCACATACCTATTCCTTTTTGGAGTCTGAAACATTCCGAAAAGTGTCCCTTATGTATTCCTCCGGGGTTACGGTTTCAATAACATTGGTTTTAACATTTATGGGATTACCTGAGATATAATGTTTGATTCTTTGACCGTTCACCACCTTCGGATTTGTGCCTTCGAAGTTGTTGATTTTTATGGCACCGGAACGGTAGACTTCCTCGATAACGTAAGGACCTTCCCATTTAGAAAGAAGTTTTCCTGCAAAAAATCTTAAACGGGAGTTGTATAGCAATACATAATCACCTACATTAAACTCACGCTTTTGTATCCATTTGTCATGCCATCTTTTAACTTTTTCTTTAAACAACTTGGCATTTTCGTAGGCTTGGGTTCTCCATTCATCAAGTGAGCTAATATCAAATAACCTCTTCTCACCGGCAAGTTTAAAATCATAATTAAGTTCTTTAATAGCCCAATAAGCCTTGTGTTCTAGTTCGAGAGGTAAGTGACATGCTTTTCCATAGACCATTTTATACGGAGACATACCCATAGGATTTTTATATGCAGTTCTATAGGCCCATAATGCATCATCAAGTTTCTTGGACCAATTCTTTCTAGACCTATTAATAGTCTTTTGCAAGATTAATTTGAGTTCTCTATTACTCAATTCTACTTGACCACTAGACTGAGGGTGATAAGGAGATGCAATTCTATGATTAACATCATATTTAGCAAGCATTTTACGGAAAGCACCATGAATAAAATGTGAACCACCATCAGTCATTAAATATCTAGGGACTCCAAATCTTGGAAAAATAACTTCTTTAAGCATTTTAATAGAAGTGTTATGATCAGCACTACTAGTTGGAATAGCTTTTACCCACTTAGTAACGTAATCAACAACAACTAAAATATGTGTATATCCATTAGAGGAAGGAAAAGGTCCCATATAGTCAAAGCCCCAAACATCAAATGGTTCAATAACAAGTGAATAATTCATAGGCATTTCTTGACGTCTACTAATATTACCAATTCTTTGACATTCATCACAAGATACGACAAACTTACGGGCATCCTTGAAGAGAGTAGGCCAATAAAAACCAGATTGCAGTACCTTATGTGCAGTTCTATCTCCAGCATGGTGTCCTCCATAAGCTTCAGAGTGACACTTGCGTAGGATCTGTTACTGTTCATGCTCAGGTACACAACGTCTAATAACACCATCTACTCCTTCTTTATAAAGATGTGGGTCATCCCAAAAGTAATGCCTCAAATCATAGAAGAACTTTTTCTTTTGCTGGTATATGAAACTAGGTGGTATAAACTTAGCAACAATGTAATTAGCATAATCAGCATACCATGGAGCAGTATGAGAAGCATTTAGGACATTTAGTTGCTCATCAGGAAAGCTATCATCAATAGGTAGTGGGTCATCAAGCACATTTCTAACCTAGACAAGTTGTCTGCAACGGGGTTCTCAGCTCCTTTTCTATCAACAATATGCAAAGCAAATCCTTGTAGCAAGAGAACCCATCTAATAAGTCTAGGTTTAGCATCTTTCTTTTCCATAAGATATTTAATAGCAGCATGATCAGTGTGAATAGTTACTTTAGAATCAACAATATAAGGTCTAAACTTATCACAAGCAAATACAACTGCTAAGAATTCTTTTTCAGTAGTAGCATAATTTCTTTGAGCATTGTCTAGGGTTTTACTAGCATATTGAATAACATTTAATTTCTTATCAACTCTTTGTCCTAGAACAACACCTACAGCATAATCAATAGCATCACACATAATTTCAAAGGGTAAATTCCAATCAGGTGGATGAACAATAGGTGCAGAGATCAATGCTTTCTTAAGTATTTCAAATGCTTCTACACAATCATCATCAAAGACAAATGGTATATCTTTTTGTAATAAATTAGTCAGAGGCCGAGAAATTTTCGAGAAGTCCTTAAAGAACCTCCTATAAAAACCAGCATGACCAAGGAAACTTCTTATACCTTTGATGTCCTTGGGACATGGCATCTTTTCAATAGCATCAACCTTGGCTTTATCAACTTCAATACCTCTTTCAGAAACTTTATGCCCCAAGACAATACCTTCATTAACCATAAAGTGGCACTTTTCCCAATTCAAGACAAGATTAGTTTCTTCACATCTCTACAAAACTCGATCAAGGTTACTCAAGCAATCATCAAAAGAAGATCCATAGACGGAAAAGTCATCCATGAAAACCTCACAAATCTTTTCAAAAAAGTCAGAGAATATAACCATCATGCATCTTTGAAAGGTAGCAGGTGCATTACATAAACCAAAAGGCATACGTCTATAAGCAAAAGTACCAAAAGGGCATGTAAAAGTAGTCTTTGATTGATCTTTGGCTGACACAGGTATTTGAGAAAAACCATAATAACCATCTAGAAAGCAAAAATGTGTATGTTTGGGCAATCTTTCTAGCATTTGATCAATAAAAGGTAAGGGGTAATTATCCTTCTTAGTAGCCTTATTTAATTTGCGGAAATCAATTACCATCCTATAACCTGTAATAAGTCTTTGAGGAATCAATTCATCTTTATCATTAGGAACAACAGTAATACCTCCCTTCTTAGGGACACAATGGACAGGGCTTACCCATTGACTATCAGCAACGGGATAAATTATACCTGCCTCAAGGAGCTTTAGTATCTCCTTTCTTACCACTTCTTTCATTTTAGGATTCAGCCGGCATTGATGATCACAAACTGGTTTAGCATCTTCCTCCAAATTAATTTTATGTTGACATAGAGTGGGACTAATGCCCTTAAGATCATCAAGAGTATACCCAATAGCAGCACTGTGCTTCTTCAGAGTTTTCAATAATCTCTCTTCCTCATGCTCTGAAAGGTTAGCACTAATAATAACAGGATATATCTTTTTCTCATCAAGATAAGCATATTTAAGAGTATCAGGTAACGATTTAAGCTCAAACACGGGATCACCCTTAGGTGGAGGAGGATCCCCTAGGATTTCAACAGGTAAATTGTTTTTCAGAAAAGGCTCCTATTTAAAGAGTAATTCATGGTCTAGCAAGTATTGCTCTAAAGGATCACTAGGAGGTACGGCAATAGAAGCAAGACCAATAATTTCATCCTTACTAGGTAATTCTTCTTCGCGGTGTTGTCTACTAAATTTAGAAAAATTAAATTCATGAGTCATATCATCTAAACCGATAGTAACAACATCTCTTTTGCAATCTATGGTAGCATTAACAGTATTTAAGAAGGGTCTACCAAATATAATGGGACAAAAGCTATCTTGTGGGGAACCAAGAACAAGAAAATCAGCATGATATTAAGTTTTCCCACACAAGACTTCAACATCTCTAACAATTCCCATCGGTGAAATAGTATCTCTATTGGCAAGATCTAATCAATTTCTTCCATCTCAGCAGGTGCAATATCATGCATAACTTCTTGGTATAAGGAATAAGGTATTGCACTATCACTAGCACCCATATCACATAAGCCATGATAACAATGATCTCCTATTTTAACAGAAATAACAGGCATGCCTACCACAGGTCTAGGTTTATCTTTATCACGGGGTTTAGCAATTCTAGCAGTTTCATCATAGAAATAAATAACATGCCCATCAATATTATCAGATAAGAGATCTTTAACGATAGCAATATTAGGTTCAACTTTAACTTGCTCAGGAGGTGTATATGTTTTAATATTGCTTTTACGAACTACAGTTGAAGCTTTAGCATGATCCTTTATCCTAACAGGGAAAGGTGGTTTCTCAACATAAGAAGTAGGAACAATAGGATCATTATAAGTGATAGTCTTTTCTTCAACTTTAATAGGTGCAACTACTTTTACTTGTATGGGAGGATGATATTTAAACCACTTCTCCTTGGGGAGATCAACATAGGCAGCAAAAGATTCACAGAAAGAAGCTACTATCTCAGAGTCAAGTCCATATTTAGTGCTAAATTTATGAAAAATATCGGTATCCATAAAAGATTTAACACAATGAAAACTAGGTGTCATACCTGACTCCTTACCATTGTCGAGGTCCCAATCTTCAGAGTTACGTTTAATTCTTTCCAATAAATCCCATTTGAATTCAATAGTCTTTGTCATAAAAGAGCTAGCATAAGAAGTATCAAGCATGGTGCGATTGTTACCAGAAAGCCGAGCATAATTTTTTTTGAATAATCATTTCTCTTGAGAGCTCATGATTGGGGCATGAATATAACATTGATTTAAGACTCCCCCAATCTTGAGCGATGCTTTCTCCTTCGCGAGGCCAAAAATTATATATATAATTGCGATCACGATGAACAAGATGCATAGGATAAAACTTCTGATGAAATTCCAATTTCAATCGTTTGTAATTCCAAGACCTCATATCATCCCATAGCCTATACCATATCGATGCATCTCCCCTCAAAGATAAAGGGCAGACCTTCTTCTTAACAACATCTCCGGGTACACCTGCAAGCTTACATAATCCACAAACTTCATCCACATATATCAGATGTTCATCAGGATGTTTTGTTCCATCTCCTAAAAAAGGATTAGCTACAATTTTTCTATCATACCCGAAGGAACTTCAAAGCAAGCACTTTCGTTTTCATTTTCATTTTCAGTAGGTTCAGTAGGTTGAGGAGCAACTCTTTGCTTTACTGGTCGGGGTGAAGATACCCCGAACAAGCCCCTCAGAGGATTACTTTCCATGATAACAAGTGACAGTAAATTTCAGCACACTATATGAATTTTTCCTTACCCAAATTCCACCTACCAAAGGCGCTTCACTCCCCGGCAATGGCGCCAGAAAAGAGTCTTGATGACCCACAAGTATAGGGGATCTATCGTAGTCCTTTCAATAAGTAAGAATGTCGAACCCAACGAGGAGCAGAAGGAAATGATAAGCGGTTTCCAGCAAGGTATTCACTGCAAGTACTAAAATAAATGGTAACTGATAGTTTTGTGATAAGATAATTTGTAACGAGAAACAAGTAACAAAAGTAAATAAGGTGCAGCAAGGTGGCCCAATCCTTTTTGTAGAAAAGGACAAGCCTGGACAAACTCTTATATGATGTAAAGCGCTCCCGAGGACACATGGGAATATCGTCAAGCTAGTTTTCATCACGTTCATATGATTCACGTTCGGTACTTTGATAATTTGGTATGTGGGTGGACCGGTTCTTGGGTACTGCCCTTACTTGGACAAGCATCCCACTTATGATTAACCTCTATTGCAAGCATCCGCAACTACAACAAAAGTATTAAGGTAAACCTAACCATAGCATGAAACATATGGATCCAAATCAGCCCCTTACGAAGCAACACATAAACTAGGGTTTAAGCTTCTGCCACTCTAGCAACCCATCATCTACTTATTACTTCACAATGCCTTCCTCTAGGCCCAAATAATGGTGAAGTGTCATGTAGTCGATGTTCAAATAACACCACTAGAGGAGAGACAACATACATCTCATCAAAATATTGAACGAATAACAAATTCACATGACTACTAATAGCAAGACTTCTCCCATGTCCTCAGGAACAAAAGTAACTACTCACAAAGCATAAACATGTTCATAATCAGAGGGTTATTAATATGCATATAGGATCTGAACATATGATCTTCCACCAAATAAACCAACTAGCATCAACTACAAGGAGTAATTAGCACTACTAGCAAGCTACTAGCACCAATCCCGGACTTGGAGACAAGAATTGGATACAAGAGATGAACTAGGGTTTTGAGAGGAGATGGTGCTGATGAAGATGTTGATGGAGATTGCCCTCTCCCAATGAGAGGAGCGTTGGTGGTGACGATGGCGATGATTTCCCCCTCAGGGAGGGAAGTTTCCCCGGCAGAACAGCTCTGCCAGAGCCCTAGATTGGTTCCGCCAAGGTTCCGCCTTTTGGCGGCGGAGTTTCGTCCGAGAAGATGGTTTATGATTTTTTCCCATCGGAAGACTCCATATAGCAGAAGATGGCCACCGGAGGGCCACCAGGGGGGCCACGAGGTAGGGGGGCACGCCCAAGGGGGTAGGGCACGCCCCCCACCCTCGTGGGAAGGGTGTGGCCCCCCTGGTGAGGTCATGCTCTCAGTATTTTTATATATTTGGAAAACATCTTCCATGAAGTTTCAGGACTTTTGGAGTTGTGAAGAATAGGTCTCTAATATTTGCTCCTTTTCCAGCCTAGAATCCCAGCTGCCGGCATTCTCCCTCTTTATGTAAACCTTGTAAAATAAGAGAGAATAGGCATAAGTATTGTGACATAATGTGTAATAACAGCCCATAATGCAATAAATATCGATATAAAAGCATGATGCAAAATGGACGTATCAGAGCACACCGCGGCCCTTGTAGCCGAGGGACAGAGCGGCCTCATCAAGCCAAACACTTCATCGGCCATCAAGCCTCTGGGCACCATCAAATGAGTCCGGCCTACCCTGCAGAACGACAGCTTAGTCAGTCCAGCAATGGACTAGCAGTTCCGCCTCCGTCAATCGCCCCATCTAACCATGGCATATGTACCGCGTGTGCATAACTACGCACTTATAATACCTTGGGCAACGATGGAGGCACATTGCAGACAAGGTTCATAGTGCGGCTCGACCCTATTCAGACCTTAAACCTTTTTATTTCCTTTTTCTCTTCTTCTCATATTACAGGTTCATTAAAACCTAATAACTTCACGGTCGTACAAGGCCCTTTCCCAGGCCCCTTCTATACAAACGATCGCCGATTGCTCCTCTCAAAGGATCTTACACCAAGGCGAAAAGTGGTGCAGACGTGCGGCAGGGTGTCGAGGGGATCTTCAAGACTACCCTTTTATTTTTAGGCCCTGCATACAACTTTCCCTTATTCGCAAATTCTTGGCAAGTAAAATAGCCTTGATGTTTATGGCATCATCTGCAATAGCACGTTTTGACGTATCAAACAGATTATAATGGAAACAGTTTTTTCACCAACCCTTGTTTGGTATTGGTTTATTTCATAATCTGCATTCCTCCTTTGTGTTAAGGTTGCCATACATATATCTTGGTAAGGCTTAAACACCAGGGGCTCTATTCGGCCAAATATATTTTCAAAAAGTCTGAACACTTCTATAGTATACTTCGGCGTCTGGAATTTGGCATTATATGCATTAGCTCTGAATCATGTCTTTGGTCAATAGTTGGGTTGCCCGGCTCCTGTGATTACTATACGTTCCGCTTGTTCGGCTAGGGTGGTAAAGGGAGAACTACTGCAATTGTGTTTCTGGTTCGTCCGGTCAAACACCTCAGTAGAGAAAGCCGAAAACTGAGTGTCATGATACGGCGAGAGCTGGTCGGCGATTCAATGACTTGCTATAAATCTCTCGTGATTTCTTCCATATTATACAAAGGACTGGCCTTCTTCCAGTCACATGCCTAAGGCATCCCAGTTTGGATAGCCGCATACGCACCAGGGGCTAGTTCTTAGTCCCATCGTCTAACTCCTATGGCTAAGTGAAAGTGATAAATCCGCATAGTCTGATTGCCTGGTTCGCTGCGCAGACACCTCCTTTATGGACCAAGACATTGGGTCAAGTGTGATCGTGCACTATCCTGAACACCCCCGTAGCATCTATGTGGGGGCCGAAGCCGATTACTGGTAAACTCTAAGAATTAAAAACAGCCGCATAGGAGGAAAGTAATTTCAGATAAAGGCATAGATATATTACAAAGCCTTGGTTCACAAAACAACATCTGGACAGCTCGGATACATTCACTCAAACATGATATCCTTCGAGCATTGGCCCTCTACTAATCGGGAACCCTCCAGCACGTTGTCAAAATACTACTTTGACTTGCAGTGGTTCTTGCCTTCGGGTGGGCCCTCGGTCACCACGACTGTGGCCTTCATCTTTGTCCAGTCCATCTTGACACGGGAAAAGGCCATCTACGCACCTTCTATGCATGCCGAGCGCTTGAGAGCTGACGGTGTCCTGGACTAGGGGGTACTCACCACATCGTCTCCCGATCAGTTAGATTGGGCCGAGGACCCCATGGCCGCATACTCGTGGGCCAGTTCGGACAACCCCTGCCGCATACAAGGAAGACTCCACAAGACTTGGCGCCCAAGACAAGGACTCTCCGAAACCCTAGGCCTCCAGTGTCTTATATAAACCGAGGCCATGCTAGTCAATAGAATCTCATATTCATTAGATCAGTCTCGTGGTAGACATATGTACTCTGTACTACACCCATATGAATACAATCAAAAGCAGGACATAGGGTTTTACCTCCATCAAGAGGGCCCGAACCTGGGTAAAATCACGTGTCCATGTTACCATCGCTCCAAGACGCCTAGCTTAGGACCCCTACTACGAGATACGCCGGATATTGAACCGACATTGGTGCTTTCATTGAGAGCCTGCTGGGTGTTCATCGCGGATCGATGGGATAACCAGGTGATATTCTTCTGATTAGATCGTTCTATAATGAATAATTTATTTTGAGCCATGTTGCTGGTCTGCACTAATTGTTCGCAGATCAGAAGTATAGGCGGCCGTGTCCATGAGCGACAGGCGCCACCGTTACCTGATGGTCTGGTCATGGACGTGTTGTGGCCGACTAGCCGCGAAGCATACGAGAGCACCAGCCAAATACTAGTCCAACTAGTGGCCAAATCGAAGATGATCGGCCGCTACCTTTTTTCCTCCACCGGCCGAAGTCCCAGGCCAAGTCCCCTGGATGATTTCCTACTGCTAGTAGTGTTCCTGTAGAAAGAGAATCTACACCACGTGAAGCATCAGGGAAGTTATTCAATTTGTTAATTGGTATTATTAGTATATAAGTGCAACACGATCTTCAAGATCTAATCAATGCGCAGTATGCCTTAGCTTAGCTTTTCTAATTCACGTGAAGGCCAAATCTAATGCTTGATTTTTTGTTGATTCTTCGTCAATTTCCACTGCAATTTCTCCTGGAGGATGGTCTGGTTTAATACTAGGTCACCTGGGATCTTGAAGAATTTCCTCTTCGGTCTGCTCCGTGAAAAATAATTCCAGGTTTCATCTTTCCTAACTATTCGGTTAGCACGCAAAGTTATTATGCATGGAATTTTCTCTGTTAGCGTATACTGCATTATTTTGGCAGAGAAATTCTATCGATGTTTGTACCTGGCGTTAGTCCGGCCAGCCTCTCCCTGTCACCTGGGCAGGCCGACCTTCGCTGACATCGCCGTACCACGACGCCATCGCGCCATCGAGCTAGTCTTAGCGCTCAGGCCATATTTACCAAACCTTTTTCGCATAAATTAATTATGCACCCTTTATTTCACTATTATTATTATTTCTTGGTTGCACTACTTTGTGTGTGCAGGCAATCTATTTAGGTTGGGCCGTGCCAACACCTGCGCACATCCCTTTGTCAGCATTACCACGCGACCGCTTCACCGGGCCGACCTCGACGCTCAGGCCATATCTCTTTCATTATTTACTTCACTTATATTAATTAAGTAGAAGAATTTTTTTAATATACACTATTATCAGTCATTACTTTTGGTTGACACTATTTTATCTATGCAGCCAATCGACTTAGACTGAGCCACGCTATCGCCTCCATCGACCAAATTGTGTTGTCACCTTGGCGCACAGCCCTTTGTTAGCAACCCCGCGTCGTTGCTTCGTCAACCTAGCTACTCAACCGGAGACTCCGGTGTCACCCACCGACCTGCTCCATCACCATGGCTGGACGGGGGGCTTCACCTTTTCGGAGTGTCGAACTCTCCGCTCAGCCACCTCCGGACCAGCCTGGGGGCTGGAACCTTGCCCCCCATCAAGCTCGGACCGCGTCATCAATACCAAACACATTAACCAGCTAAGTTGCCTTCATGCTCAAAGTTTTAAATTTTTAACTTGTGTTTGGTTCGACCAAGCATTATACTTTTTTGGCAATAAGTTTCTTGTGAAAAAAATTCTTGTCATAACTTTGTTTGTGACACACAAATCCAAATACCCTGTTTACTCGGGGGCTTCCTTTATGAAGCCTTTCCTCTCTCATATGATTATACTTGTACGGCTTCGTTCCTTGTTCGTGTATTATGACACAATATGCACCATATTGACTTAAGCGATTTGCATGCTGGGTTGCCTCGCTCCTGTGGTTACCCCTACGTTCCCGATTGTTCGGCTAGGGAGTAAAGGGAGCACCTCTGCGATTGTCACGATCGGGTCATCTGAGCCGGACCTCAGACTGGGTGAAGCCGAAAGCTAGCGCTCTTATTGTTTTCAATTATGGTCGGCACACAATGGAACTCATGAGTACAAAAAATCTATTGCACAAGTCTCATAGTAACAATGAGCACCGAAGAAAGGTATCGGTGGGGGTACTATTTTCTTCGAAGATGCTTCTTACACTTCGTCAGTAATATAGCATAAGTTCCCTGAGCGCGCTTTGTCTGTTACAGCCTTATGTCCTGATTGCCTGGTTATCGGAAACACCGTCGATATTCTCGACAGGTGGAGTACATAACACTTTTTGGCCCTTGACCGAAGAAGGAGAAGCCGACGGTCAGTTAAGACGCGTGTAAAGTTCAGGTGAACATAGATATGATATAAGTACATCGGTACATACAATCATTATACATAAAATTCTTTTACCCAAGTCACTTGGGGGCTCTTAAAATTTATATGAGCTATTTAATAGTAAATGTGTTTTCTTCTTGGTCGTTGCAAAGTCTTTTTCTACCGCTCCTTTTTCGACTTGAGTGTATGGTCAATAGCTGGATAGCCTGTCTTCTCTCTAAAAGCTTCTCGAGTTTAGTTTGCTAAACTGACCTTGGAGAAGTACTCCGCCTTTGGGATAAGGAGCTTGAAGCCATAGGCTAACCCGCGTGAAGTCTTGAGATTGGATGTGTCATGTTAAAGCGCGACAGAAGCACAATTCTTTTTTACAATTTTCGGATTGGCACTGAACACTTGACCTTGTTCGGATGTCATGTTTTTACTGGCGTTTTTTTGGTTTTCCAAGCTTTTGGCACTTTTAAACTATTTGTGTGTTTCAGCACAAGTCTCGAAGTGCAGCGCCGGACATCTTTAGAGATTCGGCAAAACATTCTCGGGTATTGCTTTATATGCATCGGTTTCGAATTGTGTCTTTAGTCAATAGTTGGGTTGCCCGGCTCCTGTGCTTGCCTCCTACATTCCGCTTTGTTCGGCTAGGTGTGCAAAGGGAGAACCACTGCAATTGTGCTTCTAGCTCACATGGTTAAGCACCTCAGTGGAGAAAGCTGAAAACTGACTGTCACAATAAGCGTAAACTGGTCAGCGATCCGATGACTATGTTAAATGATGGGCCATTCATAACATTGGCCGAAGTGTTTATGGCTTGACCTCGACTGTTGCCGAACACTACCGGGGGCTAGTAACTGGCCTCCCAAACTAAATGCTCAATATTTTGCTCTTACATTAGAGCTGAGGTTTCACGATCATGCTTAGCAAGACAACCCAAAAGAAAGGAACCAATAGCGAGACTATTTTCTTTGGAAGACATTTCTTATATTAAACAGTAATACAACATATCTCTCTGCGTACCTTTATTTATAAAACCGTATGGCCGGATTGCCTTGTTTGTCGTAAATCTTTGCCCTTGTAAAGGCTTTATAAAGTAGGACAAACACTCCTCGGCTACTGGCCAAGAAGGTGGAAGCCGATGGTTGGTCAACAAAGTTTTGTACAATACGGATCCGAGCATTGATGTAGGGTTTTACCTCCATCAAGAGGGCCCGAACCTGGGTAAAATCCCGTGTCCATGTTACCATCGCTCCAAGACGCCTAGCTTAGGACCCCTACTATGAGATACGCCGGATATTGAACCGACAACAGCTTCAACTCGGGGCAGCATGCCGGCGAGTCACTTCACCAGGCCAAAGTAGCTGCTAGGAATGGGTTCGTTGGCCAAAGCCGGACTATGATGTCCTTCATGGCCAATCCAGACATCCTATGTAGCTCCGCCAGCTGCATCATCTGGTTGTTCAACAGCGTCGGACGCTCTGGTGCCAGGTACTGTGACTAGAAGAGCTTCTCCATTGTGTTCCCCTCCTGGGCCCGGAAGAACTACATGACGTCGGCCGCACTCTTCGGAAGATCCACAAAGGTGTCTATAGAACTCCATAGTCGAGTGAGCAAGGCATATCTCTGACCACCAAATATAGTTTGCAAAAGAAAGGGCTTACCAGCCGCTATCTTTCCGCCCTGCCGGATCTCCTCTTGAGCCGCCCGGGACTCGGACCGCGCCTCTTTGGCCTCTTGGAGGGCCTTGGTGAATTCGGCCGCCTGGGCCGCAATCTTCTCCTCCAAGGCCTCACACTTGCCGATGGCGTCCTTCAGCTCTTGTTCTACCTTGGCCACCCTATCCTCATGCTGGCGGCGGGCGACCTGTTCGGTCTTTAAATCTGTAGCTGCTTTATCACCGGCCACATGGCTCGCCTTCGCCTGCTCCTTGGCCAAGGAAAGGGCGCTCTTGAGGGCCTCGACCTCGGCCGCACTACCTGCAATCATAATCATAACAACATGAGCTTAACTCTGAATTTTCATATCACTTCAGGCATATAAGAGCTCTTTTAAACATACCTTGCGCCTCATCGAACCGCTTGTCAATGCGGACGATTTCATCATCAGCCAGCTGTAGCTTTCGATTGAGTTCGGAAACTTCAGCGGCCTGGGCAGTCGCCACCAACAGGGAAGCCTGTTATTTCAATAGACAAGTATGTTACCTCCTGCGATAGCTATTCAATCCTCTGTTCGGCCTTTTTCAAAACCGACCAAAGTCTCAGGGGCTACTATCTATATACATGCATATTTCCATCATACGAACAGCGTCTAAGAGCATTATGTCGCATACCTCGAAGCCTGTTAGCAGGCTGGTGAAGGCTTCATTCAACCTGCTCTTTGCAGACGGAACCTTTTCAACCACTGCACCCATCAGGGTGCGGCGCTCCTCCACAATGGCAGTGCGTTGTAGTGCCTCCGCCAATGTGTTTGGCACCTCCGGATTCGTGGAGGTCGCCGTTAGAGTCGACGCTCCCTCCTCTTTCAAAGGGGGTTGCTCGCTCGATTCCGAAGCCTCGTGGGTCTCCGGAATGGTGTTCAGCTGGGGGCGGACTGGTCAGGGCCCCCGCCATCGGTCTCCATGGGGCTTGTGCCCCCCATGTTCTCGGCAGCCGAGGCCTCACCCTCAGGCATCGTATTCACAGCCTCCCTCACCTCTCTGTGGCCCGGAGAGGCTCTTCGGGGCAACACCTCGGTGTCATCCGCGATCGTTGGCAGAGAGGCTTGCGGAGGCGTCTCGCTCTCCACCATCTCTGGTGCCAGAGAGTTCCCCTCAGATAGCGATGTTTGGGGGAGGTCACGAGCAGGGCTGAAATACACACAATATAACATGTTACATGAAAAGCATAGAAGACCGAATACTTCTAATAAAACCTTTGGTACTTACGATTCAGCCAGGGGCTTCTCCTTGGGGCACCTCTTGGGGATGTGTTCGGCATTTGAGTCCGAATCATCCGAGAGGGTTATCTTCCCCCTCTTGGACACCCCCTCCTCCGGATCTATGGAGGCTGCCCTTTTCTTTTTCCTCCCCTTGATTGGAGAGCCACTTTCCACCTCCTCCTCCTCTTCGTCTTCATCTCCCTCGTGGGAGGATGGGGCTTCGGTCTCTCCGAACACGGCGTCCGAAGTACCTTTATGGCGGAGGCCGCCTTTGGCCTCCTTGCTCTTCTTCTTGGCCTTCTTCTCTAGTGCCACTAGCATTTTCGTGAGCTGGGGTGTGGCTGGATCTTCAGGCAGCGGAGCTGGACACTTGATCCACTCCGCCTTCGTTGTCCAGCCCTGTGAGAGGGACGAAAACTCATTATGCCTAAGGATTTATGGAACGAAGTGTATGTTTGAATAAAACACTTACCGGAGTAGCCGGATTTGCGCTGTCGAGGCTGATGTCTTCGGTCTTCTTCGGCCACGGCTTCTGGGCCTTGAAGAGCAGCTTCCAGATCTCTTCGTGCATTTTGCCGAAGAAGTGCTGCAGGGTCAGGGGACCTTCCGGGTTGAACTCCCACATATGGAGAGGCCAGCGCTGGTGCTACCTCTTGAGCATGCATTGGTTTTCCCTTGAAGAGGAAAGGGTGATGTAGCATAGTAGCGTAAGTATTTCCCTCAGTTTTTGAGAACAAGGTATCAATCCAGTAGGAGACTACACGCAAGTCGCCTAGTACCTGCACAAACAAACAAGAACCTCGCAACCAATGCGATAAAGGGGTTGTCAATCCCTTCATGTTCACTTATGAAAGTGAGATCTGATAAAGATAATAAGATAAATATTTTTGGTATTTTTGTTGTATAGATTGAAAAGTAAAGATTGCAAAATAAACGATGACAGAAATGGCTAGTTGATGGGACACTAATATGATGTAAAGTAGACCCGGGGGCCATAGGTTTCACTAGTGGCTTCTCTCAAGATAGCATGTATTACGGTGGGTGAACAAATTGCTGTCGAGCAATTGATAGAAACGCGCATAGTTATGATGATATCTAGGCATGATAATGAACATAGGCATCATGTCCGTGTCAAGTAGACCGAAATGATCCTGCATCTACTACTATTTCTCCACACATCGACCGCTATCGAGCATGCATCTAGAGTATTAAGTTCATAAGAACAGAGTAATGCATTAGGCAAGATGACATGATGTAGAGGGATAAACTCAAGCAATATGATATAAACCCCATCTTTTTATCCTCGATGGCAACAATACAATACGTGCCTTGCTGCCCCTACTATCACTGGGAAAGGACACCGCAAGATTGAACCCAAATCTAAGCACTTCTCCCATTGCAAAAAAATATCACTCTAGTAGGCCAAACCAAACTGATAATTCAAAGAGACTTGCAAAGATATCAAATCATGCATATAAGAATTCAGAGAATAATAAAAAAAAATTCATAGATAATCTTAATCATAAACCCACAATTCATCGAATCTCGGCAAACACACCGCAAAAAGAATTACATCGAATAGATCTCCAAGAACATCAAGGAGAACTTTGTATTGAGATCCAAAGAGAGAAGAATCCATCTAGCTAATAACTATAGACCCGAAGGTCTGTAGTAAACTACTCACACATCATCGAAGAGGCTATGGTGTTGATGTAGATGCCCTCCGTGATCGAATCCCCCTCCGGCAGATTGCCGAAAAAGGTCTCCAGATGGGATCTCACGAGTACAGAAGGTTGCGGCGGTGGAAAAGTGGTTTCGTGGCTCCCCTGGATGTTTTCAGGGTATAAGAGTATATATGCGAAGAAAGTAGGTCGGTGGAGCTACGAGGGGCCCATGAGGGTGGGGAGCGCGCCTGCCCCTGGGCGCGCCGCCCTACCTCGTGGCCGCCTCGTTGCTTCCTTGACCTCCACTCCAAGTCTCCTGGATTGCGTTTGTTCTAAAAAAGTTCCTCGCGAAAGTTTCATTCCGTTTGATATTCCTTTTCTGCGAAACACTGAAATAGGCAAAAAATCAGCAACTGGCACTGGGCCTCCAGGTAATAGGTTAGTCCCAAAAATAATATAAAACTGCATATTAGAGCCCATTAAACATCCAAAATAGATAATATAATAGCATAGAACAATCAAAAATTATAGATACGTTGGAGACGTACCAGCATCCACAAGCTTAATTCCTGCTCGTCCTTGAGTAGGTAAATGATAAAAACAAAATTTTTGATGTGGAATACTACCTAACATAATTTTCAATGTAAATTTCTTTATTGTGGCATGAATATTCTGATCCGAAAGATTCAATACAAAAGTTTAATATTGACATAAAAATAATAATAATACTTCAAGCATACTAACAAAGTAATCATGTCTTCTCAAAATAACATGGCCAGAGAAAGTTATCCCTACAAAATCATATAGTCTGGCTATGCTCTATCTTCATCACACAAAATATTTAAATCATGCACAACCCCGATAACAATCCAAGCAATTGTTTCATACTTTTGATGTTCTCAAACTTTTTCAACTTTCATGCAATACATGAGCGTGAGCCATGGACATATCACAATAGGTGGAATATAATGGTGGTTGTGGAGAAGACAAAAAGGAGAAGATAGTCTCACATCAACTAGGCGTATCAACGGGCTATGGAGATGCCCATCACTAGATATCAATGTGAGCGAGTAGGGATTGCCATGCAACGGATGCACTAGAGATATAAGTGTATGAAAGCTCAACAAAAGAAACTAAGTGGGTGTGCATCCAACTCACTTGCTCACGAAGACCTAGGGCATTTTGAGGAAGCCCATCATTGGAATATACAAGCCAAGTTCTATAATGAAAAATTCCCACTAGTATATGAAAGTGACAAAATAGGAGACTTTCTATCATGAAGATCATGGTGCTACTTTGAAGCACAAGTGTGAAAAAAGGATAGTAGCATTGCCCCTTCTCTCTCTTTCTCTCATTTTTTTATTTGGGCCTTTTTTCTCTTTTTATGGCCTCTTTTTTCGTACGGAATCTCATCCCGACTTGTGGGGGAATCATAGTCTCCATCATCCTTTGCTCACTGGGACAATGCTCTAATAATGATGGTCATCACACTTTTATTTGCTTACAACTCAAGAATTACAACTCGATACTTAGAACAAAATATGACTCTATGTGAATGCCTCTGGCGGTGTACCGGGATAATGAATCAAGAGTGACATGTATGAAAGAATTATGAACGGTGGTTTTGCCACAATTACGATGTCAACTACATGATCATGCAAAGCAATATGACAATGATGAAGCGTGTCATAATAAACGGAACGGTGGAAAGTTGCATGGCAATATATCGCAGAATGGCTATGGAAATGCCATAATACGTAGGTATGGTGGCTATTTTGAGGAAGTTATATGGTGGGTTTATGGTACCGGCGAAAGTTGTGCGGTACTAGAGAGGCTAGCTATGGTGGAAGGGTGAGAGTGCGTATAATCCATGGACTCAACATTAGTCATAACGAACTCACGTACTTATTGCAAAAATCTATTAGTTATAGAAACAAAGTACTACGCGCATCCTCCTAGGGGGATAGATTGGTAGGAAAAGACCATCGCTCGTCCCCGACCGCCACTCATAAGGAAGACAATCAATAAATATCTCATGCTCCAACTTCATCACATAACGGTTCACCATACGTGCATGCTATGGGAATCACAAACTTTAACACAAGTATCTCTCAAATTCACAACTACTCAACTATCATGACTCTAATATTACCATCTTCATATCTCAAAACAATCATCAAGTATCAAACTTCTCATAGTATTCAATGCACTTTATATGAAAGTTTTTATTATACCCATCTTGGATGCCTATCATATTAGGACTAATTTCATAACCAAAGCAAATTACCATGCTGTTCTAAAAGACTCTCAAAATAATATAAGTGAAGCATGAGAGATCAATAATTTCTATAAAATAAAACCACCATTGTGCTCTAAAAAGATATAAGTGAAGCACTAGAGCAAAATTATCTAGCTCAAAAGATATAAGTGAAGCACATAGAGTATTCTAATAAATTCCGATTCATGTGTGTCTCTCCAGAAGGGTGTGTACAGCAAGGATGATTGCGGTAAACTAAAGATCAAAGACTCAAATCATACAAGACGCTCCAAGCAAAACACATATCATGTGGTGAATAAAAATATAGCCTCAAGTAAAGTTACCGATAGACGAAGACGAAAGAGGGGATGCCTTCCGGGCATCCCCAAGATTAGGCTTTGATTGTCCTTGAATTTTACCTTGGGGTTCCTTGGGCATACCCAAGCTTAGGCTCTTGCCACTCCTTATTCCAAAATCCATCAAATCTTTACCCAAAAACTTGAAAATTTAACAACACAAAACTCAACAGAAAATCTTATGAGCTCCGTTAGTATAAGAAAACAAACCACCACTTTAAGGTACTGTAATAAACTCATTCTTTATTTATATTGGTGTTAAACCTACTATATTCCAACTAATCTATGGTTCATACCCCCCGATACCAGCCATAGATTCATCAAAAAAGCAAACAACACACGAAAAACAGAATCTGTCAAAAACATAACAGTCTGTAGCAATATGTAGGTTTAGAATACTTCTGTAAGTCCAAAAATCCTAAGAAATTAGGAAATCCTAAATAATTTGTATATTGATCTACTGCAGTTGGAATTAGTATTTTATCGCTCTCTGGTAAAAAATAAAAATTATTCTCGTGAGCGCATACTTTCTATTTTTTTTCCAGCAAGATCAAACAACAATCAACCAAGAAGATCCTAAAGGCTTTACTTGGCACAAACACTAATTAAAACATAAAAAACACAATCATAACAGAGTATATATGATTTATTTATTACTAAACAGGAACAAAAATCAAGGAACAAAATAAATCTGGGTTGCCTCCCAACAAACGATATCGTTTAACGCCCCTAGCTAGGCATTGAAAATTTCAATGATGCTCACATGAAAGACAAGAATTGAAGAACAAAGGGATCATCATGAAACGCGTGACAAACACATCTAAGTCTAGAATACTTCGTATGCATAGGCATCTTATAGGCAAACAAATTATCATAGCAAGCAAAAGCTAGCATATGCAAGGAAGCGTAAAGAAATAATAGCAATCTCAACATAACGAGAGGTAATTTAGTAACATGAAAATTTGTACAATCATATTTTCCTCTCTCATAATAATTGTATGTGGGATCATAAGAAAATTCAACAGAATAGCTATCACATAAAATATTTTCAACATGATCCACATGCATGCAAAGTTGACACTCTTCCAAAATAGTGGGATTAACATTAACTAAAGTCATGACCTCTCCAAACCCACTTTCAATAATATTGCAAACTCTATTATCAATCTCATATTCATCATGGGGCTTAAATAAATTTTCAAGATTATCAGAAGAATCACCCAATCATGATCATTGCAACAAGTAGTGGACATAGCAAAACTAGCATCCCCAAGCTTAGGGTTTTGCATATCATTAACACAATTGACATTAATAGAATTTATAATAATATCATTGCAATCATGTTTTTCATTAAAGGAGCTATCGTGAATCACTTCATAAATTTCTTCTTTCAACACTTCATCACAATTTCTAGATTCATGAATTTCAAGAAAAAACTCATAAAGATAATCTAGTGCACTCAACTCACTAGCAATTGGTTCATCATAATTGGATCTTTTAAAAAGATTAGCAAGTGGATGAGGATCCATAAACTCTTAGCAAGCGAAGATGCAAGCAAAAAGAAGGCACATGGCAACACAAGATCGAACGGAAGAAGGGCGAATAAAACGGCAAAGGTGAAGTAGGGGAGAGGAAAACAAGAGGCGAATGGCAAATAATCTAATGCGAGGGATAAGAGTTTTTGATGGGTACTGGGTATGTCTTGGCTTGAGTGTAGATCTCCCGGGCAACGGCGCCAAAAATCCTTCTTGCTACCTCTTGAGCATGCGTTGGTTTTCCCTTGAACAGGAAAGGGTGATGCAGCAAAGTAGCGTAAGTATTTCCCTCAGTTTTTGAGAACCAAGGTATCAATCCAGTAGGAGACTACACGCAAGTCGCCTAGTACCTGCACAAACAAACAAGAACCTCGCAACCAACGTGATAAAGGGGTTATCAATCCCTTCAGGGTCACTTACGAAAGTGAGATCTGATAAAGATAATAAGATAAATATTTTTGGTATTCTTGTTGTATAGATTGAAAAGTAAAGATTGCAAAATAAACGGTGACAGAAGTGGCTAGTTGACGGGAAACTAATATGATGTAAAGTAGACCCGGGGGCCATAGGTTTCACTAGTGGCTTCTCTCAAGATAGCATGTATTACAGTGGGTGAAAAATTACTGTCGAGCAATTGATAAAAAAGCGCATAGTTATGATGCTATCTAGGCATGATCATGAACATAGGCATGACGTCCATGTCAAGTAGACCGAAATGATTCTGCATCTACTACTATTACTCCACACATCGACCGCCATCCAGCATGCATCTAGAGTATTAAGTTCATAAGAACAGAGTAACGCATTAGGCAAGATGACATGATGTAGAGGGATAAACTCAAGCGATATGATATAAACCCCATCTTTTTATCCTCGATGGCAACAATACAATATGTGCCTTGCTGCCCCTACTGTCACTGGGAAAGGACACCGCAAGATTGAACCCAAAGCTAAGCACTTCTCCCATTGCAAGAAAGATCAATCTAATAGGCCAAACCAAACTGATAATTCGAAGAGACTTGCAAAGATATCAAATCATGCATATAAGAATTCAGAGAAGAATCAAATATTGTCCATAGATAATCTTAATCATAAACCCACAATTCATCGGATCTCGGCAAACACACCGCAAAAAGAATTACATCGAATAGATCTCCAAGAACATCGAGGAGAACTTTGTATTGAGATCCAAAGAGAGAGAAGAAGCCATCTAGCTAATAACTATGGACCCAAAGGTCTGTGGTAAACTACTCACACATCATTGGAGAGGCTATGGTGTTGATGTAGAATCCCTCCGTGATCGAATCTCCCTCCGACAGATCGCCGGAAAAGGTCCCCAGATGGGATCTCATGGGTACAGAAGGTTGTGGCGGTGTAGAAGTGGTTCCGTGGCTCTCATGGATGTTGTCAGGGTATAAGAGTATATATATGGGCGAAGGAAGTAGGTCAGTGGAGCTATGAGGGGCCCACAAGGGTGGGGGTTCGCCGCCCTACCTCGTGGCCTCCTCGTTGCTTCCTTAACCTCCACTCCAAGTCTCCTGGATTGCGTTTGTTCCAAAAAAAGATCCTCGCGAAATTTTCATTACGTTTGGATTCCGTTTGATATTCCTTTTCTGTGAAACACTGAAATAGGCAAAAAAACAGCAACTAGCACTGGGCCTCCGGTTAATAGGCTAGTCCCAAAAATAATATAAAAGTGCATATTAAAGCCCATTAAACATCCAAAACAGATAATATAATAGCATGGAACAATCAAAAATTATAGATACATTGGAGACGTATTAGCTGGCAGGGGAGGATCCGGCGGAAGAGCATCACCTAAATCACGTCGGTGAGGTTGGTGTTCTTGCTTATCATGTTTTTGATGTGCTTTTGCGGCGTCATCACTTTCACGGTCGACCCCCAATCTAGACCCTTGTTGGTCCATGATGCGAGCTGCATAGGGGATCCGGATCTAAACTCAGGAGTGGCCGCCCATGTGGCCCCGAGGGGTCCGGTGATGTAGAACCACTCCTGCTGCCATACCTTGGCGGTCTCCATGAAGGCCCCTTTGGGCCAAGTGGTGTTGGGGAGCTTGCTTACCATGGCACCGCCGCAGTCCGCGTGTTGCCCGTCGACCACCTTCGGCTTCACGTTGAAGACCTTTAGCCATAAGCTGAAGTGTGGGGGGTGCGGAGAAGCGCCTTGCACACGATGATAAACGCCGAGATGTGGAGGAAAGAATTTAGGGCTAGATCATGAAAATCTAGCCCATAGTAGAACATGAGGCCATGGACAAAGGGGTGGAGAGGAAACCCTAGCCTGCGGAGAAAGTGGGGGATGAACACAACCATTTTGCTAGGCTCCGGAGTGGGGATGACTTGCTTCTTGGCAGGGAGCCTGTGCGCGACGTCCGCAGTCAGGTACCCCGCCTCCCGAAGCTCCTTGATGTCCTTCTTCGTGACGGAGGAAGCCACCCACTTGCCCTGTGAGCCGGATCCGGACATGGCTGGAGAGGTTGGTGGCGGTGGGAAAGGTTGAAGCTTGGGCGCTGAAGCTTGAGGATGGGAAACAGGAGAAGGTAGAAGGCGTGGGGTGAAAAGAGGGATCTTTATCCACTTATATAGGCAGTGAATATCAAGCGCCCCCCCTAAGCCTTAAAACTTGCCTGTTCCCAAGGGGTTGTGCGAATGGCACGGTTGGATTACCCAAACCCATATTGATGAGGATCCCGCAATAAGTGGGCACGATCTCTGCTTTGACAAGACATCTCAATGGAGGCCGCACCTCCAAACGCGAAGCGGGAGGCCAAAAAATGGTTCGAAATGATAAAGAGGCCAGATGTAGCATTTCGCCAAAAAAGTTGTCAGTTGACAGACATAATTTTGATTAAATATTTTGCCTTCATGGCTGAGGGTTGTAACCGTCATGCAGAGCCATATATAGTTCTTTTATTCAGAAGATTGCTTGGAAGTATTCGGAGGAGGAACCTGCCTTGCAATGCCGAAGACAATCTACGTGTCGTGTCATTGAAGACTAGTTTAGGAGCTACTGAGGGAGTCCTGGATTAAGGGGTCCTCAGGTGTCCGGGTTGTGTGATATTGGCCGGACTGATGGGCTGTGAAGATACGAGGTAGAAGGCCTTCCCCCGTGTCCGGATAGGACTCTCCTTTGTGGGGATGGCAAGATTGTCGTCCGGATGTATAGTTTCCTTCCTCTGTAAACCGACTCTGTATAAGCCTAGGTCCTTCCGGTGTATATATAAACCGGAGGGGTTAGTCCGTAGAGGCTATCCGAATTCATATAGGCTAGACATCTAGGGTTTAGCCATTACGATCTCGAGGTAGATCAACTCTTGTAACCCCAATATTCATCAAAGTCAATCAAGCAGGAAGTAGGGTTTTACCTCCATTAAGAGGGCCCGAACCTGGGTAAACATCGTGTCCCCTTTGTCTCCTATTACCTTCGATCCTCAGACGCATAGTTTGGGACCCCCTACCAGAGATCGGCCGGTTTTGACACCGACAGTTGGTGGTAAGCAGTATGACTATCACCGCCCACAACTCTTTGTGTTCTACTCGTTCATATCATCTATGCATAGACCTGGCTCATGATGCCACTGTTGGGAAACGATGCATGGAAAACAAAAAAATCTACACTCATGCAATGATCTATCCATCGAGATGCATAGCAACGAGGGGAGAGTGTGTCTATGTACCCTTGTAGACCATAAGCGAAAGCGTTTCACAATGCGGTTGATGTAGTCGAACTTTCTTCGTGATCCAACCGATCTAGTACCGAATGTACGGCACCTCCGCGTTCGGCACACGTTCAGCTCGGTGACATCCCTCCGCAAGACGTCGAGGTAGTAGATGAGTTCCGTCAGCATGACGGTGTAACACCCTGGATGTAACTTGCCATATTTGTAACTCCGACTCTTGCCATTTTCGGCTTTAAGTTATGTGATTCCCTTCGTGGTTGGGTTTTTGTCCTTGTTTTTCTTTTTGTTCAAGTCATGCATTTCATATCATGTCATCATGTGCATCGCATTTGCATTCGTGTTCGTCTCATGCATCCGGGCATTTTCCACGTTGTCCGTTTTGCAATCCGACACTCCCACATGCACCGGCGCACCCCTCTTGTCTCATTTCGTGAGCGGGTGTTAAATGTCCTCGGAATGGGGCGAGATTTGTCAGGTGGCCTTGGTACACCACCGGTAGACCGCCTGTCAAATTTCATTCGATTCGCAGGCCGTTTGATACTCCAACGGTTAACCAGGTAACCGCAAAGGCCTCTTGTGTGTTGCAGCCCAACACCCCTACAAAACGGCCCAATAACCCATCTAAACCATCTCCATGTCCTCCGTCGTCAGATCACGATCGTGTGGGCGAAAACTACACCTCATTTGGACACTCCAAACTCCCTCTACCTATAAATTTGTGATCCCCTCCGAATTTTCGCGCAGTCCAAACCCTAGCTCCATCCTCCTCCGCGCCGCCGGACGTGTACGCTCCGGCCGGACGAGTCTGCCTCCGTCCCAGCGAACGGCGAGCCGCCACGTGGCAAGCGCCGCCGCCCCGCCGCCGTGGCCCAGCGAGCCCGAGGAGGGCCCGCCCGGCCCATCGCGCCGCGCCTCCCGCGCGCCTACGTCGTCGCCCGGCCTCTCCCTGCCACCACGCCACCTTGCCTCTCCGGCCAGCGCCGCCCCGCCGCCGGCCGCCGAGCTCCTTCACACCTCCCGCCGCCGGCCGCCAAGCTTCGCGCCTCCCACCGTCGACCGCCGCCCTCCGCGCCTCCCGCCACCGTCCGACGTCCTCCGCGCCGTCCGCCATCGTCCACGCCTTCTCCGGAGAGCTCCGCGAACTCCGACCACTTCTCCAGCGAGGATCTGGCCAGATCCGTCGCTGCCTCGATCTGCATGCCTGAGTCAACCCTAGATCTCGGAGAGGTCTATTTCTTCTAAGTCCCTTTTCTGCATCATTTTTATGCTCCCTTCATCACATCGTATCTCAGTGACCGTAGCTCCAAATGATGCATAGATATGTCGAATTGTTCGTATCATTGAGCTCTTTATGCTAGTGGCATTTCCATGCATGATACTGTCTATTATGATGCCATTTTCATTGATGCAAGAGTGCTATAAAATGTTAACTGCTGGTACTTATCAGTTTATGAGGTTTTGTCATTTTTGTTGCATTTGATGTGTGCATCGTATGAGCTTGAGGTCTACATGTGTTTTGACCTACATCGTGCCATCTTTACGGAGGTGCTTGTCTTGTATTTTTGTGATCTATTTGGTGACTAGCATAAGCATGCAAACTAGGCTTCGTGATGTTGCTGTTTTCAGGGACTTAGGATTTTGATGCCATGTAAACTTGATGCTACAGTGAGATCCATGATTATTTTGGGATACTTCAGTAAGGATGTTTTGAACATGTGGTTATGCTCTATACATCTATGCCCCTGTTTGAAATTATGGAGTTGTATAGAATGTAATTTGCTTGCTCTACTTTTGCTATAAAATGTTCCTGGCAGAATGTTAACATGTTAATCAATATTGACATGGTTGTTGCTAGTGATCCATGCATGCTATGAACCTTATCTTGCCATGGTTAGCTTCATGAACATGTCA
Organism: Triticum urartu; assembly: GCF_003073215.2. Taxonomy (NCBI): domain Eukaryota; kingdom Viridiplantae; phylum Streptophyta; class Magnoliopsida; order Poales; family Poaceae; genus Triticum; species Triticum urartu. The sequence goes on along the minus strand of NC_053027.1, from coordinate 181,571,501 downwards.
TGTTGCTATTGATATGATTATATTGTCATGCAATGCTTTGTGGTGAGAGGCATGAGCTCGCAAAGTTGCTATTGTGAATCTGTTTATGACATGCTCTGTTTTTCTGCTAAGTCTGAAACTATTAATAAAACTTGCTATGTTGACATGGGTGCCATCATATCTTCTGTGCTCTTTTGACTCATGTTCAGTACGTGACTTTTGTTCTGTGCTTTTAGTAGAATCACGCCATGCCTTTATTTGCTATGATATGTTCCTGTAGCAGGTTGTTTGCTAGCTCTAAACAGTGCTTCCTGATGTTGTTTTTGACATGCTAGTATTTTCACTAAGTCTGTGAATGCTGATATCTTTTGCACTTTTGACATGCTTGTTTGAACCTGCTCTTGTGTGTTTTAGCCGTAGCTCAGTGTTCATGTTTTGTCAAGTATCACTTTTACATCACTGCCATATACTTTGTTGTTATGTTGGAGTGCGGTAGCTTAGTTTCTTGTTGCATTCTAGATGGCATCGTGCTGTTAATTGCAGAATAACACCATTCTTGTTTTGCTTGCCATTTGCAAACCGTGCATCCGTTTCCGGTGATATTTATATCGATTTCAACCGAAATCATCTCATCTTTCCAGCGGCACACTTGGTTTGCCAAGTTGATGCCTTGATCATTCTTTCCCTTTCGGAGCACGCATATGCATTGCATATCATGTCTTGCATATCATGCCATGTATTGCATCATGTTGCTTGTGCATTGCACCATGATTGATTGTTGGTCCTTTGCTTGTGTTCTTTCTTTGGGTAGAGCTAGGAGACGAGTACATGAACGAGGAACCTGTTGAGTATGCTAACGAGGATCAAGCTTTCCACAACTCTGAGAACTTTGCAGGCAAGATGACCATACCCTCGAAATCACTTCTATCTTTGCTTGCTAGTTGTTCGCTCTATCATTATGTCGCGCTACCTACCACTTGCTTATCATGCCTCCCATATTGCCATGTCAAGCCTCTAACCCACCTTCCTAGCAAACCGTTGTTTGGCTATGTTACCGCTTTTGCTCAGCCCCTCTTATAGCGTTGCTAGTTGCAGGTGAAGTTGAAGTTTCTTCCATGTTGGAACATGGATATGTTGTGATATTATTATTATATCTTATCTACTTTAATGCATCTATATACTTGGTAAAGGGTGGAAGGCTCGGCCTTATGCCTGGTGTTTTGTTCCACTCTTGCCGCCTTAGTTTCCGTCATACCGGTGTTATGCTCCTTGATTTTGCGTTCCTTACGCAGTTGGGTGTTATGGGAACCCCTTGACAGTTTGCTTTGAATAAAACTCCTCCAGCAAGGCCCAACCTTGGTTTTAACATTTACCACCTAAGCCTTTTCCCTTGGGTTTTCGCCAGCCCCAGGGTCATCTTTATTTTAAACCCCCGGGCCAGTGCTCCTCTGAGTGTTGGTCCAAACTAGAGCACCGTGCGGGACCGTCCCTTGGCAACGCGGCTTATGTTGGTACCTGTACACTTAGCTTATCCGGTGTGCCCTGAGAACAAGATATGTGCAGCTCCTATCTGGATTTGTCGGCACAGTCGGGTGGTCTTGCTGGTCTTGTTTTACCATTGTCGAAATGTCTTGTAACCGGGATTCCGAGACTGACCGGGTCTTTCCGGGAGGAGGAATATCCTTCGTTGACCATGAGAGCTTGTGATGGGCTAAGTTGGGATACCCCTGCAGGGTATAAACTTTTGAGAGCCTTGCCCGTGGCTATGTGGCAGATGGGAATTTGTTAATATCCGATTGTACAGAACTTGACACTTAACTTAATTAAAATGAATCAACCGCGTGTGTAGCCGTGATGGTCTCTTTTCGGCGGAGTCCAGGAAGAGAACACGGTCTTGTGTTATGCTTGAGCGTAAGTAGCTTCAGGATCACTTCTTGATCACTTCTAGCTTCTCGACCGTTGCATTGCTTCTCTTCTCGCTGTCTTTTGCGTACGTTAGCCACCATATTGCTGAGTGCTTGCTGCAGCTCCACCTCACTACCCTTTCCTACCCATAAGCTTAAATAGTCTTGATCTCGCGGGTGTGAGATTGCTGAGTCCTCGTGACTCACGGATACTTCCAAACAGTTGCAGGTGCCGAGGATACCAGTGCAGATGACGATACCGAACTCAAGTGGGAGTTCGACGAGGATTCGGGCCATTACTATGTTTCTTTTCCGGACGATCAGTAGTGGAGCCCAGTCGGGACGATCGGGGATCTAGCATTTGGGGTTGTCTTCCTTTATTTTGGTTCCGTAGTCGGACCTTTGAGTGTATTTGGATGATGTATGGATTATTTATGTATTGTGTGAAGTGGCGATTTGTAAGCCAACTCTTTATCCCTTTCTTATTCAGTACATGGGATGTGTGAAGATTACCCCTCTTGCGACAAGCCTACCATGAGGCTATGCCTCTAAGTCGTGCCCCGACATGTGGGAGATATAGCCGCATTGTGGGTGTTAGAGACGGCATGGTGACGGCCATGGTGAAGTGATCTCCATAGGGCTTCTCCTAAGCACTATGAAAATATAACCGGGGGTGTAAACGGTGGAGGGGGACACCACACATGGCTAACAATTGATCTGGTGTGTGCTAGGCGCCCCCCTCCCACATATATATAGGTGGGAGGGGGAGGTGAGAGGCCAGGGTGCACCCTAGGGCTGGCCCCCGGCCCCCGGCCCCCTAGGGGCCCTGCCTTGCCCTGCGCCCCCCTGCCATGTTTCTTCAAGGGGGAAGGAAAGAGGGGGAGAGGGAAGGAAGTGGGAATCCTAATCCACACTTCCCTTTCCCTTCTCCCCTTTCCTTCTCCTCCTTAGGCCGGCCCATATGGGGGGCACACCAGCCCCTTGTGGCTGGTCCGTTTCCCCTCTTGTCCCATATATTTTCTCAGGGGTGCCCGGAACCCCTTCTCGTGACCCGATAAGTACCTGGTACACCCCGAAACACTTCCGGTGTCCAAATACCATTGTCCTATATATCAATCTTTACCTATCGACCATTTCGAGACTCCTTTTCATGTCCGTGATCTCATCCGGGACTCCAAACAACATTCGGTCACCAAATCACATAACTCATATAATACTATATCGTCAACGAACGTTAAGCGTGCGGACCCTATGGGTTCGAGAACTACATAGACATGACCGAGACACCTCTCCAGTCAATAACCAATAGCGGAACCTGGATGCCCATATTGGCTCCTACATATTCTACGAAGATCTTCATCGGTCGAACCATTATGACAACATACGTAATTCCCTTCATCCATCGGTATGTTACTTGCCCGAGATTCAATCATCGGTATCTTCATACTTAGTTCAATATGATTACCGGCAAGTCTCTTTACTCGTTCCGTAATACATCACCTAGTGACTAACTCCTTAGTCATTTGCTTGCAAGCTTATGATGTGTATTACCAAGAGGTCCCAGAGATACCTCTCCGATACTCGGAGTGACAAATCCTAATCTTGATCTATGCCAACTCAACAAACACCTTCGGAGATACCTGTAGAGCATCTTTATGATCACCCAGTTATGTTGTGACATTTGATACCACACAAGGTATTCCTCCGGTATCTGGGAGTTGCATAATCTCATAGTTGAAGGAATATGTATTTGACATGAAGAAAGCAATAGCAATAAAACTGAATGATCATTTTGCTAAGCTAACAGATGGGTCTTATCCATCACATCATTCTCCTAATGATTTGATCCCGTTATCAAATGACAACACATGTCCATGGTTAGGAAACTTCAACCATCTTTGATCAACGAGCTAGTCTAGTAGAGGAATACATGGGACACAGTATTTGTTTATGTATTCACACATGTATTTAAGTTTCCGGTCAATGCAATGCTAGCATGAATAACAAACCTTTATCATGAATAAGGAAATATAAAATAAAAACTTTGTTATTGCCTCTAGGGCATATTTCCTTCAAAACCAGCATGACCAAGGAAACTTCTTATACCTTTGATATCTTTAGGACACGACATTTTATCAATAGCATCCACTTTAGCTTTATCCCCTTCAATACCACTTCCGGAGATTTTATGCCCAAAGACAATACCTTCATTAACCATAAAGTGGCACTTCTTCAAGTTCAAGACAAGATTAGTTTCTTCACATCTCTGCAAAACTCGATCAAGGTTGCTTGAGCAATCATCAAAAGAAGTTTCGTAAACGGAGAAATCATCCATGAAAACCTCAACAATCTTTTCAAAAAAGTCAGAGAATATAGCAGTCATACATCTTTGAAAGGTAGCGGGCGCATTGCATAAACCAAAAGGCATACGTCTATAAGCAAAAGTACCGAAAGGACAAGTAAAAGTAGTTTTTTTCTTGATCCTCTTGTGACACAGGTATTTGAGAAAAACTAGAATAACCATCTAGAAAGCAAAAGTGTGCATGTTTTGATAGTCTTTCTAGCATTTGATCAATAAAAGGTAGAGGGTAATGATCTTTCCTAGTAGCTTGGTTTACTTTTCTAAAATCAATTACCATTCTATAACCTGTAACAATTCTTCGTGGGATCAATTCATTCTTACCATTGGGAACAACAGTAATACCTCCCTTCTTAGGGACACAATGAATAGGACTTACCCATCTACTATCAGCAATAGGATAAATTATACCTGCTTCCAAAAGCTTTAATATTTCATTTCTTACCACTTCCTCCATCTTAGGATTTAACCATCGTTGATGATCAACAACTGGTTTAGCATTAGGCTCAATATTAATTTTATGTCGACATAGAGTGGGACTAATGCCCTTAAGATCATCAAGTGTATATCCAATAGCGGCACGGTGCTTCTTTGGAGTTTTCAATAATTTCTTTTCTTCATGCTTTGAAAGGTTAGCACTAATAATACTAGGATATATTTTCTTTTCATCAAGATAAGCATATTTCAAAGTATCAGGCAATTGTTTAAGATCAAACACAAGATCACTCGTGGGTGGTAGAGGATCTCCAAGAGTCTCAACAGGAAGATTGTGTTTCAAAACAGGCATTTGTTTAAATAAAATCTCGTCCAATTCCTTTCTTTCATTCATAAACATATCATTTTCATGGTCTAGCAGATATTGTTCTAAAGGATCAGTAGGAGGCACAACAATAGAAGCAAGACCAATAATTTTATCTTTACTAGGCAATTCTTTATCATGGGGTTGTCTACATAATTTGGAGAAATTAAACTCATGGGACACATCCCCAAAACTTACACTAATAGTTTTTTTTCACAATCTATTTTAGCATTGACAGTGTTCAAGAAAGGTCTACGAAATATAATGGGACAAAAATCATCTTGTGGGGAACCAAGAACAAGAAAAGCAATAGGTTATTTTATTTCCCCACACAAGACTTCAACATCTCTAACAATCCCAATTAGTGATATAGTATGTCTATTGGCAAGCTTAATAGTAACATCAATATCTTCTATCTCAGCCGGTGCAATATCATTCATAATTTCTTGATATAAAGTAAAGGGAATTGCACTCACACTAGCACCCAAATCACATAAGCCATGTTAAAAATGATCTCCTATCTTAACAAAAACAATAGGCATGCCAACAATAGGTCTATGTTTATCTTTATCATCGGGTTTGGCAGTTCTAGCAGCTTCATCACAGAAATAAATAACATGCCCATCATATTATCGACCAAGAGATCTTTAACCATAGAAATACTAGGTTCAACTTTAATTCGTTTAGGGGGTGTAGGTGTTCTAGTGTAACTCTTATGAACCACAGCTGAAGCTTTAGCATGTTCTTTTATCCTAACAGGAAAAGGTGGCTTCTCAATATAAGCAGTAGGAACAGCTGGATCAACACTATAAGTAATAGTTTCTTCTTCAGCTTTAATAGGGTCTACTACTTTCACTTTAATGGGAGGATGATATTTAAACCACTTCTCCTTAGGGAGATCAACATGAGTAGCAAATGATTCACAGAAAGAAGCTACTATCTCAGAGTTAAGTCCATATTTAGTGCTAAATTCATGAAAAACATCGGTATCCATAAAAGATTTTAACACAACCTGACTTAAGGTTTATACCTGACTCCTTACCTTCATCAAGCTCCCAATCTTCAGAGTTGTGTTTAATTCTTTCCAATAAATCCCATTTGAATTCAATAGTCTTCTTCATAAAAGAATAAGTACAAGAAGTATCGAGCATGGATTGATCATTATGAGAAAGTCGAGCATAAAAATTCTAAATAATAATTTCTCTTGAGAGCTCATGATTAGGGCATGAATATAACATTGACTTAAGACACCCCCAAGCTTGAGCGATACTTTCTCCATCACAAGGCCAAAAATTATATATATATAATTCCGATCACGATGAACCAGATGCATAGGTTAAAACTTATGATGAAATTCCAATTTCAATCGGTTGTAATTCCAAGTCTCGATATCATCGTATAGCCTATACCATGTCAATGCCTTCTCCTTCAAATATAAAGGGAAGACCTTCTTCTTGACTTCATCCTCGGGCAAACCTGCACGCTTAAATAATCCACAAACTTCGTCCACATAGATTAGATGCATATGAGGATGTAATGTTCCATCTCCTGCAAAAGGATTAGCTATCAGTTTCTCTATCATACCCGAAGGAATTTCATAATAAATATTTTTAGTAGGTTCAGTAGGTTGAGGAGAAACTTCTTGCTCTACTGGTCAGCGTGAAGATATCCCGAACAAGCCCCTCAAAGGATGACTCTCCACTGTAACAAGTGACAGTAAATTTTAGCACGTAATATAAATGTTTCCTTACCGGATTCCACTTACCAAAGGCGCTTCACTCCCAGCAATGGCACCAGAAAAGAGTCTTGATGGCCCACAAGTATAGGGGATCTATCGTAGTCCTTTCGATAAGTAAGAGTGTCGAACCCAACGAGGAGTAGAAGGAAATGACAAGCGGTTTTCAGTAAGGTATTCTCTGCAAGCACTGGAATTATCGGTAACAGATAGTTGTGTGATAAGATAATTCGTAATGGGTAACAAGTAACAAGTGTAAGTAAGGTGCAACAAGCTGGCCCAATCCTTTTTGTATCAAAGGATAAGCCTGACGAACTCTTATATAAAGCAAAATGCTCCCGAGGACACATGGGAATTATTGTGAAGTTAGTTTTCATCATGCTCATATGATTTGCATTTGTTACTTTGATAATTTGATACACACACACACATAAACACTATTCTGATCATGGGATCAGAATAATATTCTGATCACAACCTGACCTGCCCCGCTAGTAGTACATTGAACTTCCCTGTGAACTAGGTTGAACTTCCGCCAACATTGCCCAAATGGGGCTTGCGATATACCGTTGGAAAGCTATGGACCCCAATATCACGACCCAACTTAAATTTTTGGAAAAATATAAGCGGTTTAAGAGCAATTTTGAAAACCGTTTTTTCTTCGCACAAAAAACGTGAATCATATTTTCGATCGCATTTCTAAACCGTTTATCAGAATGAGGCATATAATATGGCATTGGAAAGCTGCTGCAAAACCGCTCCTTCCACATATTGAAAGTTTTCTCTTATTCCCTATGATTAAAGAGTAATTTGAAAAAACGTAAAATTTCGTAAACCGAATAGCTGAGTTCATTTTTTCGATGTCATTTCTAAACGGTTAATCCAATAGAGGCATATGATACGGCGTTGGAAAGCTTATGAAAATGCGCTACTTCTTCATCTTGAAAGTTTTTTCTAATATTGAATGGTTTAAGAGTAATTTAGAAAATGGTCCAAGTCCTACCGAGTTCGTATTTTCGAGCTAATTTTTTAACCGTCTGTCCGAATGTAGCAAATGATATGGCGTTGGAAAGCTTGAACAAATGCGAAACTTTTTGGTAGGTATTGTTTCTCCCAATTCTTTACGGTTTTAAGTCAGTTTTGAAAATGGCGAAAAACGTATTTTCGCCGTAATTTCTACAAACTTTATCGGAATGGGGCAAATAATATATTGCTGAAAAGCTACGAAAAATGCGAAACTTTTTCATGTTGATGGTTTTCTCTGATTCCTAGCCATTTTCAAGCAATTTCAAAAACGGTGGGATCATGCGTTCTGCCTCTATCGCGAAACAGATTCTTCGAAAATGCACCGCGTGAAGAACCTGAACTTCTCAGCATGTCTACCTGAACTTCACTCTGTTTTTCACGTGATATTTTTGCTCGCAGGTCTCCATCCACTACTCGTAACTCTCCATCCATTCACCGGAATTGAGCAGGTGATATACCGATGGAAAGCTGCTGTAAGCACGCAACTTTTCCATGTTGATCGTTTTTTCTTTCTTGCGACGATTTTAAAAGTTTTTCATCTAAAATTCATCCACTATAGTAGTTGAACTTCCTGTTGTTTTCAGTTGAACTTCTGTGACGTATTTTCGTTTGCCATTTTCTCATCCATCGTCAGTGTTACCCAAATGATATTTCTTTTGTACAAATTTCTCTTACAATAATTTTTTGTAACTTTCTCCGACGAAGTACTTGAACTTGTAACAACAAAACTTTTAGCCTTTGCTTTTTATTCTTTTTTTTAATACAAAATGCACACCGTGTAGTACATGAACTTCTGACAGTTATCAACTTGAACCTCTCTCGGTTACGTGAAAATATTTGAGTTTTTTAATGAATTTTTAATCTGATTTTTATTAATCTTTTTTATGAATTTTGAAGTGCTCTATTTTTAATATTTGAACATAAAATCTGAGTTTTCTATAATAATCGAACTTCTCCATCTTTTTAATATGGCCTTCCTGGTTTTATTTCTTAATCCTTTTTTATGAAATTTTGAAGCGTCATATTTTTTAAAAGTTGAACTTCTTGTTTTTTATTTTTGAACTTCTTGTTTCCATTCTTTAATAATGAGGAAAATATGAGTTTTCTATAATCATCGAACTTCTCCATCTTTTTAATATGGACTTCCTGATTTCATTTTTCTCCATCTTCTATATTTCTTAATTAAACACCAAACTTCTCCCCATTTTTAAATTGAACTTATTGGTTTTATTCTTTAGTAACAAGAAAAAATATGTTTTCAATGTACATTGAATTACTCTATTTTTTAAAATTGAACTTCCTAATTTTTTTAAAAATGGGGAAAATCATTTTTATAACTTTTTTTGTTGTTCCCTTATTTTAATTTGAACTTGTTAGTCATTCTTTAGAACGAGAATCTGAGGTTTTATAACCTTTGAACTTCTACGTTATTGTAATTTGAACTTCTTAGTTTTATTCTTTAGTAACGAGAAAAATCGAGTTTTCTGAACTTCTTTGTTATTAAATTTTGAACTTCTTGGTTTTATTTTTTAACAATATGAAAATTTTGAATTTTTTATAGACATCGAACTTCACCATTTTTAAATTTTAACTTCTTAGTTTTATTGGGTAGTAACGGGGAAAATGTTTTTTATATAAACAATGATACCGCGCAGTTATTTTAATTTGAACTTGTAGTTTTTATAGAATGGGGAAAATCAGTTTTTATACAATATTTTGAAATGCTCCTCTTTTTAATTTGACTTTCTCTGATTTTTTTACAAACGGGGAAAATGCGTTATAAATATTTTTTTTAACTTGTTGCTCAAATTTTTTGAACTTCCAAATTTGTCTTTTAGATATTAAAAATTTATTTTTTTAACATTGACTAGCTTCGATTTTTAAATTTGAACTTCTTATTGAATTTTGTCGCGGCATTTTATGCACTTTTTGCTTTTCGGTGAAATGGTCTAGGCGGTCCCTTTTTTCATTTGATGATTTTTCTTCTGAACGTGGTACACATGAACTTCGGAATTTCTGAAACATGAACTTCGCGTGCTATTAATTTTTTTTATGAAACTCCACAGTTTTTTATTCTTTGAATTCCATGATTTTTTTGTTTGAACTTCGAAGTTCGTTACACCTGAACTTTCAAAATCAAACATTTTTACACACATTTTTCCTTGAATCCAACATGTGAAAGAACAATAGGTAAATTTGGGTCAATTATCATAAGCAATAGGACAAATATTTAGAGGGCACACATGAAGGAGAAGGAAAGCGGCAACATAATATGTGTCAGAGAGCAAGTAGTTGAGGAAAACCAACCAATACGTGATACATTTTTTTACTGTAAAGAGCAGAGAACAATTTTTTTTCATGTCTTTCCAATTTGAACCCCACTAAAAAGTTTCTATTCAATGTATTTTTTAGTGTTTCCATATTGGTTGAATTTGTTGCTTCCTTAAAATTGAACTTCCTAATTTTTTATTACATGAACACAAAAATTGACACTCTAAATCCAATATGGAAAACAAACATGACAAAAAATAATTTTTAAAATTTTAGTGTAATACGTGCACGCGCACACACACAAGCACAACACATCCACAATTTTCTTTTTGGCTTTCATGAAATGGAAACAGATTCAGTCTCACAAGCATAAGCATCAAACTTCCATGAATTACAAGACAAACTTTTTGCGTCAACTTAGATTACAGAGCGCCGTCAGGTCTGAATTAGCATCGGTGTGTTTGTTGAGACCGACGTTGTTGCAGCTTATACAGAGCATCGTCAGGTCTGAATGATGAGGGTGGACCTGAATTTCACACACTCTCAAAGTGTATCTCAGAACAAGCGATGCACACCTGGAGTTCTGAACTCTAAACTGAATAACACAAAGTTCAGTGATGACTAAACCAAAGCATATCACAGCGATAACTACTTACACCAGGTGTGGCTCTTATTGATATAATTGGGCATCACTCTTCCCCTCTTAGGCGGATGCACAACCCATGAGGGCCACTATATTGGTATGGATGTCATCCTTCCTACCACCGACAACACTGTCCACCTTCTCATCGCCCTTTGCTAAACAAGGAAGTTGGCATTGCCTCGACGTTGTATGCTTCAGTGACATCCTATTGAACAAATGAAATGGAGGGCAAGCATTACATCACTCTCACTAAGTAAACATATTTTGGAGGATCGCGGAGCTATGCTTACCTTCAGCTTGTCAACGTCCACCTTCAGGAAGATGGCGCCAGGGAACTTCTTGGCAAACTCACTCGGCAAAGACTAGGGCTATGTCATGACAAGGACCGTACCAGGAAGCAGTGGAGTCAATGATCACCTGAAAAGCGAGGAAGTACATAAATTTTACAGTGAGGACACATGAACATGAAAGGAATAGCTTGATCGAGGAAAAGAAAATATAATGGCAGCTTCAGTGACAGCCACTACCGAGTACCAAGCGTGTGACAACGACAAAGGTTACAAAACCACTCTCCCATGATGCCCGCAAGCGATAAAAAAGCAGCCACGCAAAGAAAATCCACCAGCCTGCCTCATCTCACACACTCTGAACCTTCCTCTCTTTTCCTGCGTTGCGTCTGCCAACAGCGTCATGGTTTGGCCTGGCTTGGTCGCTGCTAAATAGATGGATGGATTGAGTAATGTAACTGATGTTTCAAGTTCTTTTTTATCATGAAAGTATTTTGATTGAGACTGCAGTGCAGGTTGTAGCCTAGGGGCATCACATCTACTTGCAACACGACAGTACTAGATGAAACTTATCATGAAAGTGTTGAACAGGACTGCCGTCCAGGTTGCACCTTAGCGGCATCACATAAATAAACATTAGTAGCAGTACTGAGCTAGACACCGGGACTGCAGTCCAGGTTCCGCATTGGGTGACCCATGAGAAAAATACTAGTATTTGCTATCAATATTATGAGATTTGCACAAGTCAGAAAATCATCCAAAAGACAATTCTGCAACACGCCCGCACCTGGCACAAATCGAGATAACCTTGCCCCAACAAATACCTAAAATTTATAACAGGAAAAGGATGACGAAGGGGGATTGGGATCGGGAATCATGTGGACGTACCAGCTTGTTGTCTCCTTTGCCATTGGCATGTGGGTGTCAAACTCTTCTTTCCACCAAATCCAAATCCTGTGAGAGAGAGTTGAGTGTTGGGGAGACTATCATTTGAAGCACAAGAGCAAGGAGTTCATCATCAACACAACATTTGTTACTTCTTGGAGAGTGGTGTCTCCTAGATTGGCTAGGTGTCACTTGGAAGCCTCCGACAAAGATTGTGGAGTTGAACCAAGGAGTTTGTAAGGGCAAGGAGATCGCCTACTTCGTGAAGATCTACCACTAGTGAGGCAAGTCCTTCATGGGCGATGGCCATGATGGGATAGACAAGGTTGCTTCTTCATGGACCCTTCATGGGTGGAGCCCTCCGTGGACTCGTGCAACCGTTACCCTCCGTGGGTTGAACTCTCCATCAACGTGGATGTACGATAGCACCACCTATCGGAACCACGACAAAAACATCCGTGTCTCCAATTGCGTTTGAATTCTCCAAACCCTTCCCTTTACATTCTTGCAAGTTGCATGCTTTACTTTCAGCTGCTCATAGACTCTTTGCATGCTTGCTTGAATTGTGTTAAGATTGCTTGACTTGTGCTAAGATATCTAAAATCTGCCAAATACTAAAATTGGGAAAAGAATAGATTTTTAATTGGTCAAGTAGTCTAATCACCCCCCTCTAGACATACTTTCGATCCTACAAGTGATATTGGAGCTTTGGTCTCCATTTGCTTTGATTTCCATAGCTTTTGGTGGTCATAGCCTTGGTTTCACAACCTAGGAGAGTATGGCGTCTAGCGAGGGAAACTACCACCGTAGAGGTCCTTACTTTGATGGCACTAATTTTGCTAGTTGGAAGCATAAGATGAAAATGCATATTCTTGGACATAACCCCGCCGTTTGGGCTATTGTGTGTGTTGGCTTGCAAGGTGAATTCTTTGATGGGAGAGAACCAAATCGTGAAGCTACTGCGGATGAGTTGCTACAATACAACGCTCAAGCTTGTGATATCCTCTTCAACGGATTGTGCCCCAAAGAATTCAACAAAATCAGCCGTCTTGAGAATGCAAAGGAAATTTGGGATACTTTGATTGATATGCACGAAGGTACCGACTCCGTCGAGGAATCCAAGTTGGATGTGCTTCAAAGTCAACTTGACAAGTTCAAAATGAAGGATGGTGAAGGTGTCGCTGAAATGTACTCTAGGCTTGCTCTTATCACAAATGAGATTGCCAACTTAGGAAGTGAAGAGATGACCGACAAATTCATCATCAAGAAGATCCTAAGAGGCTTGGATGGAAAATACGATACCGTATGCACATTGATCCAAATGATGCCAAATTACAAAGATCTCAAGCCAATGGAAGTCATTGGAAGAATTGTTGCTCATGAGATGTCACTCAAGGATATGGAGGAACTTCACAACAAATCAAGTGGTTCTTACAAAGCCTCATGCGAAGCCCCCACATCATCAAGTGAGAAATAAACCTTCAATGAAGAATTGAGCTTAATGGTGAAGAACTTCAACAAATTCTACAAGAATAGAAGCAAATAGAGAAGTTCCAAGTCAAGGTCCTACAATGACAAAAGATCTTCTAGTCGAGAGCGAAACCGCTACAATTGTGGAAGACCCGGACACTACTCCAATGAGTGTACGGCTCCCCACAAGAGAAGAGAAGATTCTCCCAAAAGAAGAAGTAGAAGAGAAGAATCACCATCAAGGGAGAGAAGGAGTAGGGATGATCGATATGAACGAAGACACCCTCGGAGAAGCAAGGATTCAGAAAGGAAGGACAAGTCATCAAGGAGCTACACAAAACGAAGACATCAAGCTCATGTTGGTGAATGGGTATCCGGCTCCGACTCCGACAATAACTCCGAGAGAAGCTATCACTCCGACTCCGAATATACTCAAGATGAAGGTGTTGCCGGTCTAGCACTTGTGTCAACCAACTCCTACAACATATTCGATTCACCAAATGAAGGAATTGGAAGATGCTTCATGTCCAAAGGTCCAAAGGTATCACACCCCAAGTATGTTGATTTCAATAGTGATGAAGATGACTTGTTAGGTGATGATGATTTACTTGTTGACAACTATAGTGATGAATACTATGATGAAACGAATGACAATGATAAGGAGAAGATTGAGTCTCTAACTAAAGAACTAAACACTCTTAAGTTAGCTCATGAAACTATCTTAGGAGATCATCGAGAACTTTTAAGGACTCATGAGAAATTACGTTTTGAAAAGCTCAACCTTGATGTAACGCCCTCGATGCGGCTATAGCTCCCACGTGTCGAGGCACGACTTAGAGACATAACCGCATTGAAAGCAATGTCGCAAGTCAGGCAATCATTACAACAACCCATGTAATATATAATAAAAGGGGGAAGAACATAGTTGGCTTACACTCACCACGTCACATCAAAGTACATAAATAACATCCATCAGACAAACACTCATGGCCCGACTACGGCGCCAAAATGGAAAAGAACCCAACATGCGACAAGGCCCTGAATCAAACCCCAACTAGGCACCACTACTGATCATCGGGAAAGGAAACATAATAACACTGAGAGTCCTCGTCGAACTCCCACTTGAGCTCGTACTCGTCACCTGGAGCGGAATCACCTGGACCTGCATCTGGAATTATAGTATCTGTGAGCCACAGGGACTTAGCAATCTCGCGCCCTCGCGATCAAAACTATTTAAGCTTATAGGAATGGATGAGGCAAATATATGTGGAGCTGCAGCAAGCGACTAGCATATATGGTGGCTATCTTATTCGCAAAAGAGAGCGAGAAGAGGAGGCAAGGCGCGAGCGAGAATCTAGAGGAACAACTTGCGCAAGCATTACTCCAACACCGTGTCCACTTCCCGGACTCCGCCGAGAAGAGGCCATCACGGTAACACACTCAGTTGATTCATTTTAATTAATTAAGGTTCAAGTTATCTACAACCGGACATTAACAAATTCCCATCTGCCCATAACTGCGGGCACGGCTTTCGAAAGTTCAATCCCTGCAGGGGGTCCCAACTTAGCCCATGACAAGCTCTCACGGTCAACGAAGGAATAGACCTCCTCCCAAGACGTTGCGATCAGACTCGGTATCTCGGTAACTCAAGACACTTCGACAGGTTAAAACAAGACCAGCAATATCGCCTGAATGTGCCGACAAATCCCGATAGGAGCTGCACATATCTCTTTCTCAGGGCACACTCAGATGAGACATCCTACGAGTAAAACCAACCCTCAAGTTGCCCCGAGGTGGCCCCGCAGTCTACTCGGTCGGACCAACACTCAGAGGAGCACTGGCCCGGGGGGGGGGGGGTTAAAATAAGATGACCCTTGAGTCTGCAGAACCCAAGGGAAAGAAAAGACTAGGTGACAAAAGGTAAAACCAAGGTTGGGCACTGCTGGACAATCTTTAATCAAGGCGAAATATCAAGGGGTTCCCATTATAACCCAACCGCGTAAGGAACGCAAAATCCGGGAACATAACACCGATATGACGGAAACTAAGGCGGCAAGAGTGGAACAAAACACTAAGCGAGAGGCCGAGCCTTCCACCCTTTACCAAGTATATAGATGCATTAAGATAACATAGCAATATAATGATATCCCAACAAGTAAATAAATGATGTTCCAACAAGGAACGGCCTTCAATCTTCACCTGCAACTAGCAACGCTATAAGAGGGGCTGAGCAAAGCGGTAACATAGCCAATCAACGGTTTGCTAGGACAAGGTGGGTTAGAGGTTGACATGGCAATTAGGAGGCTGACAAGCAAAAGATAGGCATCGTAGCATTGGCAAAGCAAGAGCGAGCAAACTAGCATAGCAAAGATAGTAGTGATTTCGAGGGTATGATCATCTTGCCTGCATAGTTGTCAGAGTTGACTGGATCCTCACAAGCAAACTCAACGGGCTCCTCGGTAGCAAACTCGTCTCCCGGCTCTACCCAACAAGACAAAAAAGCAACAAGGATACAATCAACCACATGCAAGACCAAGCAATATGATGAAATGATGATATGCTATACGGGATGCGATGCGGGATGCAAAATGCAAGATATAATAGGAAATGCATGAACATGGCCTCAACTTGGAATTCCAAGGGTGCCGCTGGATAGAGGGTATGAAATCTCTTGAAAACGATATAAAGATCATTGGAATCGGAGTTACGGTTTGGAAATGGCAAGCGTTTTAAGATATGACACTGGTCTGCGATTTACAGCAAGTAGGCATCTAAATGCAACAAAATGAACATTCTACAACCACCAAACATGACAACAAAATACATGGAAGGGATGCCCACAAGATGCTTAACAAAATAGTAGCATTGAGCCACGGCCAAATCATCCATTAAGAGGTTCAAACAAGCATGGCAAAAACGCAAATGCAAAACAGATTCCAGACTTAGTGAAATTAACACTTGTCTGAAATTTCAGATCATGATGCTCTCTTCGGAGCAGCAAAACAACATGATACATGACCTGAACATGACAAGTAAGAACATGGCATGGAGCTACTCAACAATCTTAACAAAATATCCAAAGTGACCTGGGGCCAAAAGGGATCACAAAATATATTAACGGGCACACGAACATAGCTAAAACTCAATCAGTTTTCAGACTTAGTGAAAACTGAGACATGCTGAAATATAACTCAGGAAGGCATGTAAACGAGCTCGATGCACTCACCACGGTGCAAGTCATGGCAAGGCAAGCATACAGCCATTAAGAAGTCACAAAATAAAAGCTAGACATGACAAGAACAATGGTATAGCATACACGTATCAACTACAACAACGCCGGCAAAATCGCAAACGAGTTGACGATCTGCCCAGATTCACCACGAAGCAAAAGTAGAGCTCGATTGACTCAATCTAGGGTGCTCCATAATTGCAAACAAAGATATGGATGGATAGAGCATAACATGATTAACAAAACTCCTTTACTGATCATCCTCAAAAGAGGCACGGATCACTAGGAAACAAGCTGAACATATGGCATCATGAACTAAAATCTCCCAGACTTTGTGAAAACAACTAAGTCCCTGAAAACAGATTTACCGGGTGCCTCACTTTGCAAGCTTGCACAAGTCACCACACACATCCTAAAAATGCATGGGTTGCACCTATGGAAAGAATACAAAATGCTTAACAAAACATATGAAGGACTCACAGGCATAGCATGCACACAATAATCATGGCAAAAATGACAAAAGTCTAAGATGAACTAGCAGATCTGACAATTAACTCACGAAGCCTCCTTCTAACAGCATTTTGGGTATCAAGATGAGCTCAAATGAAAATGATGCAATGTAATGAAATGATGTACTCGTCGAGACGAGCATTTTGATATATCATATGCCCAAATCGGAGCTACAGATGCAAAGTTACGGGCGGTCAAAGTAGGCATAAAAAATTGGGGTTCGGGGGGAGAAGTCAATCGAGATGACCCAGATCTGGATCTGGCACGGATTACGAGGATCGCCGGTTTTACTGTAGCTCGCCGGAGACCTTCGTGGCCGGAGAGGAAGGAGAGGGCCGGGGCGAGGCCGGCCTTGGCGCGGCTCCCGAGGACGGCGGCGGCTTGGACGGGGCGGCGCCGGCGGCGAGGGGCAGCCGGGCGCGGGCGGCGTGGCGGCGAGGCGGCGCCGGCAGCGAGCGCGCGCGGCGGCTCCGGGCTCCCGCGGTGGCCGGACGCGAAGAGGAGGGCGACGCCTGGGCAGATGGCGGCGGGGCGGAGGACTGGGCCGCGGGGGCCCGCGTCGGGCTCGGCGGGCCTCGCGGCGGCGGCGGCGAAGCGGTCCCGCGAGGGACACGTGGCGGCGGACGGTTGGTGCGGGCGGAGGCGGCGGACGTTGTCCGGCCGGGGCGGACACGTCCGTCGGCGCGGATCTGTTTTTTTAGACTAGGGTTTGGAGGGGGAAGACGAGATCCGAAAATGGAGGGGGTATATATAGGCATAAGTAGAGTTAGGAGAGTCCAAATGAGGTGCGGTTTTCGGCCACGCGATCGGGATCGAACGCTCTAGGACATGGAGCAGAGTTTGGTGGGTTTTGGGCCAAAAAGAAGGGGTGTTGGGCTGCAACACACACGAGGCCTTTTTGGTCCCTCGGTTAACCGTTGGAGTATCAAAGGAAGTCCAAATGATACAAAACTTGACAGGCGGTCTACCGGTAGTAAACCAAGGCCGCATGGCAAGTCTCGGTCCAATCCGGAAATGTTTAATCCTCACACATGAAAGAAAGCTAGAAATGACCTCCGGATAAGAACGAAGCGCCGGAATGCAAAACGGACAACGAGGAAAATGCTCGGATGCATGAGACACACGTATGCAAATGCAATCCACATGATGACATGATATGAGATGCAAGAAAAACGAAAACAACACACGGAGACAAAACCCGAACCCGAGGAAATAAATATAACTTAACGCCAGAAACAACAAGAGTTGGATACAAATTTGGAAAGTCGTATCTGGGGCGTTACACTTGAGCAAGAGCATGAGTTCTTAAAGGCAATCAGTGATGATCTTCACAAGAAAAGTTCTTCTTACATTGCCATGCGTTTACTCTTATCCACTTACATGCCTCAAGTCAAGTCTAGTAACAAGAACAAGAAAGATTCTTCTTCTAGTAGTAACAACAATCATGCTAAATCCGATGTTGTTGCTTCTAGTAGTGATCTTGATTCCACTAACGATTCTCTTAGCCAAGTTACACTTGAGCAAGAAAATAGCTTATTGAAGGGAATTATAGAGAAAGGTGTTTACAAGAGCCTTGCCGGGAGTAAGAAATTCGAGGAAATTGTATGCAAGCAAGGAAGGCACCGGAAGAATCAAGGTATTGGTTTTGAACAAAAGTTCAATGCCAATGGAGTTGAGTGGGAAGAAGATCAATACCCCAAGACGAAGTTTGTTCCTCAACAAGAGAAGTATGATCCTACTTCTTCCAAAGGGACACAAGCTCAAGATGATCTTCCACCACAAGACCACAAGCAAAAAGGCAAGGACAAGCTTCAAGAGGAAATTGATGCATTTGAAGAAGCTCCTAAGGCCTTGGTCAAGTGGGTTCCCAAGACTACATCAGTTCCACTTCATCGAGTACAACTACAACTCCGAGGATTCCCATCAAGATGGTGTGGATCCCGAAGAAGAAGAACTAGAGAGTTCTTGAGGGTGACTCCGCCAACATACTTCACTCTTATCATTTTGGCAAGAACAAGTGCAATCAACTTCCACATCTTGCACTAGTTCAAGGAGTCACAAACCCTATTGTTGGTAAGACAAGGGACAAGGTAACCTAAAGCTTTCATAGACATCATCTTGTGTGTGCATCACTCTATGTCTATGGATATCCTTGTTTGTTCCTTGTGGGACTAACCCGTGTAGGTATTGAAAGTGCATCTCACTCCAAAGGATAGCTCCAAATGATCTACATCAACATAGAGCATCCACATCTTCAACACCTACATGAAGTCATCATCGACAAAACCCAAGGTTAGTTCATCCCTCTTAGGGGGGATCTCACATCTAGGGGGGAGCTTTACTCTAGCAATTGAGTTAAAGCAACTCTAATGGTGTGAACACAACAATGCTTTATGTAAAAGTGGTAACCCCACTTGTGCTTAAACGATGAGTATGACCTATGATCAAATGTTCTCATTTGACTCCTAAGTCAATATACTCATATATAGATGACCTAGTCATCGCCAATTACTTGATAGATGCTAGAATTGTTTGTGTATGCTTTGCCACATATTTCAATTGCCATTTTATTGTGTGAGCATGTTGGTTGCATAATTTACTCATTCGAGGACATCCACTTGTTGTTTTGGTTGATTGTTTTCCTTTTCTTTTGGCCAAGTGGATGGACAAGAATGCCTAAGAACCTTCTCTAGCTATCTATGCTTTTCTCGTCTCAAACTCTATTCATGCTGCATCACAAAATTTGATCAAGTCAGATTCGAACCACTCTGTGTGAGGAGCACTCGGAGTCCCCGATTCGTCATAGACTTAAACTTCCAAAACTTCTTTGTGCGTTTCGGTCTGACCGATTCACCCATTTCGGTCATACCGAGATCACTAAGTCGATCTAGGTTTTCAATCTCGGTGCAACTGATTTGAACTTTTCGGTCACACCGAGTTGTAGTAACTGCTTGCAGTTATGCATCTCGGTGCCACCGAGTTGTTCCACTCGGTCACACCGACAGGGTCGGGCTATATATATCCACGGGTCAAATTTTGGAAAACTTTCCGAACCTCCTCGACCCGCGCTTAGCCCGCTCTGCCTCCAGGGTCTCCGAATCGTCTTCCTCGTCGCCAGCCGCCTCTTGCCGCTGGTCTCCGCCGCCGTCAACGGGAATCATCCCCTCCGTTGCCGCCGTAGCGAGTTCATCGCCGAACTAGGGTATGAACTCGA
Organism: Triticum urartu; assembly: GCF_003073215.2. Lineage (NCBI taxonomy): Eukaryota > Viridiplantae > Streptophyta > Magnoliopsida > Poales > Poaceae > Triticum > Triticum urartu. The sequence continues at coordinate 181,551,190 of NC_053027.1, read as the reverse complement.
TCACTGTGCTATCCCTATCTAATTCCTAGCACATTGCGTTCGCCATGTATCTTGCCACGATTGAGATCATTCTTATCAGTCAAAACACTCTGTAGTTTAGTCGTGAATTGAAAATTTAGGGTTAGGTTTCCGCCGAAACCATCTCGGACCCATGGAGTTGTAGAACTCGGTACCACCGATTCGGCTCAGGCCATTTCACATGTGATTCTGGTCTGACCAAGAATTGCAAATCGATGTGACCAAGTTCAGGACTTTGTGAAACCCTAGCAGTCTCAGTGCCACCGAACTGTGACTCGGTCTGACTGAGTTCACTAGTTTAGGTTCCAACAGCTGCTTCGGTATCACCGAGTTTACAAATCGATAGATCCGAAATGCTTTCTGTGGAAAACTAAAACTAAGTTTTTGGCTCATTCTTTTGCAAAAACCTCTGCATTTTGTGATGCTCATCCACTCTATCTCATCTATAATCTATTCACAGGGTCTGCTGTCAGTGTTTGCAATATGTCTGATCAGAGTGACAGCCAGAATAAGTCAGAGGAGCAGGTTCACTTGAGTGAGGGCACTAGTCCCTCTAGCAGCTCAGATGATGGCAGCAGGAGCACCCCGAGCAACTTACCCAAAGCCGCCACCAGGGCCAGCAACAAAAGAACTCCAGAGTCAGAGGATGAAGACTATGTGGCTGAGGAAGAAGAAACCACCTCAAAGAGGAAAGTCCTGAAGAAGGAATATGGCACAACTGCTGCCACCAAGCCAGGCATGAAGCAAAAGGTTCCTGCCAAGAGAATTCCAATGTCTAAGGCCAGAGCATCTACTCAAGAGATTTTGGGATCTGCACCCAAAGAGCAGGTTGTGGCAGAGAAGAAGAGGAAAGAGAGGGTCAAAAAGACCACTGCCAGAGTGCTTGGGAGATCCTCAATCATGAGAGATTCTGAAGAGGAAGAGGAAGAAGATGCTGCTGTTGGGGAACGTAGCATAAATTCAAAATTTTCCTACGTGTCACCAAGATCTATCTATGGAGTCATCTAGCAACGAGGGAGGAGTGGATCTACATACCCTTGTAGATCGCGCGCGGAAGCGTTCAAGAGAGGTTGATGGAGTCGTACTCGTCGTGATCCAAATCACCGATGATCCTAGCGCCGAACGGACGGCACCTCCGCGTTCAACACACATACGGAGCAGCGACGTCTCCTCCTTCTTGATCCAGCAAGGGGGGAGGAGAGGTTGATGGAGATCCAGCAGCACGACGGCGTGGTGGTGGAAGTAGCGGGATTCCAACAGGGCTTCGCCAAGCGCTGCGGGAGGAGGGAGATGTGTCATGGGAGGGAGAGGGAGGCGCCAGGGCTTAGGTTGGGCTGTCCTCCCTTCCCCCCACTATATATAGGGCCAAGGGAGAGGGGGAAGGCGCAGCCTTGGCCCTTCCTCTAAGGAAGGGTGCGGCCAGGGAGGAGTCCCTCCTCCCCAAGGCACCTCGGAGGTGCCTTCCCCCTTTAGGACTCTTCCTCTCCCTCTTCTCTTGGCGCATGGGCCTCTTGGGGCTGGTGCCCTTGGCCCATATAGGCCAAGGCGCACCCCCTACAGCCCATGTGGCCCCCCGGGGCAGGTGGCCCCACCCGGTGGACCCCCGGGACCCTTCCGGTGGTCCCCGTACAATACCGGTGACCCCGAAACTTGTCCCGATGGCCGAAATAGCACTTCCTATATATAATTCTTTACCTCCGGACCATTCCGGAACTCCTCGTGACGTACGGGATCTCATCCGGGACTCCGAACAACTTTCGGGTTACCGCATACTAATATTTCTATAACCCTAGCGTCACCGAACCTTAAGTGTGTAGACCCTACGGGTTCGGGAGACATGCAGACATGACCGAGATGACTCTCTGGTCAATAACCAATAGCGGGATCTGGATACCCATGTTGGCTCCCACATGTTCCACGATGATCTCATCGGATGAACCACGATGTCAAGGACTTAATCAATCCCGTATACAATTCCCTTTATCTAGCGGTACGATACTTGCCCGAGATTCGATCGTCGGTATCCCGATACCTTGTTCAATCTCGTTACCGGCAATCTCTTTACTCGTTCCGTAACACATCATCCCGTGATCAACTCCTTGATCACATATTGTGCACATTATTATGATGTCCTACCGAGTGGGCCCAGAGATACCTCTCCGTCACACGGAGTGACAAATCCCAGTCCCGATTCGTGCCAACCCAACAGACACTTTCGAAGATACCTGTAGTGTACCTTTATAGCCACCCAGTTACGTTGTGACGTTTGGCACACCCAAAGCACTCCTATGGTATCCGGGAGTTGCACAATCTCATGGTGTAAGGAAATGATACTTGACATTAGAAAAGCTTTAGCATACGAACTACATGATCTTTGTGCTAGGCTTAGGATTGGGTCTTGTCCATCACATCATTCTCCTAATGATGTGATCCCGTTATCAACGACATCCAATGTCCATGGTCAGGAAACCATAACCATCTATTGATCAACGAGCTAGTCAACTAGAGGCTTACTAGGGACATGGTATTGTCTATGTATCCACACATGTATCTGAGTTTCCTATCAATACAATTCTAGCATGGATAATAAACGATTATCATGAACAAGGAAATATAATAATAACTAATTTATTATTGCCTCTAGGGCATATTTCCAACAGCTGCACCAGCACCCAAAGCTCAGAAGCTTATGGGTGATGCCAACAGGGCAGGGGCTGTTCCATCTAAGCCTAAGACTGCTCCAAAGGCTGCTGCTCCAGCTCAAAAGCCAAAACCAAAGAGGAGTACCAGGAACATCCCTGCTGAGGAGAAGAACAAGGCCCCAATGCTTGAAGATGAAATGGAAGAAGAAGATGTGAGTCACATGTCTTGAGGAAGCTAAAGCCAAAAATCCCAGATCACAATGATGCTCATCCAGTTGCTGAGAACATGAAGATCAGGAAGGACTCGGGATTGAGGCTATGGAGAGAGTCGGATCCATATGCCACTAGGAGAAGGACTGCTGTGGACTACAGGTTCCATACAAAGGAACAACAGGACTTCTATGAGATAGTGTTGCTTGACAAGAAGCCCATAGTGTGTGACATGAGATGGGTCGACTGGGACTACATCAAAGAGAATGATGAACATTATCCAGGTGTGTATGACAGTTTCAAGGCTTGTGGAGTTGATGAGTTTGTGGCTCAGAAGCTCACAAAATGGAATGATGAGCTCATCATGCAGTTCTACTCCACAACTCACTTCTACCCAGATGGAAGGATTGTCTGGATGTCTGAAGGTACGAGGTACCAGTCCACGGTTGATGAATGGGCGAAGTTGATCAATGCCCCAAAAGACAGTGAAGATGACTTGGATGTCTATGCCAACAAGAAGAAGGATCACAACTCCATGGCACACATGTACAAGGAGATCCCAGATGCTGCTCTTGAGACACACAAGTTTGGATCTGTACATTACCTGCTGTCAGGACTGCCTACTATCAACTGGATCCTCAGGCACACTCTCTTGCCAAAGTCAGGAGATCACAAGATGATCAGAGGCCATGCAATTAACTTTCTTCACATCTTTGATGTCCCACATAAGTTCAAAGTCATGAGCCTAATAGTTGAAACTATCAAGAGGACAACTGCAGATCAGAAGAGGAGTTGTGGGTATGCCCCACAGATCCAGGAGCTAATTAACTCCAAGATGGGCACTGGTACATATCTGCTGGACAAGGAGCACATGCCTATCTACCCAGAATTTGAGGACAACATTGTGGTGATGGATGAAAATGAACCATTTTCTGTGCACGCACAAGCCAAGAAGGAGAAGGCAAAGGCTGAAAAGGCTGCAAGGATGCCAACTACTGAAGAAGCATCTCAGTATCTTCTGAAGAGCAAGCAAGATCAGCTTGGCTACTTGATTGCCTCCACTCTGAGGATTGAGAAGGGACTGGCCACCCTGACTCAAAACCAGGAGAGCTTGGAGAGGATCATGGAGCAAAAGTTCTATGACTTGGATGTGAAGGTAACTGAGATTCAGTCTGTTGTGGAGCAACTTCAGGATGATATGCAGGAGAGGAAGGGCAAGACAACCACTGATGCATTTGCCAGAGTGCCTAGAGCTCAGAGGTCTGCTGCAGTGCAAGTTCCAGACACCAGAGCCACTTCATCTGCACCAGCTCCAGCTTCAGTGCCACCAGCTCCAGCACCTACTCCATCAGCTCCATCTACTTCGACTAAAGCATTCGTTCTTGGAGTTATCCGGACACCACTGTCGGCATTCTGGGAATGGGGGTCCCCAGACTTGCCTGCCTGCGGCCTGCGGCGTGGCTCAAAGGGGGCCCAGCATGGCCCGTCTTCATCGACACAGACCCAAGACCCTCGTGAGGGGCCAAGCCTCGCGGGGCGGATGACACGGAGCTTCCTCAGGCACGGCCACATCAGGCTGGCTCGTGAGGAGGCGGAGAGATCAAGGCGGGGTACCTCACGAGGTGCCCGTGACGCAAGCCATGACGACCAAGGGCGCCAGGAGGGCGCCAGCCCGCGCAGTGTCCTCCTTTCCTCTTTGGTGCAAAGGGAGCAAGCGCAGGCGAGAGCATCAAGCGAAGGCACCCGTTTCGGTGCAACGAGACCAAGACCAGTCCAACGGCAGGGAGGAAGTCATTGTGGAGCCCAAGCCAGCGTCACCACCAGAGTCTTTGGCAGGCGAGGACTAACTTTAGTCAGGATAAGTGTACCAGATGTTCCCCTTCAAAATGGCCAATTGTTGGCGCCCTTCCCGCTCAATATTTGGGAAGAGGCCCAGGGCCTTTGCCTATAAATAGGACTAGCCACCCACAGGGTGAAGGGATCGGAAATCGAAGAGGGAAAATCGGATCGAGTAACATCACACATATATAGAGAGAGAAGGGTGACTGAACTCCCCCTAGCAGTTCATCCTCCCAACCAAGAATAGACCCTCGCGAGGCTGTTCTTCCTTGTATTGCTCATCATCATCAGCCCAAGAGGCAATCCACCACACCACACACTGGAGTAGGGTGTTACACCACAACAGTGGCCCGAACCAGTATAAACCTTGTTTCTCTTGTGCTGTTCTTCCCATAGCTTACATCTCAGCGAGGCGGAGGGGTGCAAGTAGGTAGAAGGCGAAATCTCCGCGCGCACCCCAGTGTTCGAACCTCAAGGGTCTGCCGGAACCCGAAATCCGACATCTGGCGCGCCAGGTAGGGGTGCGCCGGAATTCGTCTTCCACCACCCCGTTCTCCTCCGACCATCGCGTCCATGTCTAACGCTCGTCGGGCCCGCGCCGAGCGCCGAGCATCTCTCGCTTCCCGCGTCGCTCAGACGGCTCCTGTCTGCGGGCGTCCTCGCCGTTCCCCGTCACCTGCCGTCAATGCCACCACCGGCCCGGCGGGGGATGAGCAACAAGCGTCATCTCAGCATCCGTCCGTGCGGCAAGACGGCCGCACCGCTGCTCCCTCGCTCACCCCAGCTGGCTCTTCCTCCCGCGCGCTCCGCGCACCCATGGAGGCTCGAGCTACGCTCATCGCGGCAAACGAGCTCCTGCGCTACCGTCCCGTCGACGACGTCTACGAAGAATGGCTCGACCGCGTTGCCAAGCTCGTCCGCGCCGCAGGGGGCTCTCCTGCGCAGTCTGTTCTGCTGCACCGCACCCCGCCCCGCGCGGGCGACGAAGCTCCGGCGGCGCCCCGGCCGCCTCCTCCTTAAGAAGGCGCCATGGCTCCAAGGCGCGTGGCCCCTGGGCGGAACCCGCTCCGTCAGGTGCCAGCGCGGCAAGAGCAGAGCTGCCAAGAATTCCCTCGCCCGCAAGAAGCTACCCGGGTGCTCCCTGCTCCAGCACGTCGCGACCATGCTCCTGCTCCCGCGCGTCAAGACCCCGCGCTGCTCCCAGCTGCAGTGCATGAGGGCATGCAAGACCAAGCTCTTCGCCACCCAAGGCCTCCCGTGGCCAGAGCAGGCTGCCGTGCATTCACCGTCGAGCTACACAGCGTCGCGTGGCCCGGCAAGTTCAAGCCAGACCTGCCTCCTCGTTACGACGGCACGGCCGACCCTGCGGAGTTCCTCCAGCTCTATGAGCTAGGCATCGAAGCTGCCAACGAAGACGAGAAGGTCATGGCGAACTGGTTTCCCATGGTGCTCAAGGACGGGGCCCGCACCTGGCTCCTGAACCTAGCCCCAGGCACGATCTCCTCCTGGGACGAGATGCGCACCCACTTCATCGCCAACTTCCAAGGTACTCGTGACCGGCCACCCGCCGTGAGCGACATGCGCCGCATCAAGCAACAACCCGGAGAGACCCTGCAGAAGTACATCCAGCGCTTCAACAATGCACGCCTCAAGATTCCCAAGGTGACCGAGGAGGCCATAATCTCAGCTTTCTCCGACGGCGTGCGCGATGTCAAGATGAAGGAGGAGCTGGCAATGCATGAAGACCTGTGCACTTCCTTGGAGTTGTTCAACTTGGCAACCAAGTGCGCGAGGGCTGAGGAAGGGCGTCTCTCCCTCCTCGAGCTGCCTGCCGCAGACCCAGAAGAGAAGAAGCCCAAGGCCAAGGATGTGAAGTGCAAGGGGGCTGTCGTGCTCGCGGCAGAACCAGACACCAAGCGGGGCAGAGATCTGCCCGAACCTTCCAAGGTCAGTCGGTACTGTGTGTACCACGACCTCCACACCCACAACACCAACGAATGTCAAGAGCTCCGAGCCGTGCGAGAAGGAAGGATCGGCCATTGCCCCGACCGCGGTGACCGGGGCTACGGTCGAGGAGGAGGAAGGAACACAGGACGCTGGGAAGACCGCGGCCCGCGCCAAGGGTGGCGCGATCAACCTCGCGAGGATCGCTGGCAAGAGCCGCCTCGCGAGGGAGACTGGAGGGATCAGCCTCGCGAGGACCGCCCGCAAGGCAATGCAGGCCTCCCTCCGCTGCCGCCGCAGCCAAGGAGAAACGAGGACCGCCATCAGGACGAGGGGGCTGGGGGCTTCCAGGAGCTGCGCGCAGTCGCCTGCATCCTGGGCAGGGCTCAAGCCCCAGCCTCTCAACGCATCTTCAAGCAGTTCGCCCGCGAAGTGAATGCAGTCCTTCCCAAGATGGAAGCCACGCACCCTCTCAGGTGGTCGGCGTGCGCCATCACGTTCAGCTTAGCAGATCAGCTCAAGTGTGCAGCTACAGCCGGAGTCCTCCCGATGCTTTGTTCCCCAATCATCAGCAACGTGGTGGTCACCAGGACCCTCATCGATGGCGGGGCAGGGCTCAACGTCTTGTCCGTGGAAACATTCAACAATCTCCAAGTGCCCTACAACCAGCTTCAGCCGACCAAGCCTTTCTACGGAGTCACCGACGGCTCCACGGTCCCGATTGGACAGGTCCGCCTCCCAGTCACCTTCGGGACACGCGACAACTACCGCACCGAGCTCATCGACTTCGACGTCGCTCACATTCGCCTGCCGTACAACGCCATCCTTGGGTACCCAGCGCTGGCCAAGTTCATGGCCGTAACTCACCATGGCTACAACGTCCTCAAGATGCCAGGAAGTGGCGGAGTCATCACGGTGCCCTGTGAAGAGAAGGACGCGGTGTGTTCCTTGGAACGAGCCTTTCAGGCCGCGTCACTGGAAGACCCGGATCGCGGAAGCAGGAGGCTCCCCGAGACCGCCCCCAAGAAGAAGAAGACATCGTCCGGCCCGGCCCCTCAAGAGACAGGCCCCTCAGGGCCCGCGCCTGCCCAGGGGGAACCTCCTTTCGTCGCATAGGAAAGCGCGCCCAGTGCCCTCCTCAGGCAGGGCTCGGGGGCTCTCCCCTGGAGGGCCACCGACCTGGCTAAGGTCACGAGGGAGGCGCTTGGGCACCACATGGAGGCGTGTTTCGAAGCATGTTTCCCTCAGGAAGGAGTAAAGCAAGGAGAGCCAGAGCCTCAGGAGTTCATCAGTAAGGCCATTCAGGAGCTACAGGAGTCAAGAGTCATGAGAGGCGGCCGCCGCCTACCAGCTGTGGCTCCCCATCCAGGCGAGCATGGTGGGCTGCGCGTCTGCATCAACATACCAGGGCTCAATCGAGTCGCCTCTCTGGAGCGCCTCTGGCCCTCGCAAGTGGGGCGCTGCGAAGGTCCACCCCATAGCTACGTTCGCATGCCTTACGGCTTGCCGAACGCGGCTGCCACGTACCAGCGCCTCACGAGGGGCATCATGGAGGCTCAAGAGGCCGGGCGTTCCACAGCCCTGGTGGAGATGGAGATGGTCCGCAAGGAACCACCAGCGCCTCCGGAACCTCCCGAGGCCCCTGGGCCTGGGGGCTCATGAGGATCGGCTTCCGCAGCCCACCGAGTCTGCTACACCAACACTCCTTCGTCCTCAACATCATCAGGTGACATCTTTCAAGTTTCACTTCCAGCTGGGAGCGCCCCCAGGGCTGCATTATTCCCAGGCCGCGTGGGTCCGTCCCTGCGGCATGTATCCCTTTTATTTCATGTTGTTAGCTTACTTTGTTGGGGGCGCCCCTCGGGCTGCATCATCCCCAAGTCGCTCGGGCCTGACCCAGTGATGTCCACCTTCCCAGCATCTATTTGAATGAATCCACTCCTTCGCGGCTAATGAATTTGACCTAGTTGCCCGCTCAACTGACGCCAACTGACGGAGCTGCTCCCAAACGGCACGATGCTTGCGCATGGGTCCGTCCTTGCAACGCCGACAAACCTGAATGGCTGAGCTCTGGCCACGGCAGCCCCGCATGGCGCCACCTCGTCAAGCCTTCAGTGCCTCATCGCCCGTCGGAAGCAACCAACGGTTGACTGTCAATTGTCATGGCAACCCCTCGTTCTTTCTATGATAGGTCTACAGGATCTCCTAAAGGAGCTGCATCAGGAGAGGACCTTGCGATGTCTCCTTCACTCTCATCCGCGCGAACCGCTTGCACATTAAAGGGGGGTGCCTGAGCATTGCGACTCAGGGCTCCTACTGGCTCTCCAGCCCTCACCCTCTGGCCTTGTCCACGGCATCACGACCTGGCATACCAGCAACGGCTGAGACTCGCTCGAGGGCCGGGACCCGAGGATGTAGAGCAGAAAGGGGAGCAAAGGCGAGAGGGGAGGGACACGCGAGGACCTCGCCGAGCAACCTCACGCCTGCCGATGCACGGACCCGGCGACACACCAGAGAACGGCCCCTGATTCTCGAGATAAGTCACCACCCGGAAGCACCAGCTACCGTGGCACCATCCCCGCACCTAATGCAATCCCGTGTTAGCGACGCCGCTCCCCTTTCTCACCGAACAACGGCTGCTTGAGCGCCAAAGGGGACCTCCTGAGCATTGCGACTCAGGGGCTCTTACCGGACCCCGGGTCGCTCACCTCCTGGCCTTGACCACGGCATCACGACCTGGCATACCAGTGACGGCTGAAGCCGCCTTGGGACTGGGACCTGTCGGCGCAGAGCACCAAGCCCTCGTGAGGTTCGAAAGGGAGAACTGAGCTAAAACGGAATGAGCAACTCGCACAGTTCTACGACAAGGGTTATATTAACAAAACAGGATCACAGGCACCTTACAAGCCCCCACGGGACGCGTCTTTGATTCCTCGCAGGGAACAGATCCTAAAGGGACGCTAACTACACGCACCCCTGCAAAAGACACCATCATAACAGTGGGCCGTCAAGCACCGGCGCCAACCCCATCCAGATCAGAGTCAGCGACGGCCTGACGAGCTCGCCCTGCTCCAGGAGCGGCACCGGCTCGGGGGCTCGTAGCTGTCGTCGCTCGTCTCCGGAGTCGCGAAGAGCTCGCCGGAGTCGCTGGAACTTCCGACGCCTCTGCCGCCTGAGGAGCCGCCCAGTCCTCGCCGTAGCAGGGTCCCGACCACCTCTCTTGGGGTAGCACTCCAGCCAGCGCTCGTTCGCATCGAAGACCTTGAAGAACATCACTGAAGCACCATCGTACTCCAAGTGGATCGCGAAGGCGCCTCTTGTCCTGCAAACCCGGGCGATCTCGCTCCAGCCTCGAGTCATGAAGACCTCGCCCGGAGCAACGACCGCGACCTCTGCCTCGGTCGTGAGAGTGCTGCAGCCGGCGTGCTGCAGCCAAAGCTCCAGGAGTTCTCCCTGCGGGATGATGGAGGCAAAGAAGGGAGGAAGGTGAATTCAAGACTGGGGAGGCATGGCGGCGCGGAGCACGAACTCTCGGGAGGAGCCCTCGGTGTGGACCCCATGGGGGACGACCCACACCTTCGTGACTCGTCGGCGCCGACGGCGGCGCTGCCCGTGGCGATCGTCATCAACTCCTTCAGGGCCCTCGATGTGGGCGTACAAGGGAAGCGGGAACCCCGGCGGTGCCTGCTCGCACCAGGGCCTCGACACCACCTGATGGGCCCCCTCGTCCCGGCCACGGAGGGCGAGCCGTTTCTTCGGCGGGAGCGGGTCTGGTTCCTCTCAGGGAGCCTTTCCCTTCTCTGCCGACGAGAACCGGCGAATCGGAGCCATCGCAGCAAGACGGAGCAAGGACCAGGAAGAAGGAGAAGCAAGAAGGGATGGACTGGAAGGGCGCGCGCCATTCCGTACTTATGGCCGGTGAAGGCCAACCGCCGACCTCCACGATCACAGGTAATCATGACCCGCTTTGCATGCAGGGACTTGTCCGATCCGTGCAGTTGCCAAGGCGCCATGGAGAAGTGGAGACGCCCACGCCCAATCAACCGCCACGCGGCGCCCAAGGCCGTAGGCTGTTAGGGCCCGCAGCGCTTCACCCTTGCCCTTTCGCCTCCCTGCACGGCCAAGTCCGGGCGCGCCTTGGGCCCGGGGGCTACTGTCGGCGTTCTGGGAATGGGGGTCCTAGACTTGCCTGCCTGCGGCGTGGCTCAAAGGGGGCCCAACACGGCCCGTCTTCATCGACACAGACCCAAGACCCTCGCGAGGGGCCAAGCCTCGCGGGGCGGACGACATGGAGCTTCCTCAGGCACGGCCACATCAGGCTGGCTCGCGAGGAGGCGGAGAGATCAAGGCAGGGTACCTCACGAGGTGCCCGTGGCGCAAGCCATGACGACCAAGGGCGCCAGGCGGGCGCCAGCCCGCGCAGTGTCCTCCTTTCCTCTTTGGTGGAAAGGGATCAAGTGCAGGCGAGAGCATCAAGCAAAGGCACCCGTTTCGGTGCAACGAGACCAAGACCAGTCCAACGGCAGGGAGGAAGTCATTGTGGATCCCAAGCCAGCGTCACCACCAGAGTCTTTGGCAGGCGAGGACTAACTTTACTCAGGATAAGTGTACCAGATGTTCCCCTTCAAAATGGCCAATTGTTGGTGCCCTTCCCGCTCAATATTTGGGAAGAGGCCTAGGGCCTTTGCCTATAAATAGGACTAGCCACCCACAGGGTGAAGGGATCGGAAATCAGAGAGGGAAAATCGGATCGAGTAACATCTCACACACAGAGAGAGAGAAGGGTGACTGAACTCCCCCTAGCAGTTCATCCTCCCAACCAAGAACAGACCCTTGCGAGGCTGTTCTTCCTTGTATTGCTCATCATCATCAGCCCAAGAGGCAATCCACCACACCACACACTAGAGTAGGGTGTTACACCACAACGGTGGCCCGAACTAGTATAAACCCTGTGTCTCTTGTGATGTTCTTCCCATAGCTTAGATCTCAGCGAGGCGGAGGGGTGCAGGTAGGTAGAAGGCGAAATCTCCACTCGCACCCCAGTGTTCGAACCTCAAGGGTCTGCCAGAACCCGAAATCCGACAACCACCACCTGAAGACCAAGCCTGAGAGACGATTTAGTGCTATGCATTTTCTAGGAACTTTTTGGTAACTTGTTGCCAAAGGGGGAGAAAAAATGTATAGATCATAGGCTTTGAGAGAGAGCATTGCTTTTTATTCTCTCTTTCTTTGGTGGTTGAACTTTATTTGCTTTGCTTGTTTGAGATACTTTCATACTTGGATGATCATGTGTTTGATCATATGCTACATTAATGCTTGTTGGATGACATTATCATTTTATCCCTATCTGATCATTCACTTTGCTTGGTGATGAGTGCATGTATTTAATTATTATCATTTTGAGCGCTCCACCAAGATGTATGTGACATGGAAGAGTAACCCATGAGCCTAACTCTTTGTGCATTTGCAGTCCAAAGCAAATCATAAACTATGCACAAATTTAGGGGGAGCTCTTGTTTTTCACATACTTCTCAAAGCGACAATGTTTTTCACTCTTATTATCATTTTTCGAAGCTTTGATCTATATGTTGTCATCAATTACCAAAAAGGGGGAGATTGAAAGTGCAACTATCCCTAGGTGGTTTTGGTAATTCCTAACAACATATAGCTCATTGAGCTAATGCTATTCCAAGATTAATATTTCAGGAAAAGCTCAATGAATGGCATGTCATGGATGAGGAAAGTGGACCCCTCAAAATATTAAGGACAAAAAGATTGGCTCAAGCTCAAAGCTCAAGACTCTACATTTTATATTTTAGTGATCCAAGATCACATTGAGTCTATAGGAAAAGCCAATACTATCAAGGAGGGATGAGGTGTTGTTTAATGAGGTTCTTGCTTCATAGTGCTTAGTGATATGCTCCAAAACCCTCAACTACCTTCCCACATCGACATATGACCTAAACCCAAAGTCAAACTCGGCCCCACCGATTCTTTCTATTCGGCGCCACCGAGTTCAAATGTCATAGCCACTGCCACAAACCCTAGGCAAATCGGTCTCACCGATAGGGATTTCGGTCACACCGAGATGGGGTTGTAGTCTCTCTATTTCCCTTCGTAACGTTTCGGTCCTACCGAGATGAGCGATCGGTCCCACCGAGATTGCAATGTAAACTCTCTATTTTCCCTTCATAATGTTTCGGTCTCACCGAAATGAGCGATCGGTCCCACCGAGTTTACCTGACCAACTCTCTGGTTAGCTTATTACCAAAATCGGTCCCACCGAGTTTGTGTAATCGGTCACACGGAGATTACGTTATGCCCTAACCCTAACCATATCAGTCCTACCGAGTTGCATCTCAGTCCCACCGAAAATCCTAACGGTCACTAGGTTTGCTAAATTGGTCCGACCGAGTTTCTCAATTCGATCTCACCGAGATTGGTAAATTGTGTGTAACGGTTAGTTTTTGTGTGGAGGCTATATATACCCCTCCACCCACTCTTCATTCGTGGAGAGAGCCATCAGAACATACCTACACTTCCAATACACATTTTCTGAGAGAGAACCACCTACTCATGTGTTGAGGCCAAGATATTCCATTCCTACCATATGAATCTTGATCTCTAGCCTTCCCCAAGTTGCTTTCCACTCAAATCTTCTTTCCACCAAATCCAAATCCTGTGAGAGAGAGTTGAGTGTTGGGGAGACTATCATTTGAAGCACAAGAGCAAGGAGTTCATCATCAACACACCATTTGTTACTTCTTGGAGAGTGGTGTCTCCTAGATTGGCTAGGTGTCACTTGGGAGCCTCCGACAAAGATTGTGGAGTTGAACCAAGGAGTTTGTAAGGGCAAGGAGATCGCCTACTTCGTGAAGATCTACCGCTAGTGAGGCAAGTCCTTCGTGGGTGATGGCCATGATGGGATAGACAAGGTTGCTTCTTCATGGACCCTTCGTGGGTGGAGCCCTCCATGGACTCGCGCAACCGTTACCCTCCGTGGGTTGAACTCTCCATCAACATGGATGTACGATAGCACCACCTATCGGAACCACGACAAAAACATCTGTGTCTCCAATTTCATTTGAATTCTCCAAACCCTTCCCTTTACATTCTTCCAAGTTGCATGCTTTACTTTCTGCTGCTCATAGACTCTTTGCATGCTTGCTTGGATTGTGTTAAGATTGTTTGACTTGTGCTAAGATAGCTAAAATCTGCCAAAGACTAAAATTTGGAAAAGGATAGATTTTTAATTGGTCAAGTAGTCTAATCACCCCCCTCTAAACATACTTTCGATCCTACATCGGGGTGGGCGGGGAGGTAGTGGATCCGGGGAGGCACGGCCATGGCACAGCCGGGGAGGAGCCAGGAGGGCAGTGGGTTCGGGTCACAGTGGATAAGGTGGAGGGAGTGGGATGGGTGCGGGAGAAAGAAGGTGGAGGGAGTGGCTGGGTTTTTTTCTGTTCTCGACGCGGTTCGATTTGTTGTGCGCTGTACGATGGAGTGTTAGCAGAATAAGATGGGGATGTGCAGAATAAGTCTTAAGGGGTGTTATCATAATAGACCCACCCTATATATATATATAGGGTCGCGCTATTCGTCACCCTGGGTGAGGAATAGTTATTCTTCACCCCTCCTCTATTTTACCATCAATGCACCATAATTTTATGTTCCGTAAGTTTTTTCTTATTTCCGACGTAAAAAGGGACCGTAAGAAAATATATAATCTCTGTAAAAAATATTTTATATTATGTAAAATTACAAACGTAAAAACATAGTCTAAATACACATAAACTGCAAATTTTCTTGTCTTATGACCTATATTTTTATTTTCTTATGTCAAATTTTACGTAGTGAATCAATAGAAATGTAACTTTTTGAATTCAAAATGTAATTTAATTATGAAATGATCGTAAGATTACCTCGGGTGAAGAATAACTTATTCTGCACCCTGGGTGATGAATAGTAACACAATATATATATATATATATATAGGGATAGACTATTCATCAACCTGGGTGAGGAATAGTTATTCTTCACCCCCCCCCCTCCCCGTAAGTTTTGTGTTATTTCCGACGTAAAAAGAGACCGCAAGAAAATATATAATCATCGTAAAAAATATTTTATGTTATGTAAAATTACAAACTTAAATACATAGTGTAAAATACACATAAACTACAAATTTTCTTGTCTTATGACCTATATTTTTATTTTCTTATGTCAAATTTTACGTAATGAATCAATAGGAATGTAACTATTTGAATTTCAAATGTAATTTAATTATGAAATGATCCTAAGATTACCTCAGGTGAAGAATAACTTATTCTGCACCCTGGGTGATGAATAGTAACACTATTCTGATCACAGGATCAGAATAATATTCTAATCACAACCAGAACTTCCTGAGTTACACATCCTGAACTTCCGTGTGTAGGAACCCGACCTTTGGGCAATCTTCGCAACCGTGTCTCCCCGCGCAAATTATTCTGTTCAGTCATGTTCTATGTGATGTAAGTATAATCTGGAAATGGTTTTTACCAACTAAATGCCCGTTTTAAATAGGAATCTTGTTCGTTGTCGGGTTTGCTCTCGGGATGTGATGAACTTGCGTTTGTTGAAATTTTACTGCCTCACTTGTTCGACCTGAACTTCCCCCAGAGCGAGGTTGAACTTCCGCCAACATTGCCCACATGGGGCTTGCGATACACAGTTGGAAAGCTATGGACATGAGTATCATGGCCCAAGTTACATTTTTGGCAAAATATAAGCGGTTTAAGAGCAGTTTTGAAAACCGTTTTTTCTTCATACAAAAAACATGAATCGTATTTTCGATTGCATTTCTAAAACGTTTATTGAAATGAGACAAATAATATGGCGTTGGAAAGCTGCTGCAAAACCGCTCCTTCCACATGTTGAAAGTTTTCTCTAATTCCCTTTTGTTAAAGAATAATTTGGAAAATCGTAAATTTCGTAAACCGAACAGCCGAGTTTGTATTTTCGATGTCATTTCTAAACGGCTAATCCAATTGAGACCAATGATATGGCATTGGAAAGCTTATGGAAATGCGCTACCTTTTCAAGTTGAAAGTTTTTCCTAATTTTGAACGGCTTAAAAGTAATTTAGAAAACGGTATAAGTTCCATCGAGTTCATATTTTCGAGCTAATTTTTCAACTGTACGTCTGAATGCAGCAAATAATATGGCGTTGGCAAGTTTGAGGAAATGCTATACTTTTTGGTATATATTGTTTCTCCCAATTCCTTACGGTTTTAAGCCAATTTTGAAAATGGCTAAAAAAAATTTGGCCATAATTTCTACAAAATTTATCAAAATGGGGCAAATAATATACCGTTGAAAAGCTACGGAAAATGCAATTTTTTTCATGTAGATGGTTTTCTCTGGTTGCTAGCCGTTTTCAAAGTAATTTCGAAAATGACGAGATCATGCGTTCGGCCTTTATCGTGAAACAGATTCTTAGAAAATGGACCGCGTGAAGAACGTGAACTTCTTGGCATGTCTACTTGAACTTCACTCTGTTTTTCACAGAAATGTTTTTGCTCGCAACTCTCCATACACTCACCGAAATTGGGCAAGTGATATACCGATGGAAAGTTGTTGTAAACACGCAAATTTCCCGTGTTGATCATTTTTCATACTCGCGACGATTTTAAAAGTTTTTCATCTGAAATTCATTCAGTGTAGTAGTTAAACTTCCTGCTGTTTTCACGTTGAACTTCTGTGACGTATTTTCGTTTGTATTTTCTCATCCATTCTTTAGTGTTATACAAATGATATTCTTTTTGTACAAACCTCTCTCACAATATTTTTTTTACTTCTCCAACCGAGGACTTGAACTTATAACAACAAAAAATTTGGACCTTACCTTTTAATTCATTTTTCTCATATTAAACACACCATGTAGTACATGAACTTTTTCAATTTTTATAATTTGAATTTTTTATTTTCTTTTTGAAATCAAATTGCTCTCAAATAATAACTAAACTTGTTTGTGGATTGAGAAAATTATTTTATAACGCGAAAAACAATTTATTTTTTGTGTTTTTGAACATGGAAATACAAGGTGAACCTCTGTCGCAATTTTTTTTGAATTTCCCCAGACAGAGCACCTGAACTTCTTTCAATATACATTTTAATCTTTTCTTTTTCTATACTTTTATTCTCACCTGAAATGCATTCCTTGTAGTACTTGAACTTCTCGTTGTTTTCACTATGAACTTCTATCACATTTTTGTCTATACATTGAATTATGCAATTGAACATCGGACGTCATTTCTTGCCATTTTAAAACATGTAATTGGAGGTTGGACGTCCCGCAATATAAATTATGAACCGTGCACACAGGTGCACGTGAACTTCTTGCAACAAATCTGAGTTTTTAATATACTTCGAACTTCTCTATTATTTTAATATCAACTTCTTAGTCATATTTCTTTGAAAGGAAAACTGTTTTTAAATAAGCATCAAACATTTTTTTGTAAATAGAACTTCATAGTTTTGTTTTCCTAAGAACGGTAATAATTTGAGTTTCTCGTATACATCGAACTACTCCTCTTTTTTAATTTGAACTTCGTCATTTTTATTCTTAAAAAATGAAAAAATTGATTTATTTTGATAAATGAAATTTTTTATTCTTATATAAATGTTGAATCGCCCCGTTAGTTTGACAAGAACTTCTGCTACACATTTTCCAACACCTAAAAAATGAACATAGTGAGAAATAACAAGAAAAATATGTCAATGTCTCCAATGATCATTCATGTGCAAAATGAATTTAAAAAACCAACCATATCCTGGTGTATCATATGTTGGATTGTTTATCTTGTTTGCAACCAACATTTTTTTCCACAAAGAAAAGGTTTAAACTTCCCAGGCCACGACCCACTAACAAAAGGTTTTTAGAATAAACACTTCGAACTTCTATGTTATTTAAATTTGAACTCCATTTTTTAGCAAAATGTAGAAACACTATGACGCCCAGATAATTAAGCTACAGTAAATCTCTATTAATGATGCCATGACACCACGATTACTGTTGTCAATCTTGCGATGATTCAAATCTCGTTCGAACTCAAATTCAAAATGAAGTCAAACAATAAAAGTTTTCAAACATAAAAACTAAAATGTTCCAAAGGTGACTAATAACTCATTAGTAATAATGGTGGAGAAACCAACATTTCTTATAATATTTAAATGCACTAAAATAACCAAAACAGAGAGAGAAATGTTCGTGATACTACAAATAACCCTCGAGTAATTTTTATGAAGAAATCGAATCAAATTGGAATTTTATTTTGGCCCTAGCAATATTTTGGTGGACCAGCAACATTTAATTTGGTTGTTTAAAATAACCACACGTAGACTTACATTTCCCAAACCACTTGAAACTTTGTGGGCCTCTCCAAAATAATGACCATTATTTATGTGACAAGTTTTATGTTGAACAAAACTCATTTGGTAATAAAATAAAATGTGAATCAATGGTGAGATAATATAACAGAAAACTAAAAAAGAGAAAAGTGAAAAAACCTTCCGTGCTAGCGGGCTCTAATGCAACAGGGCACTAGGCCCAGCCCAACTCGGGTCATCCCCAACCTCTGCTACAGGGAGGCGGGGTTTGTGGCAACCATCCGCTGGCCGTGGCTAAGCCATGACGTGTGCCAGCCATCCCCCGGCTCCCATGGAGTATAAGGCCAACACCGCCGCTCCCGTCGATCAAACCCTAGCGACATTTCCCTCTTCCCTTTCCTCGTTTTCAATTTGGAGCTTGTAGTAACCGAGCTCAGCATCGATGTGCCGTCGTCATTCCCATGCGCCGAGCCCCCCCCCCCCCCGTGCCACCCCTTGATGTCCACGGTCCTCCCCGCGCTCATCCATGCCGTTCCTGACCACCAGCTCGAGCTGCGGGGGTCTCCATCGCCAGATCGGGCGCCTCCCTCTGCTTCGGTCGTCGCCGTCTCGCCATCACCATCGCCTCTCCAGTCCACCTTGACCCTCCCCAAGCGCGCCAATTGTCTCGCGGTGAGCAACTCCGCCGGATCCCTCTTTCCCCCGCCTCGATTCGGTAGCCATTTGTCGTCCCCGAGCACATGCTCGCATGTCCGCATACCTACGTGTGTGCGTGAGCTGCTGCTGCTTAACTACCATCTGTTGCTGCTGCATACTACTACCAGCGCGCGCCCGTCCCTGGCCTCGCCTCCGCCTGCAGCTGCTCGCCGTCCACCACCTCACGCCGCCCCTGCTGCCGCCCCCTGCCTAGCGCCTCCCTGTTGCTGCCTTCTATTTCTGCCGCTGCTTAGCTACTACCCTCTGTTGCTTAGCTGCTTAGCTTCTCCTGCTGCTGCTATTGGTAGGTGCTGTCACTGCTATGCGCTACTTGCTGCTGCTAATGGCCACGGCGGCCTTGCTGTGTGTGTGGGTGTGCACAGCCACCAGTAGCTGGCTGTGCAAATTAGATTAGGGACTAATAGGTAGTACTAGTTAGGTTAGTTGCTACACTATGACATATGGGCCCCTTTGATTAAGTTATTTTTTTATTAGATTAGATATAGCTTTATGACAGGTGGGCCACCCTCTAATAAGCCTATTAGGAATTAACTAAACACTGTTAAAATATTATAGAGTATGACAATTGGGTCCCGCAGGACCTTTGACTGGTCAACCATGGACCAGTCAACCGTTGAGTCAGCAGTTCACTGGACCCACTGGCCAGCCTCACTGGTGCACATTTGGTGCACTGCACCGGGTGCACCTAGTTTTTAACTGTTGATTTTCGAAATTAAAAATAAATAAGAAAATCTAGAAAATCATTTAAAACTTTGAAATATCTTAGAAAATAAACCATAGCTCGGATGAAAAAGTTTTCTACATGAAAGTTGCTCAGAAATTCAAGACGAATCAAAGTATGCAATCCGTTCATGTGCCACACGTTCTTAGCATAGCGAACATGCAACGTCCCCCCCCCCCGGTCCGTCTGCCCGAAAACACGAAATACAGGGAATACTTTCCCGGATGTTTTCCCCTTCGCTGGTGACGGTGTCCTGGACTAGGGGGTACTCATCACGTCGTCTCCCGATCAGTTGGATTGGGCCGAGGACCCCCATGGCCGTATACTCATAGGCCAATCCGGACAGCTACCACATACAAGGAAGATTCCACAAGACTTGGTGATCAAGACAAGGACTCCTCCCCCACCGGCGTATTCGGCTAGGACTCTTGTTATCCTAGGCCTTTGGTGCATTATATAAACCAGGGTCAGGCTAGTCGATAGATCATATATACATACAATCATACCATAGGCTAGCTTCTAGGGTTTAGCCTCTCTGATCTCATGGTAGATCAACTCTTGTAATACTCATATCATCAAGAAGAAATCAAGCAGGACGTAGGGTTTTACCTCCATCAAGAGGGCCCGAACCTGGGTAAAACATCGTGTCCCCTGCCTCCTGTTACCATCCGCCTTAGACGCATAGTTTGGGACCCCCTACCCGAGATCCGCCGGTTTTGACACCGAAATTGGTGCTTTCATTGAGAGTTCCGCTGTGTGATCGGCAAAAGGTCGATGGCTCGCCTGCAGATCAACTGCGACTTCGGCATCTTCGTCACCAGCTCAACTGGTCACCTTGGTTCGACCAAGGACTGCGCCCTACCTCCCATCATCATGTTCGGATGAGGGCCTTCATCAACATCAGCTCTGATCTCTATCAAGATCATGGAGGAATCATCCAGGGAGCCCGGGGGCTCAATGTCAACATTGCCCTCGGGCGACCGTGCTGTTTTTCTGGACATCGAACTTGTGTCCGCCGCCACCGCCTCCTCAAGTGACATTTTAACGATTGCTTTGGTGTGTGCGGAGTTGAGTCTACAACAACCCTGGAAATTTTTGTCGAGTTCCAATGGAGGAATCTCTGACAATCTACGATATACCGGAGCCCTGTCAAATCTAGACAAGAATCTGGACGAGTTTCGGGCGTTGTGTCCAGCTTCTAGCTCGGACGTCCTTTGGAAGATCCAACCGTTGATATGCTGCGGAATTCCTATATCTACCACCCCTCAAAATTTCAGCTCGATCCGACCATCCAAACTCCGGGAACCTTCCAATTAGTGCATCACTTTTCGGATCTGTTTTCTGCGCGAAAACGAATCCGACCCGAGTTCATCTTTTTTGTGAACGGGATTTCGGTCATCCTTTTTGAAGGAAGTTTTGTATGGGGTGTTGTGTTTTGTTCCCGAACACATCCCACTAACTTTAAAATCTTTTGAACATGATCTTCAACATTATGCTGGTGTCAAACCAGTCCGACAATATTGCTCCACGGCTGCCGACCTGCGCTAGACACGTCGTCACTTTGTTGAGTCGAGCTCAACTTCTTCGGATCATCATCTCGGCAAGCCGAACAAGAGTTCAGCGTCGCAAATGATAAGTCATCACCAACATCGCCGCCCCACGGATTACACAGAGCGGGCACACCGACATCACCGCACGGTCACTTCATCAAGCCGGCATTGACCACGTCACGACCTGCATCGGCAGGGCCGCACTGTTGCTCCTTCTAGCCGGTGTCCATCACACCGACCAACTTTGACTCATCGGCTGACACTGAGGCTTCGACATCTCGGCTGGACCGGGGGCTTCGCCATCTCTTCATCAACCTATACTCCGGAGACTTCGGCGTCACTAGCCGACCAGCTCCGTCACATTAGCTAGACCGAGGGCTTTGCCTTGGCGAGCCAACCTTTGCCAACATCGCCGTGTCGTCGTTTTATCGGAGATGGGGGCTGAAGGGGCAGGTGGTTCCATCCAGGTAGTGATGGGCCTGGGTTCCTGACAGCCCCCTGATGGTTACTTTGTGGTGGAGCGACAGGGCAGGTTGCGACCACCTAGGAGACAGGTGGGCCTGGTCCCTGGTCGGCGTCCGCGGGTACTTCTAATAAAACGCTTAACAAGATCTGGATATTTGATCTGAGTCTGGCCACTGGTCTATACGCACTAACCAACTACGCAGGAACAGTTATGGGAACTCGACGTCGTGGTATCAGCCGAAGCCTTCTTGACGTCAGCGACTGAGCGGCGCGCGCCGGATTGGACTGGAATGCCTGCCCTTGAATTAGGGAGGCTACGTCTGGTTTCCGGCCGTGTAAGCAACGTGCAGGTGTGCAATGGGCGATGGGCCCATACCCCTGCGCGCATAGGATTTAGACCGGCGTCCTAACCTCTCTATTGTGCCTAGGTAGGGCTGCGATGTGTTGATCTTCTGAGGCCGGGTATGACCCAGGAAAGTGTGCCCGGCCAGAGGGATCGAGCATGTTGGGTAATGTGGTGCACCCCTGCTGGGAAGTTTATCTATTCGAATAGCCATGTCCCTCGGTAAAAGGACGACCCGGAGTTGTATTCCGACCTTATGACAACTAGAACCAGATACATAATAAAACACACCAATTCAAGTGCCAGATACAACCCAGTGATCGCTCTCTCACAGGGCGACGAGGGGAGGATCTCCGGGTAGGATTATGCTATACGTTGTTACTTGGTGAACTTAACAGCTATTCTCTTCTACATGCTTCAAGATGGAGGCCGCCGGAAGCGTAGTCTTCGATAGGACTAGCTATCCCCATCTTATTCTGGCATTCTGCAGTTCAGTCCACAAATACTACCCATTTCATTGATACTAATGCATATGTAGTGTAGATC
The DNA here is from genome assembly GCF_003073215.2 of Triticum urartu. Lineage (NCBI taxonomy): Eukaryota > Viridiplantae > Streptophyta > Magnoliopsida > Poales > Poaceae > Triticum > Triticum urartu. The sequence continues at coordinate 181,528,828 of NC_053027.1, read as the reverse complement.
CTTGCTTGCGAGTACTTTGGATGAGTACTCATGGTTGCTTTGCTCCCTCTTTTCCCCCATTTCCATTTTTCTCGGATGTCGCAACCAGATGATGGAGTCCATGAGCCAGAGGATCTCGAGGATGTTTCTACGTGGAGTTTGGCTTCGAGGAGTAGTTAGGAGGTCCCAGGCAGGAGACCTTGCCTTTTCGATCGTTGCTGCTTTTGTGCTAGCCTTCTTAAGGCAAACTTGCTTAACTTATGTCTGTACTCAGATATTATTGCTTCCGCTGACTCTTGTGTATTCGAGCCCTCGAGGCCCCTGACTTGTAACATAAAGCTTGTATTATTTTAATTTGTGTCTAGAGTTGTGTTGTGATATCTTCCCATGAGTCCCTAATCTTGGTCGTACACATTTGCGTGCATGATTAGTGTACGTTCAAATCTAGGGCGTCACAAACACCATTTTGATAAACTTTTCGAACTCCTCCATTTTTTATTAATGTACCTCTTGGTTTATTTTATAGTACTAGAAAAAAATCATGGGTTTGTAATAAACATTGAACCGCCCTATTATTTAAATTTGAACTTCAAGGTAATAAATATTGAAACGCTTTGTTATCACCAATTTTGCAAGTAAATTTTCGGCAAATTCAAAGAAGTTCAAATCCTCATGGGGAGAGAGTTTACTGTAGAGATGGAGGGGCAATACTTGATGCTGAAGAGGAGCCGCGTGGCTCGAGTGGAATGCCACGGCCGTCCTTCATGGGGGCGGCGCCGGTTGAGCGCTGGGAGGTGTGGGGGCGTCACCGGTGGAGCGTTGGGCTGGGTGGGGCATCGGAGGAGGAGCGCTAGGAGGAGGGTCGTCTGCTCGCAGGGAGGGGAGGCACCTGGAAGAGGAGCTCGAGCTCATAGCCTGCATGTTGAGAAGCGGAGCCGGAGGGAGACAACTTCGAACTTCTCTATTTTTAAATTTTGAACTTCTTAATTTCTTCTTAGGAAGGAAAAAAATCAATCTTGAAATAAACATCAAACATTTAAAAAAATAAACTTCATACTTTTATTTTTCCTAGAAATGAGAACATTTTTGAGCTTTTAGTGTAGATCAAACTACTACATTATTGAAATTTGAACTTCTTGATCTTATTCTTTAATAACAAGGAAAATCTGAGTTTTTCATAAATATCAAACTGCTCAATTTTGTAAATCTGGACTTCTTGGTTTTATTCATTTTAGTAACAGACAAAATCCTACCTTAATAATAAACATCGAACTAATCCTTTATTTAAATTTGTACTTCTGGTTCTTTTTACTTAGAAATGGTGATTTTTTTTAAAAAAAATGAACAACACTGTTTTTTTAATTTAACCTTCTTGGTTTTGTAATAAACATTGAACTTCTTAGTTTTTTTATATTTGAACCTCTAGGTTTCTTTAGAAACTTGGAAATCCTTTTTTTATAATTTTTGAACTTTTTAGGTATGCGTACAACAACGTGTTTGCTCAGCAGTACTAAAAAGGAGAAATAGTGTGTACACACCTACAAAAATCCTCTCTCAACCTTGTCCCTAAGCTTTATGGACTTTCTATATTTTTTCCCATGATTTTCTTGGGGGTTTTGAATTTGTTGTAGTGCTTAAAACACACACTTTTTGAGAGAGAAAAATAGTGGTACATCTTGTGAAGACATGAACCTGCGGGGCAATAATATCTGAACTTATTTTGTACATATTGTCTCTGTCAACATGCACATACTTTTCAAACGAAAATCCAAAACAGAGTACAAATCAAACTGTGTGTTTGTCCATAAAAATACAAGACTACAAGCGCATTGGGTTGTATCAAACCACAAGCGCATGATCTCACTGGAAGAACGCAAACACATTAACAAAGTGAAATCCACAATAGCACTTTGACCTCTCTCTCATTTTTGCCTTTTGCATTCTCCTGTACTCACCTACATCCACAGCAGTAGCTTGGCATCATGAGCGAGCAGCATGGCAGAGGTGCACACAACCTGCAGCGGAGATTGGGCATGGACCGAGGCAGCTTTCCGCTGTGCGCAGCAGAGCTTGGAGAGGGAGGAGGATGGCTTGGAGAATGCTCAGCAACAGAGCTCCTCTGTCCATGGCCCTTTGACACAGCGGCTGCTACACTCACCAGCTTGGATAGATTTTTGGGTACGGAATAATACACGAGGGTACTGGGATTTTCACGGGAAGGAGGTGGCAATTGCAAGGCACGCTGCTGCTGCAAGAACTGGGTTCCGGCACGAGGGGCAGGGGCGCTGGCGTAAAGACAAGAAGTTCAGAGCAGCTAGGCTGCAAGGTCACCTCCTCCGTTCGTTGCGCTCAGAAACTTGAATTGGCGACGAGAAGCACAAGGGTCGGCGGCACCGCAGCAGGATGTCAGGGGAGCAGGTGCGAGACTGGAGATAGCCATGATCTAGTGGGGGCATGGGGAGAGACGGGCAGATGGAATTCCATGATGGGGAGGCGGCATGGTTCGCCAATGGGATCCATAGTGGAGAGTGGCGATGTGCCGGATGAGGGAGGATGGCTTAATGACGCGTTGGGTGGAGCAATTTGCTCGCTGGCACCGTCGGGCGAGGCGCCTGAGCACGGCAGAAGGTCACGAGGTCGGGGCTGACGGCAGTGCGCTAGCTTCAAGTCGGCGGCAGCGCACGAGCTCCGGCAGGCGGCGGCACCCGAACTCCGACCGGCGGTGGCGTCTGAACCCGCGATCGGCAGCGGAAGCGAGGCGGTGTCGCGGGATGCCGGACATCATCGATGGAAGGATGGGCTTTTTTGGGGGGGGGGGGGGGGCTTTCTGAGTTCAGGGCACGTCGTGATCAGAAATAACTATTCTAATACCATGATCATAATAGTGTTGTCCTATACACACACACACACACACACATATATATGGGCTATTCTGTTTCGCGTAACAGAATATTATTCTATTACCCTACTTGAACTGACGTAGTTTACAGCTTGTACTAACACGTTTTCTACCTGAACTGATTTTCCCGCTTCTACGACGGACGGAAACAGGGGATGCAATGGGGAGCTTCCGGGAGTTCTCCGGCACGGTGTTGTGGGCCATTCGTTGCCATAGGAGATATGTATGGGGTTCCGCATGTGCGCGCACTCACCTGGTCGTGTTTTCTGATCTCAAGTCACCGGAGGTGATGGCGTGGGCATTTAGCGACGGATGTGTTTTGGGCGTTGGTGTTTACCGTGGTGTTTGTATCCGTCAATTTAACGCTCGATTTGTTGTTTTATGTGTTGTTTTGGATGTGAGAATTATCGGTGTGTTAGAGTTTTTGGAGAATGTTTTTATCTATAATTTTTGATTACAAGTTTTTGTGTTCTTGGTCGTTTTCCACGTCCGCCATGCAAATGTGTTCTTCTTTTTCTATTGTTTTACTTTCGAATTGGCGTTGCAGGGAGAGAGATGAGGATTGTATGAAAATATTTGTGTTGTCAATTTTGCTTCTTGAGTTGTTTCTACCCCAGATTCCCATGTGATTTGGTCGTTTGCGGAGGTGGTGTTTGGTGGCTGACTGTAGCCTCCGATTTCTTGTAATCTGGTCAAATTGTGTAATTAAGTTGCGTGTTTTTAGTGTTGTTTTGAATTGTTGCCGTATGTGTAGTTGGGATGCTTCGTGTCAAAGTTGTATTACTGTGCGTTGACATCGGAGTAAGTATGTTCTACTGGCTGCCTACCCATACCTCTGCACTTCGAGTATAAAGCCCGAGCCCTCTGTCACTTTCATTCCACCAGCTGGAACCAAAAGAAAGGCCAGATGGATCCTGAGCTAGGAGAGGTCACAGGGGAGGAGGGGGATGTCATCGATGTGAGGGATGCAGTAGTGGAGCATAGGAGGAGGTGGAGGCACAGGCAAAGGGCATGGCGTGCTGCCGAGGAGGAAGTGGAGGAAGAGTTCAACAGACGCCTTGCGCGCGAGGTGATGGATACTTGCAACTCCAATGAATTGGAGCTACTTTTCCCAAAGGGCAGGGGAAGGAACCATATTCAGATCATTAGTTGGGCTAGGGCGAGAATAGCCACGGCTCCACATCCATCCACCAGGGCCAAATGGCGTCGTTTCTTTGATCGTTATGACTGAAGTACTGAATTTTTATGTTTTTTATGATTGTGTTGTGAGGGAGCAGATGGTTGAATAACTAAATGAATTCAACTGTCTACCTCTGAATGTGTTGTCTTATCTACATATGTTTGTTATGTGCACTTTTGAACTGTTGTTTTATCTGAGGTTGAACTGATTTGCGGTCAAATGTTGCATGACTTGTATAATAACTATTTTCTACCAGCTGGCTGCCCACCTGCCTATTTATTATTTTTATAATCTGCGAGTCTCCCTAGCTATAAATTATATCCATCTATTGTGGTGTGTGGCTCAGTCTCCCCCTCCTTTTTCTTCCTTTTTCTAGAATCAGATCTAGGTTCCTCCCTCTTCTCGTTGTTGCCTTCTTCCCTTTTCATGTGTTTTTCCATGGAGGATTGTTCATGCGGATGTCTGGCAAAGATGGCGCGCATAGCTGACAGCTTTGTGTACGAACCTGGTTCGGAGCTCACCGAGACTCAGCGCCATGGGAAACTTTCATGTCTTCTGTACAGCAACCATGGGTTTGGTGCACCCTATGTTTGTCGCCTGGCGGTTGGGGACTTGAAGGAATCATGGGTATGTGTTTTGATTCTTTTTGTTTTCTTCTTTTTGTAGGTCTCATTTTGAATCCCATGGACTGAATCTGTAGTTTAGTTTTATCAATAGTTTGTCTACAATTTTTATTTGGTTTTGTCAGAATTTAACAGTAGGGATTTGTGTGTGTATTTGTTCATTACTTAACCATTTTTACCCATTTTGTATAGTCCTTATTTTGTTTTTGTTAGATGTTTTTACTGTAGGTGTATTGATATGTATATTTCTTTAGTTTAGTCGGGTCATATGACTAGTTAATTTGGTGTTTTTCTTTTGGTTCAGATATTTCCTTTTCACTTTGTTATGCAACCGTTCCTAGATTTCTGTAAAAATTCAGTTATACTAGGTGCTCACTTTGTTTTCTACTCCCATGTCCATTTGCAGAAAATGTCACCCAGAATCAGGATTGTTGCTCCTAGTTCCGGGATTCTGAAGATGGAGACTTCAAACAAAAACGGGTATCAGTTGATGGAAGTTGCCTACCACATCAACTTTGATGCTTGCATCAACCTAACTACTGGGTGGAAGGAGTTTGTTGCAGAGTCTGGATTTGAGGATGGTGATGTGGTTATGGTTATGTTCTCCAGGGAAGATGACTCTCTGACGTTCAGAATTTATGTGATGTAGGTTTAAATGTGGCAAATGATGCTGGATGTGAGATTTGTGTGTGTTTGATTATGTAGCAGTATGTTTCTTTAAAACAATGCATGTGAGATTGTTGAATTCTATGTTATTACCAGATGGTTTCGAACAATTTATTTGTATGTTATTATATGCGCTATTTTTTAATTTATGTAATGCTTCCTATTCTTTTGCTCAAGCACAAGTGTTTTTTATATATTCTTTATATTTTGAACTGGAACAATTATAGTTAAACTGATGGGCATCCTTTTTTTTGATTGGGATATTTTCATGTACATAGCTCGCAGATGGAAAATATACGCTCATGATGGTTGTAGGACCCCTTTTGGGTTTTGAGATTGTTGAACTTACATGATGTTAATGATAGTACTGAACTATTTATGATGTCAATGGCCAATCGCATTCGTTTGTTGTAGAGCGTTTTTTCCTACAATTTGACATGAATTTTAGAGCACAGTTTTTAGTTTTTAGTTGAATAGTGATAGTTCTAGTATTTTTTCAGTTGCACAGTACTATTTTTTACTTGACCTTATGAATTTTACTAGTTGAACTTTTTATCAATTTGTTTCTGAAATTTTTATTACAATCTTCTACGTTTAATTTTCCTAAAAAAGTATTTTTTTTATTTTTTTAGTTCTTACAATTAACATGTGTTTGAACTTTTTACATTATTTGCTTTGAACTGATTTCTTATGAGGTTTTTTAAAAATTATCTACATTTGTTTCTTTTTAATTGGTCGTCTGTGATGGATTGGAGTTTTGTAATGGGGCGAACTACTGTATTGGGCCATCCACCGGAGCCATTGTTTTCGGCCCAGATAGCTCGTCTGCGCGGCTGTGCAGTGCGGCGTGCGCGTGCACTGTACGTTTAGTCCTACCTCGCTAGTCGAGGGGGCTCTAGACCTGTTTATAAGCGATGCCGAGGCTCACTGGTAGAACTCCTCTGAATACTTACCTGAGCGCTTATACATGACGCTCGCCCTCTGTCATGACCTGTGGGCCCTGGTTGGTTAGCCCGCGCAGTTTGGTTTACAAAGGATTCGCCGGTTGTTTTGTGGTTGGCTTGAGTCCTGGTACCCACCTGCGTTGGGCCGGCCTGTCCCTTGGGCGGTCAATATTTTTGATTCTTAGCATTTTTTCCTTCTAGTTTTTATGATTTTTTTGCCTAATATAAGCATTTTTTTAGTACTGAATGTTGTCTTCTACTAGAACTGACATCTTTTTTTATAATGTGTTTCCCTCGCTTTCTCTTTGTTCTTATTCTTTTTCGGTATTTTTTGGATTTTTTTAATGAATATCTGTGTAAGATATATAGGGACCGCACTAATGGGCATAGTTGTACTGACACATTTTTTGTATGGACGGAAGAACATCTATCATTTCCAGGGTGTGTGGGTGTGTGTGGGGGGAATAGAATAACCGCATTGTGCCTGTCAAATGAGTGCACTGCCGCCTTAGCGTGAGGCCGAGCGGGGGGTCCCCCTCCCCCATCCCGACGAGGCCGAGCCAGGAACGAGCTGTAGCAGGCAACGACGTGGCGTGCCGCGGCGTCGCATGCGGAGGCGAGTCCGTAACATGACTTGCCCCCATTATCTTATCTTTTTTAGGGGAAAAACCAGCACCGCACCGAGGGGCAATGTTGTACTGACACATCTTCCTTGTATGGACTTGCCCCCATTATCTTATCTTAGGGTGTGTGGGTGCGTGTGTGTGGGGGGGACAGAATAACCGCACTGCGCTTGTCAAACGAGCGCACTGCCGCGTTAGTGCGAGGCCGAGCCAGGGGGAGGAGGGGAGGGACCCCCCTCCCCCATCCCAGCGAGGCCGAGCCAGGAATGAGTCGTAGCAGGCGACGACGCGGCATGTCGCGACGTCGCATGTGGAGGCGGGTCTGTAACATGACTTCCCCCCATTATCTTATCTTTTTAGGGGGAAAACCAGCACCGCACCGAGGGGCATAGTTGTACTGACACATCTTCCTTGTATGGACTTACCCCCATTATCTTATCTTAGGGTGTGTGGGTGCATGTGGGGGGAACAGAATAACCGCACTGCGCCTGTCAAACAAGTGCACTGCCGCGTTAGCGCGAGGCCGAGCTGGGGGGGAGGGGGGTCGGGACCCCCCTCCCCCATCCCGGCGAGGCCGAACCAGGAACGAGCCGTAGCAGGCGATGCCGCGGCGTGTTTCGGCGTTGCATGCGAAGGCGAGTCTGTAACATGACTTGCCCCCATTATCTTATCTTTTTAGGGGGAAAACCAGCAATGTTATGAAGTATTATTTCAATTGTTCTTTTTTGATAATTTTTATTGTACTGTTATGAGTTATTATTTGTACTTTAGCCGTTTGTTTTCTTCATCTATATTTTTTATTGTATTTAATTTTTGCTATTATCTTTAGTAACTGCCCAGACATAGTGGGCTTTGTCCTTTTTCTTTTTCTTCCACGATCATGGGCTTTAGCCGTCGGTTTTCTCCCACTCACCTTTTAACCTCCGATCTCCTCCGTTCCGCTCCCCTACCCTCCTCAAATCGATTCCTTCTTTGTTCCCCACCTCTCCTCTTCTCGCATAGAAGTTGCTTCTCCTGTTTCGCCGCGGGAGCATCGGCCGGCGGGTTGAACTCCAGGGGTGGAGGTCTGGGTTCTCTGTTTTCTCCTTTTGCTCTGCCATCGGCTCCTCTTGCGTACCCTTATGTATGATTTTTCGCTGTATTTCTAAGTTATTGCTCTCGTGCTGTCTCAGGCTGGATTCGCTAGGGTTCCTTTGCTCTTCAACGAGCGGTTCGCGTTCGTGATACTGGATTCGGTGGTGGATTTTGTGTTTGCTGGTAAGAGTTTTGCTTTGTATGGCATGCTCCGTTTGTGAAGTAGGTAAGAACCCTAATTTTTTTCATGTGTCTTGCAGTTCTGGTTCGGCAGATTTTAGGTCTGTAGATCTCAATGGGTACATCATCCAGTCCAGACAAGTAGAATGCAGGTAATTTTTCCTGTAATTCATATGATGTTTCATCAGATCTAGTGCTTAATAGGGTTTTAGTTGTATAGGTGTTGTCGTGTGGACTTTACAAGTTGTATGGATTTTGATAGGTGTTAATTTTTGCCCTGGAATGTGTTGTGTGTCTAGTTTTTAGGTTGTTGTGACCTGCAGACAGGTTGCAGTACTGATCACCATGTGTAGTTTGAAATGTTGTCCTGGCATTTGAATAGTTTGTAGCAGTCTGGGAAGAACTATTATGATGTTGAAATAGTTGTAATTGGAAGTTTCTTGTGCTAGTGGTGGGTTGATATTGTTTTATTGGGTGCACTTGTAGTGCTCATATAGTTGAACTGATTGCCTGTTCATGTACTTTTCTTTTTTTACTTTCTTTGCTTGTTATGATGTTGTTACAAATGTTGGAGTACCGGTGCCTCATGATTCTAACAAACCAGAACGCTTTCAAGAACTTATGAATGTTATTTTTGAGACACCAAATCATCTAGAAGAACTTGCGAGTGTTGCTGGTGTTTCCCTTATATTTGCTCTTTTTTAACAGCCTTGAATGCATAAATATGTTTAGTTACATCAGTTGTTCCTTTTGTTTGTGTCTGATGCTATGCGCCTTATTTATCTTGTCTCTGCAATGTTAATTGTGTTTTAATTTTATATGTGTGTGCTTATGTTATTGGTTTATGAAGTTAATGATAGCCATGCTGCTCATGAGGACATTGTTGATGGTGTCAAAGATATTAATGATCGAATGTATTCTCTTAACTTTGATGATGGTGATGGGAGCTTGCAGTTGTCTGTTACTCAGTCACAGAGTGTTGATGGCACTAAGCCTATTACTCAGGCTGAGGATGTTCCTATGCAGTTACAGCTCGAGGATGAAAGGATAATAAAGAAGAAGTGTGATTTCCAGAGGAGAAAGGAGATGGAACGGCATCAAAAGGCTGCCTGCGTGCAACGAAGCGATGAGGATGTTGCTCAAGCTCCTAAAGGTGTAGGTGATGCAGGTGGGTGATGCGGCCTTTTCAATTGTGGATGCTGGATCTCATGGAACTGAGATGCCTGTGAAGACAAACCTGTTGCAGACTCGTTTGACGCAAGTGTTTACTCATGATGCAGTTAAGGAAAAGAAAGTTGTTTTGAAGAGGAAGATGTCAGATCCAAATCCTGATGGCACATAGAGGCGTAGCCCACGTGTGAAAGCTGGTTCCCAACCTGGTAATAGCAATGCTGATGGAGATAGTGTTGCTATGAAGATTGGTCCAAGCACACTTGGTCGCTCTCCTGTTCGCCGGAGTCCACGAGTTTTGTCAAATAAGAAGCCTTCTTCGTCTCCTCTTCGAGAGCGCTCTTTGTTGAAGGAAAATAAGAAGTGTAAAGTTGCTCCTGTGAAGGTGAACAAAGGTGTGAAGAAGCGTGCTCGTGTCAAAGCTCAAGATCATGTATCTGAAGAAGATGATATCGAAGTTGATTTTGAAGATGAATACGTAGTGGTACGTTTTTGTACTGTATGTGACTTACTAGTTGTACTTGCAATGATTTAATTGTGTCTGGGTTGGTATGCTGGCCAAGTGAGGGCTGGTCATTGTTTGCATCAATTGAGGGTGGTACTGATGTTGCTTTAAGAGTTGAACTTGTGCAATCTTTCTTTTTTCTTCTTTCGTTCATATGTTTGTTTTGTTTTCTATATGCATTTAATTAAGTTGTGCCTTCTTTATTTTCATTTACAGCCTGTTAGCGTTATGAGTCCGGTCAAGCCGGTGAGAGGCAATGCTAGAAAAGTTGCTTTGGATGAAGGTGACCTAGAGTGATTGTACATAACTGTGCGATGTTCATTGAGAGAGATTGATGCTTGTGCTAAATTGCTTGAGAGTCGCCATGTGGCTAGGGTTCATGCAGCTGGTTTTGGTTCTATCTTCGAGTGGAAGGTGAAGTCTAACATTTCCCGCCCTCTGATGGGAGTTTGGTACCTGAAGATAGATCTTGATACGATGACTCTTGACATGGGTGAGGCTAATAAGAAGCTTCGCATCACTAGCGATGGTATACAAAAACTATTTGGGTTCCCTCGTGGTGGTTGTTCTGCACCAAGGCTGTCAGAGGACGGATATGACGACGCTCTGATGAAGTTAAGATTGGAGCTTGACATTAGTAGGAACAGAGATATCAAGACAAAGGATTTGAGGGATAGGCTCAAGGTGCTTGTCAAGGATCCTAGCAAAGATGACCTTGCTCCCAAAGTGTTCTTCATTATTGTGTTTATGAAGGTTGTGTTGCCTGGTGCCGCCCCGCGTGTTTCCAGAGAGGCAGCAATGTTTGAGGATATCGTCATTGAGGACATGGCTAACATGGATTATTGCCAGCTGATGGTCGATGAGCTTAGAAGGGCTATTGTCAGGTACCAAGATGGTGTTACCCTGGGAAGGCAATCACAGGCTGTGCTATAGGGCCTGTACTAATGTACCTTGACTGCCTTATCCATGGCAAGACTGTGAAGCCTTACATGTGAGTCCCCCGCATATGTTTCATGGATCCTGACAAGCTTTCCGATCTGGCTGATGCAGATTTGATAAAAAAGGCAACGGAGATCCAAAGGCTTGGGTGTTTGGGAAGCTTCCGGTGAGTTTTATTCCTATCGTGTCTTGCAGACTTTTTTATTTAGGTAGAGCTATTTTTGCTGGAGTGAAGATGTGTACTACAGAGTTACATGTTTAGATTTTGTCATTTCTTAAGCTTTGTGAGGTTTAGGTACGATTTTTAGTACTGTTGTGTCATGTGTGGTTGAACTGAATCTCTTGTTCAACTGGCATGTTTTGTAAATACTAACAAGTTGGCACTGATAGTGGAAGATCGTTAGTGCTATTGATTAAATATGTTAATATAACATTTATTTTTCCATGTGTGTTGCATTGATTAATTATCACTTTTTCCCCTTGTTTGTAGTGGAACACTCAAGAGGAAGTTGTCTTTCTCGAGTGTATAAACAGCCAGTCCTGGAGATGTCGTCGTCTCAGGTTCCCAAGATTTCATCTCTGCATGATGAGTTGAGAGATGGCCGTGGTGTTGAGGGTGCTGGTTATGTTCCCCCTGGCCCTAGTAAGGCTAGTACTTCACAAAGGTAGTGTTTTGGTATTGATGTAGCTGTTTCTGCGTTGGAGCGTGCTGAGCATATTCTTAGTAATGTGAGTTCTGAGCTGCAAAAGGTCCCAACTACAGTTGAGCGTCTGAGCTGTATCGATGGTATCTTTCCTGAAGGTCATCAATTTAATGTTGAGGAAGAAGGGGACTATATTGAGTTGGAGAGAATTTTAATTAGTGATATGTGTGATGGTGCTGCTCAACTAATTCAGAGCTCGGTTCGTCTGTTGAACAACATGAAGCATTTCAAAACTATGCAAGACTCTCGCTGCAAGCCATATGAAGAAAGTGCTAATGTTGTTATCAGGCAGATTGAGTAGGATGAGGTTGCTGCCACCGACGGCAGGGCTGGTGATGGTACTGAGGCTAATGTTTCTGACCACCATACGAATGATGTTGGCTTGGAGCCCCCTGTTGTTGATGTGAGTCAGTCGTTGTTGTTTGCATTTTTACCATGTTGTTCTGCTGTCAGTATTGTAGTTGAACTTTCTCATATTCATCTGTTTATTTTTTCTTTCATGCAGGAGATCAGTCATAATGTTGAGGCTGCTGCCACCGACAGCAGGCCTGGTGATGGTACTGAGGCTAATGTTTCTGACCACCATACGAATGATGTTGGCTTGGAGCCCCCTGTTGTTGATGTGAGTCAGTCGTTGATGTTTGCATTTTTTACCATGTTGTTCTGCTATCAGTATTGTAGTAGAAATTTCTCATGTTCATCTGTTTATTAATTTTTCTTTCATGCAGGAGACCAGTCATAATGTTGAGGCTGCTGTTGACTGTGGAGTTAATGATCCATCTACTAATAAGCGCAAGGTTATTTTTATTTTTATTGTGTTTATATATATTCTTGAATTTTCATGTGCACCATTGTGCCTTACATGTTCAGTTTTCTACCCCACACCATCAAGAGTTTGTAGGTGATACCTACCTTTTTGTTAGTGTGGTTTAATTCCTTGTGTTTATTGTTGCTAATAATAGCATTGTTTTTTTTTGCTTCATTACTATGAATCAGGGTCCTGTTGTTGGCGAAGAGCCTTGTTCGACCATTGGTGATGTTCCTTTGAATGTTAGTAGCAGTAAGATTGATGATGTTGCTGTGAATGCTGCTAAGGTTTGTTTTCTGTGTTATGCATTATTATTTTATGCAGTTTTCGCTGCTGTTTCTTTTTAGCTGTAACAGTTAGCCTGTGCACCTCTTGCTAGCTTTTTTTGATTGTTAGTTTTGCTCATATTATTCACTTTTTCTAAATTTTTATTTTTTCAGATGACTGATTTTGAGCGTGAGGCTGCCGTTAGTGGTGGAGATGATGCTTGTGGTGTTCCATTGAGTAGTGGGTGTGATGTTGGTACCAAAGTTGCTGATAAGGATGTTGGTGCTATCAGCATACTTGATGCCAAATCGTCTGGTGTTGGTATTGCTGGCAATGAAAATCTTTCTGATTGTGAACATTTGCCGCCGAAAAATTTCCCGCCTGGAGGGCTTGATTACGGTGATGCATTGCAAGATGCCTCTAGCATGGAGGAGGTGCCATCTGAGGATGATGATTTACTTCTGTCGATTTCTTCTGACCCCTTGATGCAGGAGGTGCTCATGTCATCCCAGGATTTTCTTTCTTCAGACCCTGAAAGCGCAGCCATATTGCTGTCCTCACAAGATCTTCCGTCGTCAAACCCTGAAACTAGAGGCATATTGGTGTCATCATAGGAACTCCTGTCGTCAAACGCTGATAGTGCAGGTAAGGACTTGTAAATGAGGCGTACTTCTCATTTATGGCATTTTGGACATGTTCGCTTGTAGTGCTTGAACTTTTTTGTTGTTCTTTTTCTGCAAGCAGAAGGTGCTAATGTTGCTAAGGTTGATTTGTTTTTCTTCGCTATTATGAGGTTGCGCACGAACCATGGGAAACAGTTAGTTTGGGATTTTGCCCATATCATTTTTGTCTCTTTTTCTTTCTCTCATATGACTATTGTTGGTATTGCAGTAGTTTTAATTCATGTCATCTTTTGTGTTTTTGTAGTGACAAGCCGATGTTTCAAAATAGTGAATGTGATGCCAGTGTTGGTTCTGTTGCTAAAGCGTTTGTCCCCACTGGCATGCTCAACTCAGACAGTGCTGACGTTGTTTTATATTCTATACGTCAGAAGTACCGAGACACTCATAAGTTGATAGTTCCCAGATGGGTGATGGGCAGTATTTTGCTTTCTACATAGGATGATAAGTTATTTTGGCAATTTTCTAACTGTTGTTGGTCTTTTTGTACAATAGACCAAGATCCGTGATGGAAATATTGATGCCAATGTGCTACAGTGGTTCACAAGGTCAGGGGCTGATGGTTTTGATCAAGTAGGTGAACTTGAACTTATTGTACTCGTGAACTAGAACTGACATGTTTTCTTTCAAGTTTGGGAGGTGGGAATGAACTTGAGTAGCCTGCTTTTAACCATTGTACTTATGAATGATTTGTGCTTCTTTTTTAAAAGCTGCACCTATTTGTCGCAATGAAATTGAACTAATATGTTTGTTGCAAGTTTGGTCGGTGGATATAAAATTGAGTAGCATTTATTTTTTGGAGTGGGTTGCTTACTCAATTAGAACTTATGATTATTTGATTTGTTTGTACTTCTGAATTTTAATTTCCGTATTTTTATTTTATTTTTTGGAGGCTGAATTTTTTGTTTCATTATGATTTGTTAAATTCATTTTTCCTCTGTGATTTTTTTGTCAGCTTCTTTTCCCTACTTTTGATCAACCGTCATTTGCGGCTGCCATGCAGCCTAGTGAAGAATCTGGGCATTGGTGCTTGATTGTTCTGAATTTCAGGTTTCGTCCTTTCGAGTGTCTTGATTCACTCCGAGATGAAAGCTGGAGTGATGCAGTTAGATTCTTAAGGACTATGACAGATAACATAAAGAAGCTTTGGAGGGAGTCCAGCGTAGACAGGGCGAAACCGTTCTCGCCGGCGCATAATGATGGTTTCTCTTGCGAGTTTGTGCGGGTGCCACAGCAGAAAAACATGTGAGTATCCATTTTTAATGTTTTTTATTAGTTGTTTTTGTTGCCGGGAGGATGGTGTTCCTGTATTTCGAATTTGTGATGTACCCTTTTGTTTTTTCTTTTGTTAACAGGCATGATTGTGGCTTCTTTATGCTACAAAACTGCAAGACCTATCATTGCCAGGAGGATGGTGTGATTGAAATGTTGGATTACAACCACAAAGACATTCTTGACATTAGAAAGACTTTGTTGTATACCTGCGCAACTAGCAATGTGTTTGATGTTAACTTCCGGGGTTTGTTTGGCATCGAAGCCTGTAGATATGCATGACCTCTTGTAATTTTTTGCAGCATGCACTTCTTGACTAGTACTGTCATGAATTATGTATTTGAACTTACCCTTGATGCGCTCCTTCTTTTTTTATTTTGCAGGTGAGTGGCTGGATCTTGGTGAGCATGACTATAGGATCTTTGGCAGTCAGTTCTCAGAGCTCGAGCGTGTAGCTATTGATTTTAGCCAGTGGTGTTCTCCCGAAAAGACAAGATCTGGTGTTATGAAGGGGTGGTTGGGAGCTTTGAATGGTTCTACGGCTGCTTGTGCAGAGAGCCCCTCTACACCCAAGAATCCCATTGTGGAATTGATAGATAGTGATGATGATGCGTTTGACAAGATTGCTGGCATGGGAAGAGTCACCAGGAGCGCTGCTGCCAAGGGTGTATCTCCCCTTTCTGGAATAGTGGCACGTAGAGCTGGTGTTGCTAGGAAGGATCCTGCTTTGAATTCTGGCAATGTTACAAGCATGAAGCGTGCACTGAGAGGTCCTATAAAGTTTTGCTCCCCTGTGCAGCAGCTTCGTCCTCATAAATTCCCTCACATGGACAAGGCTCGCAAGTTGTATAATTTGTTGCATAGTGATGAAGGACGTGAGAAGTATGCCGAGTGAGTATCGCTCATTATGTTTCCTCTTCTTTTCTTCTATTGTTTCTAACTGCTAGATAAATATGACCTCAACTGCTCCTTTTCATACAACTTGAACTGCTATGAATGCCTTATCTTGCTTCTCCTGCTTTTTTGTTCTTGTGTGTGCTACAGGACTGCATTCTCAATGATACCTCATCCCGATGACAACGTAACTACCTTCACTAGGAAATGCATCTGGGAAGTTTTTACACCTGGTCAAATGATGGAGGGTGATGTAATGGACTTCCTCATTGAAGATTGGAAGCTAGATCCCGAGAGAAATGCTGATTTTGCATGTGGAAAAAGGATATTGCTGAGTCCATATTTCATCACAGTAATCAATCAGATCATTTGTTTTTGTGAAATGAGACTGCCTATTGTTTTACGAGTTTTAATAATACTTTGCTTATTGATCGTTTCCCCCTTGTCTATTTCTTTTTGGCTTTTTGCAGGTTGTGCTTGGTTGTACGTTTTATGGTGATGAAGATAAAGAGTTTAATGTGGAGAGTGCAGCGAGAGAGTTCAAGAGCTATGTTAAAGATAAGGAAGACTTGCTCAGTGCCGACCTTGTGAGATCTACTAGTTGATTTTCTATTTTATTTTGTTTGATGGATGCTGGTTTTTATTTTGAATATTTAATATCTCTTTTTTGGTCATTTGTTTTTATATCATGATGCCTTTATTCAAACATATGGTTTTATCAAAGGATCAGAAAGTGAACCACTTTCCTTATATGTCATGAATCGGTACCGAAGTAGCGTTGACATGCTTGACTCTTTACCTTATAAGAAGAACCATCATCCTTTAAAGAACACCTATCATAAAGACTGCGAGAAGATTGTGAGTGACATTTATTATCTGTACAGGATTAATTTTTCCGCCTCTTTGTTTCTACTTTTCTGAGACCTGAAAATGTGTGGTTTATTTTCTTTTTTTACAGATCTCTAGATTGGTCCAAGTAATGAAGGCTGTGTATGGTGATGCTCAGTATAATGCGAGCAAGCAGCCAAAATGGGATGTTTTTGCAAAGAAACCAATGTTTGTCAAGGTTCCGCTTCAAGGGGTGAATGCATGTGGCCATTATACTCTGAAGTATGTGGGAACCAATGATGGTGAAAAGATCGTTGAGAACATTCGAAATAATGATGTGGGTTCTAGTTGAGCTTTTCACTTTCTGTGTTTGGCTGATTGTCTATTCTTTTTTTTATGTGTCATGATTTTTGATAATTTGTTTTATTGTTTTGTAGCCTCGTATTGTTGATTGGAACGCTCAGGATCTGTATACAGTTGTGTTCAACCGGAATAACCAGGTTATGTTGTTAGAGCTTCCCGAGGAGGTTCAGGCTTTGGCTCCTGATGCATAGAAAAAATGGTCATCATTTTCGTAGTGAATGAGGTACTTGTGTGATATATCTCTTGAAACCATTGTAGGCTTTGTTTGTAGTGTTTGGATGTCTTGTCAACTACTATGTAATAACTGGTATAATGTGTGATGTTTTTAAGTGTGGCACAATATTTAACAAACTTTTTTTCCATGATGATAGTGTGGTTGAATAGCTATTTCACTTGTGTATGTTTCATTGGGAATTCGTTTTGGTTAAGTTTTATTTTTTGCACTGAAGTCTTATACACTAGTTGAACTGAAAACACCTTTTTCAAGTGCATTACGAGTTGTTGCTGAAAAAGTGAGATTTATTTTATTTTCATCTGTCCCAACCTAAGTTGGACCTTTATAGTTTCTATACCCTCTTTTCTTGTACTTATGATATAGTTCCGTGAGTACTGAATTTGTAATCTCATTCAGCATAAGGCTTTTAAAATTTAGTTTCACAATAGCACTTGTGGATCTAGCATGAGTGGAGTAATGCTTCCTTGTTATGTAGAACTGATGTCATATAATTTATTAGAACTAGAGTTTTTTTGTGATTGAGATTATTTACGACGAAATTGCTATGTGATCTCTAGCCAGATTTTATTTAAGTATAAGAAATTTAGCAAAACTGAGAGCCAAATTTTTGTTTGAACTTCTTGAATTTTAGTAGTTGAACTTCACAGTAAAAGTTAAAGCACTGGTTTAAATTAGCTACATTTAACAGATAGCCCTATTAAGTTCATAATTACTTCACTAGTCAATGTGGACTGATGCTTCTGTTGTTTATTTTTGTGAATTTTTGTCCTTGGTTGAACTGTAATCTATTTTGTTCAGTCTTGACCTTATTTCTCAAGGCATTGATTGGTATCATCATAGCACTTACCGAATAAACTAAGTTGTACTGAGATTTCAATTGTGCTAGTACTTTGATCATTTTTTTGTTGTTGTTTGAAACTAGTACCTCACTGGTCAATGTGGGCTGATGCTTCTGTTGTCTTTCTTGTGACTTTTCTCCTTGGTTGAACTGATATCTTTTTTATTTAGTTTTGGCCTTCTTTTTTATATGCTGTGGTTCTTCTCAAGGCAATATTTGGTATCATCATAATACTTTCCGTATAGACTAAGTTGTACTAAGATTTCAATTGTGTTATTACTGTTATTCTTAGTGTGTCACTGTTTTAGGGAATGCGAACTGAAGCTTCCCGTTCCTTTCTATTTTTGTAGAATGGATGTACTGTGTGTTCAAGTTTACCGATACTTTTCAATCCTAGCAAGCTAGTGACTTGGAAATACGTACTAATGGTTCTCTGCTTTTCCTGTTGCAGTAATTAGTAATTTTCTAACTACTATTAGCATCATGTTGTTAGTACTGAATGTTGACCTCGGTTGTAACTTAGTCTTTTTAGTGTTCTTATGAAACTAAAAACTGTTTTTTTAGTGTGATAGTACTACCATACAGGACTAAGTTGTATTGAGCGTCCAAGGCTACTATTTGTTGTTGTCCTTAGTCTGCCACTGTTTTTGTGAAAATATCAATGTGTGATTTGTTGCTCCATGACTAGTGCTGCATAGCAGCCATCAAGTTTCATTCACAACCTACTTCAACTTCAAATGATGGATAAACAAAATAGGAAGCTAGCAAACTTGTTTAATGACATAAGTGAACATTGTACTTGACGACATATGCAAAGTTGCTCAAACCCTGAGACACATGACATAAGCAATCTATTCAACCTAACAAAAGCAAACTACAAATTTGAAACCACAAGATAAAGGACAAGCACAAGCGCAAGCAACACGAAGGCAGACTTTCATGTCTCTTCATCCCTCGAAGTGGCAATGGTAGTAGGGGTCATCCTCCTGCTCTTTTGCAATTTCCCAACCTGTTGTGATGTTGTCGATTATCTTCCATGACTTGTATGTGGTGTACGCATCTATTCTTGCATACTCGATGAGATTATCTGGCAGTGGGCTGATCCCCCACAGTTTGTGGTCTTCCTCCCTGTCGATCTTCTTCTTCTTCATGCCTTTGTAGAATGGGTGGATGACGCTGGCTGCAACATCGGCCAAGGAGTCGTACTTTTTCCTGGTGGTTGGAACTTTCCACTTGCGCTGCATGTCGATGAAGTTCTTGGGTTTGATCTCCAAACCAGAGTTCTTCAAGATCCGCTTTTCACAGTCAATGCTGAAACCAGCAAATGTGTACAATTTCTGCTCCTGCAGGAACTTTTTTGAGGCGCTTGGGCCTGCAAGGGGGAGACACACATTGAAGATTAGTGTTCTTTTTTGAAGATTTAATTATTCTATTTTTTGGTTTACAAGTGATAATCCATGAGGTAGATGCTTATATAGTATAAGTCATGGATGAAATTAAATTCAAGTAACACCATGTCATTTTTCTTTTTTGGTATCTTTAGTGCTTCACCGAATGGTTGACCAAGTTCAAGAACCTATACCAGAGTAAATGATCTATGTGCTGTTTACTTCAAGTTTATGTTTCTTTTTGTTGAATAAAAGACCTATACCAGTGCTTCACCAAGTTCTTACTTCATTTCTTGCTCCTGAAAATTACATCAGACCAGGTTCAGAAACTACTTGTGTACATCAAGTTTTAAAACATCTTTTAATACATCAATTCTATGAACTATACTTGTGCATCAAGATCAGAAGCTATGCTAGTACATCAAGTTCAGAAATTAATATGGTGAAACATTTTCAAATGCTAATCCAGTGCATCAGTTTCAGATGCTAATCTGGTTAAACAATCCACTTCACAATTTCAGAAATGCATGTAACTTGAGAAACATGTACTCGTGCATCCACTGCACAAACTATAGTAGTTCATCTACTTGGGAAACAAGTTTAATGAAATTTGTAGGGAGTAGTACTAGTAGAACAGATGAATGAACAGTAGTATGGGTTACCATTTTGTTGCCACTGCGATGTGGTACACCAAGCAGAGTTCCTCCACGCACAATTGCAGGACTGCTATCATCTGGGGAGGTTCATCTTCTCTAGTGTACTCCACATCAACTCCGATGAAGCTAGGATACAAGTCATCGCCCTTCATCCTGAGCCTGCTCATCATCTCATCGGCCTTGTCTGGTTCATTGGTGCAGACGATCTCCAGCATCTCCTTGCCGTGGAGCTCAACCCCTGTGAGGGTTTTGGTGTACTCGCGCTTCTCGCCGGGGACGTGAACATCGTCGAGGTCGCTGCTCTTGTCAGACGTCTCGCCATGATGATGCTTGGCGGGCGGTTCCTCCGCCATTGCCCTACTCCAGCGACTGTGGGCTTGGGAGAGAGAAGTTTCTGGTTTGCCTGCAGTGGAGATGGAAGCGGTAGTGGTGGTTCTAGGAATGAGGCAAAGATGGAAGGCAATGGATTATTCCCAGTGCGTAGATGGGGATGTGTGGGAGGAGGTTCTTCGGGGACATGGGTGTAGTGGTCTTGGGGTCGCTATTTGCAGTCCCTTGTGGCAACCGCCCAGTGGGTGGCGCGGGCGGTGGCCTAGAAGAACCAACCGTCCAAATCAAGGGTTTTTACTGTCACACTGGCCCGTCTTGTCAAGCTGTACTTACCAGCTGCTTATCCCACTTGCACGTCTCATGGGTGGTGATGATGGCATTTTGCACTGTTTAAGTGACGTATACTTTGTGATGTTTTTTTGTGTGGAGGTTAAGTCTTCTTTTTCCACTAAAGTCTTATACGCTAGTTGATCTCAAAACTTTTTCAGTGCCCTGGGAGTTGTTGCTCAAAACTGGGACTTCTTTTATTTTCATCTGTCCCAACCAAAGTTCGGCCTTTATAGTTTTTGTATTCTCTTTTTAGTGCACTTATGGTTTAGTGTTGTGTGAGCTGAATTGTAATTTCATATAGCGTACGGTTTTGAAATTTGGTGTCATAGTGGTGTGAGTGGCCTGACTGTTCCTGCTTTTTTAGTACTGATGTCAAATGTATGTTTGAACTGAGTTTTTTTTGGGGGGGGGGGGGGGGGGGGTTGAGATTATTTACGACGAAATTGTTCGTTGAGGTGTAGACAGATTTTATATAAATAAGAAATTTAGCAGAATAGACAAAAAATATGTATTTGAACTTCTTGCATTTTTGTAGTTGAACTTGTCAGATTTTATATAAATAAGAAATTTAGCAGAATTGACAAACATTATCTATTTGAACTTCTTGCATTTTAGTAGTTGAACTTGAAAGTAATATTTAATTCAGTGTTTTAAATTATGTACATTTAACAGATAGGCTATTAAGTTATCTGCTTTTTAGAGTTTTGTTGTTTTTGTATCATATTTTTCCTTTTTTATCATTCGTGGTGCAGAGCTAAAATTATTTTTATTTTTATTTTTTGTATTTAAAATTATTGCCTGTGAACTAGTATTTGAACTTTTATATTTTCAGTTTTTGAACATTTTTTTGTAGTTTATATTTCTTTTGCCTCGCGCTCTGCTTTGTTTAACTGGCCTTATTGGTGGGGTGTTTGTAGACGATGGAGGCTATTGGGCCGTTTCCGGCCCAAATGGCCCGCGCGGGCGATTTGGGGACTGCTGGATGTGCGTGTGCTCTGGGTTTAGTCCCACCTCGCTAAGGGAGGAGGCTCTCGGCCTGTTTATAAGCGCGGCCGAGTCCTACTGGTCGAACTCCTCTAAATACTTACCTGAGCACTTATACATGGCGCTCGCTCTCTCTCATGACATGTGGGCCCTTCGGGTGGCCCTGTGTTGTGCAGATTACTAGGGATTTGCCGACGGTTCCGCCGTGGGCCTGAGTTCAAGTATCTAGCAGCGTCAGGTCCTGCCTGTCCTTGGGCGGTCAAGTTTTATTTTTATTTGGTTTAAAACTAGTACTTGAGTGCACCAGTAACTTTGACTGATACTTTTTGTTCTAGTTCTTCTTAGTTTTGTGGAAGTGTTATCTTTTCATTCGAGTTTTTTGCCTTCTTTTTGTGTTTGTTTTTGTGATTATTCTCAAGGGTCTTTTGGTATCATTTTCAGCACTATGGTACTTGCGTGTAGACTAATACTGATAGTCCATTCATAGTAGCACTTATTGTTGGGGAACGTAGTATTTCAAAAAAAATCCTACGATCACGCAAGATCTATCTAGGAGATGCATAGCAATAAGAGGGGAGAGTGTGTCTACGTACCCTCGTAGACCGAAAGCGGAAGCATTAAGTAACACGGTGGATGTAGTCCAACGTCTTAGCGATCCAACCGATCAAGTACCGAACGCACGGCACCTCCGCGATCTGCACACGTTCAGCTCGGTGACGTCCCTCCAACTCTAGATCCAGCTAAGGCTGAGGGAGAGTTTCGTCAACACGGCGGCATGTTGACGGTGATGATGAAGTTACCGACGCAGGGCTTCGCCTAAGCACTACGATAATATGACCGAGGTGGAAATCTGTGGAGGGGGCACCGCACATGGCTAGGAGATCAACTTGTGTGTCTATGGGGTGCCCCCCTCCCCCGTGTATAAAGGAGTGGAGGAGGGGGCCGGACGGCCTCCTATACGCGCCCCGAAGGGGGAATCCTACTCCTACTAGGAGTAGGTTCCCCCCTTTCCTAGTCCAACTAGGAGGGGGAAGAAAGGGAAGAGGGAGAGAAAGGAAAGGGGGGCCGGGCCCCCTACCAATTCGGATTGTGCTTGGGGGGCACCCCACCTCTTGGTTGCCTCCTCCTCTCTTCCACTAAAGCCCATGTAGGCCCATTAAGCCCCCTGGGGGTTCCGGTAACCCCCCGGTACCCCGGAAAATGCCTGAACTAATCTGAAACCTTTCTGGTGTCCAAACATAACCTTCCAATATATCAATCTTCATGTCTCGACCATTTCGAGGCTCCTCGTCATGTCCGTGATCACATCTGGGACTCCTAACAACCTTCGGTGCATCAAATCAAACTCACAATACATATCGTCATCGAACGTTAAGCGTGCGGACCCTACGGGTTCAAGGACTATGTAGACATGACCAACACTCATCTCTGATCAATAACCAATAGCGGAACCTGGATGCTCATATTGGTTCCTACATATTCTACGAAGATCTTTATCGGTCCAACCGCCTAACAAAATACGTTGTTCCCTTTGTCATCGGTATGTTACTTGCTCGAGATTCGATAATCGGTATCATCGTACCTAGTTCAATCTCGTTACCGGCAAGTCTATTTACTCGTACCGTAATGCATCATCCCGTGACTAACTCATTAGTCGCATTGCTTGCAAGGCTCATAGTGATGTGTATTACTGAGAGGGCCTAGAGATACCTCTCCGACAATCGGAGTGACAGATCCTAATCTCGATCTATGCCAACTCAACAAACACCATCGGAGACACTTGTAGAGCATCTTTATAATCACCCAGTTATCTTGTGACGTTTGATAGCACACTAAGTGTTCCTCCAGTATTCGGGAGTTGCATAATCTCATAGTCATAGGAACATGTATAAGTTATGGAGAAAGAAATAGCAATAAACTAAACGATCATAGTGCTAAGCTAACGGATGGGTCTTGTCCATCACATCATTCCCTAATGATGTGATATCGTTCATCAAATGGCAACACATGTCTATGGTTAGGAAACATAACCATCTTTGATTAACGAGCTAGTCAAGTAGAGGCATACTAGGGACATTCTGTTTTGTCTATGTATTCATAGATGTACTAAGTTTCCGGTTCATACAATTCTTGCATGAATAATAAACATTTATCATGATATAAGGAAATATAAATAACAAATTTATTATTGCCTCTATGGGATATTTCCTTCAGTCTCCCACTTACACTAGGGTCAATAATCTAGTTCACATTGTCATGTGATTTCACACCAATAGTTCACATCTTTATGTGATTAGTTCACATCTTCATGTGACTAATACCCAAAGGGTTTACTGGAGTCAATAATCTAGTTCACATCGCTATGTGATTAACTCCCAGAGAGTGATCATGTTTTTCTTGTGAGAGAAGTTTAGTCTACGGGTCTGCAACATTCGGATCCGTATGTATTTTGCAAATTTCTATGTCTACAATACTCTGCACAGAGCTACTCTAGCTTAATTGCTCCCACTTTCAATATGTATCTAGATCGAGACTTAGAGTCATCTAGATTGGTGTCAAAAGCATGCATCGACATAACTCTTTATGACGAACTCTTTTATCACCTCCATAACCGAGAAATATTTCCTTAGTCCTCTAAGGATAATTTTGACCGCTGTCCAGTGATCTACTCCTAGATCACTATTGTACTCCCTTGCCAAAATCATGCTAAGGTATACATTAGGTCTGGTACATAGCATAGCATACTTTATAGAACCTATGACTGAGGCATAGGGAATGACTTTTCATTCTCTTTCTATTTTCTGCCGTGGTCGGGTTTTGAGTCTTTACTCAACTTCACACCTTGCAACACAGGCAAGAACTCCTTTGACTGATCCATTTTGAACTCCTTCAAAATCTTATCAAGGTATGTACTCATCGAAAGTATTATCAAGCGTCTTGATCTATCTTTATAGATCTTGATGCCCAATATGTAAGTAGCTTTACAGGTAATTCTTTCTTTGAAAAACTCCTTTCAAATTCTCCTTTATCCTTTCCAGAAAATTCTACATCATTTCCGATCAACAATATGTCATTCACATATACTTATCAGAAAGGTTGTAGTGCTCCCACTCACTTTCTTGTAAATACATGCTTCACCACAAGTCTGTATAAAACTATATTCTTTGATCAACTCATGAAAGCACATATTCCAACTCCGAGATGCTTGCACCAGTCCATAGATGGATCACTAGAGCTTGCACACTTTGTTAACACCTTTAGGATTGACAAAACCTTCTGGTTGCATCATATACTACTCTTTCTAATAAATCCATTAAGGAATGTAGTTTTGATATCCATTTGCCAGATTTCATAAAATGCGGCAACTGCTAAGATGATTCGGACAGACTTTTAAGCATCGATACGAGTTAGAAAATCTCATCATAGTCAACACCTTGAACTTGTCATAAACCTTTTGCGACAAGTCGAGCTTTGTAGATAGTAATACTACTATAAGCGTCCGTCTTCCTCTTGAAGATCCATCTATTCTGAATGGCTCACTGATCATCGGGCAAGTCAATCAAATTCTATACTTTGTTCTCATACATGGATCCCATCTTAGATTTCATGGCCTTAAGCCATTTCGCGGAATCTGGGCTCATCATCGCTTCCTCATAGTTCGTAGGTTCATCATGGTCTAGTAACATAACTTCCAGAACAAGATTACCGTACCACTCTGGTGCGTAACGTACTCTGGTTGACCTATGAGGTTCGGTAGTAACTTGATCTGAAGTTTCATGATCATCATCATTAACTTCCTCACTAATTGGTGTAGGCATCACTGGAACTGATTTTTGTGATGAACTACTTTCCAATTTGGGAGAAGGTACAATTACCTCATCAAGTTCTACTTTCCTCCCACTCACTTCTTTCGAGAGAAACTCCTTCTCTAGAAAGGATCCATTCTAAGCAACGAATATCTTGCTTTCGGATATGTGATAGAAGGTGTACCCAACAGTCTCCTTTGGGTATCCAATGAAGACGCATTTCTCCGATTTGGGTTCGAGCTTATCAGGTTGAAACTTTTTCACATAAGCATCATAGCCCCAAATTTTAAGAAACGACAGCTTAGGTTTCTTGCCAAACCATAGTTCATATGGTGTCGTCTCAACGGATTTAGATGGTGCCCTATTTAACGTGAATGCAGCTGTCTCTAATGCATAACCCCAAAACGATAGTGGTAAATCGGTAAGAGACATCATAGATCGCACCATATCTACTAAAGTACGGTTACGACGTTCAGACACACCATTACGCTGTGGTGTTCCAAGTGGCGTGAGTTGCGAAACTATTCCACATTGTTTCAAATGAAGACCAAACTCATAACTCAAATATTCACCTCCACAATCAGATCGTAGAAACTTTATTTTTTTGTTATGATGATTTTCCACTTCACTCTGAAATTCTTTGAACTTTTCAAATGTTTCAGACTTATGTTTCATCAAGTAGATATACCCATATCTGCTCAAATCATCTGTGAAGGTCAGAAAATAACGATACCCGCCGCGAGCCTCAACACTCATCGGACTGCATACATCGGTATGTATTATTTCCAATAAGTCAGTTTCTCGCTCCATTGTTTCGGAGAATGGAGTTTTAGTCATGTTTCCCATGAGGCATGGTTCGCAAGCATCAAGTGATTCATAATCAAGTGATTCCAAAAGCCCATCAGCATGGAGTTTCTTCATGCGCTTTACACCAATATGACCTAAACGGCAGTTTTTTGCACTATCATTATCAACTTTGCATCTTTTGGCATCAATATCATGAATATGTGTATCACTACGACCGAGATTCAATAAACCATTCACCTTGGGTGTATGACCACAGAAGATTGTATTCATGTAAACAGAATAACAATTATTCTTTGACTTAAATGAATAATCGTGTTGCAATAAACATGATCCAATCATATTATGCTCAGTGCAAACACCAAATAACATTTATTTTAGGTTCAACACTAATCCAGAAGGTAAAGGGAGTGTGCGATGGTGATCTTATCAACCTTGGAATCACTTCCAACACACATCGTCACCTCGCCCTCAACTAGTTTCTGTTCATTTTGTAACTCCTGTTTCAAGTTACTAATCATAGCAACTGAACCGGTATAAAATAACCAGGGGCTACTATGAACACTAGTAAAGTACACATCAATAACATGTATATCATATATACTTTTGTTCACTTTGCCATCCTTCCTATCTGCCAAGTATTTGGGGTAGTTCTGCTTCGAGTGACCATTTCCTTTGCAGTAGAAGCACTCGGTTTCAGGCTTGGGTCTAGCTTTGGGCTTCTTCATGGGAGTGGCAACTTGTTTGACATTCTTCTTGAAGTTCCCTTTCTTTCCTTTGCCCTTTTACTTGAAACTAGTGGTCTTCTCAACCATCAACATTTGATGTTTTTGTTGATTTCTACCTTCGTCGATTTCAGTATCACGAAGAGCTCTGGAGTCATTTTCGTCATCCCTTGCATATTATAGTTCATCACGAAGTTATAGTAACTTGGTGACAGTGACTAGAGAATTCTATCAACCGCTATCTTATCTAGAACATTAACTCCCACTTGATTCAAGCGATTGTAGTACTCAGACATTCTGAGCACATGCTCAGTGGTTGAGCTATTCTCCTCCATCTTGTAGGCAAAATACTTGTAAGAGGTCTCATACCTCTTGACTCGGGCATGAGTCTGAAATACCAATTTTAGCTCTTGGAACATCTTATATGCTTTGTGGTGTTCAAAACGTTTTTGAAGTCCCGGTTCTAAGCCGTAAAGCATGGCGCACTAAACTATCAAGTAGTCATCATACCGAGCATGCCAAACACTCATAACGTCTGCATCTGCTGCTGCAATAGGTCCGTCACCTACCGGTGCATCAAGGACATAATTCTTCTGTGCAGCAATGAGGATAATCCTTAGATCACGGAGCTAGTCCGCATCATTGCTACTAACATCTTTCAACATAGTTTTCTCTAGGAACATATCATAAATAAAACGGGGAAGCTATACGCGAGCAATTGATCTACAACATAGACAGGCAAAATACTATCAGGTACTAAGCTCATGATATATTAAAGTTCAATTAATCATATTACTTAAGAACTCCCACTAAGATAGACATCCCTCTAATCATCTAAGTGATCACATGATCCATATCAACTAAACCATGTCCTATCATCACGTGAGATGGAGTAGTTTTCAATGGTGAACATCACTATGTTGATCATATCTACTATATGATTCACGCTCGACCTTTCGGTCTCAGTGTTCCGAGGCCATATCTGCATATGCTAGGCTCGTCAAGTTTAACCCGAGTATTCCTCTTGTGCAAAACTGGCTTGCACCCGTTGTATGTTAATGTAGAGCTTATCACACCCGATCATCACGTGGTGTCTCGGCATGACGAACTGTAGCAACGGTGCATACTCAGGGAGAACACTTGTACCTTGAAATTTAGTGAGAGATCATCTTATAATGCTATCGCCGAACTAAAAAAATAAGATGCATAAAGGATAAACATCACATGCAATCAAATAAGTGATATGATATGGCCATGATCATCTTGTGCCTTTGATCTCCATCTCCAAAGCACCGTCATGATCACCATCACCACTAGCTTGACACCTTGATCTTCATCGAAGCATCATTGTCGTCTCGCCAACTATTGCTTCTACAACTATCGCTACCACTTAGTGATAAAGTAAAGCAATTACATGGCAATTGCATTTCATACAATAAAGCGACAACCATATGGCTCCTGCCAGTTGCCGATAACTGTTAGAAAACATGATCATCTCATACAACAATTTATATAATCACGGCTTGACCATATAACATCACAACATGCCCTGCAAAAACAATTTAGACATCCTCTACTTTGTTGTTGCAAGTTTTACGTGGCTGCTACGGGCTTAGCAAGAATCGTTCTTACCTGCGCATCAAAAACCACAACGCGGTATAGTGATTGCTTTTTGATCTTCAGAAAGAACCATGTTCATTGAATCCGATTCAACTAAAGTTGGACAAACTGACACCCGCCATCCACCTGTGTGCAAAGCACGTTGGTAGAACCAGCCTCATGAACGCGTTCATGTAATGTCAGTCCGGGCCGCTTCATCCAACAATACCGATGAATCAAGAAACAACTAGTGACGGCAAGCAATATGTATACACCCACGCCCACAACTCCTTTGTGTTCTACTCGTGCATATAACATCTACGCATAGACCTGGCTCGGATGCCACCGTTGGGGAACATAGTATTTCAAAAAATCCTACGATCACGCAAAATCTATCTAGGAGATCCATAGCAACGAGAGGGCAGAGTGTGTCTATGTACCCTCATAGACCGAAAGCGGAAGCGTTAAGTAATGCGATTGATGTAGTCGAACGTCTTCGCGATCCAACCGATCAAGTACCGAACGCACGACACCTCCGCGATCTGCACACGTTCAGCTCAGTGACGTCCCTCGGACTCTAGGTCCAGTTGAGGCCGAGGGAGAGTTTTGTCAGCACGACGGTGTGTTGACGGTGATGATGAAGTTACTGACGCAGGGCTTCGCCTAAGCACTACGACAATATGACCGAGGTGGAAATATGTGGAGGGGGGCACCGCACACGGCTAAGAGATCAACTTGTGTGTCTATGGGGTGCCCCCCTCCCCCGTATATGAAGGAGTGGAGGAGGGGGAAGGAAGGGAAGAGGGAGAGAAAGGAAAGGGGGTCGGCCCCCCTCCCAATTCAGATTGGGCTTGGGGGTCACGCCCCTCCTCTTGGCGGCCTCCTCCTCCCTTCCACTAAAGCCCATGTAGGCCCATTAAGCCCCCAAGGGGTTCCGGTAACCCCCTGGTACTTTGGAAAATACCCGAACTAATCCGAAACCTTTCCGGTGTCCAAACATAACCTTCCAATATATCAATATTCATGTCTTGACCATTTTAAGACTCCTCGTCATGTCCGTGATCACATCCGGGACTCCAAACAACCTTCGGTACATCAAATCACATAACTAACAATACATATCATCATCGAACGTTAAGCGTGCGGACCCTATGGGTTTGAGAACTATGTAGAAATGACCGAGACTCATCTCCAGTCAATAACCAATGGCGGAACCTGGATGCTCATATTGGTTCCTACATATTCTACGAAGATCTTTATCAGTCAAACCGCATAATAATATACGTTGTTCCCTTTGTCATCGGTATGTTACTTGCCCGAGATTCGATCGTCGGTATCATCATACCTAGTTCAATCTCGTTACAGGTAAGTCTCTTTACTTGTTCCGTAATGCATCATCCCATGACTAACTCATTAGTCACATTGCTTGCAAGGCTCATAGTGATGTGTATTACTGAGAGGGCCCAAAGATACCTCTCCGACAATCGGAGTGACAAATCCTAATCTCGATCTATGCCAGCTCAACAAACACAATTGGAGACACCTGTGGAGCATATTTATAATCACCCAGTTATATTGTGACATTTGATACCACACTAAGTGTTCCTTAGGTATTTGGGAGTTGCATAATCTCATAGTCATAGGAACATGTATAAGTTATGGAGAAAGCAATAGCAATAAACTAAACGATCATAGTGCTAAGCTAACGGATGGGACTTTTCCATCACATCATTCTCTAATGATGTGATTGCGTTCATCAAATGACAACACATGTCTATGGTTAGGAAACATAACCATCTTTGATTAACGAGCTAGTCAAGTAGAGGCATACTATGGACACTATGTTTTGTCTATGTATTCACACATGTACTAAGTTTCCGGTTAATACAATTATAGCATGAATAATAAACATTTACCATGATATAAGGAACTATAAATAACAACTGCCTCTAGGGCATATTTCCTTCACTTTGTTCTTAGTCTGAGATTTTTGGGGGGGGATTACGAACTGGTGCTTCTTTGTACCTTTTATTGTAGTAAGTATGTACTATCTGATCAAGTGTACTAGTACTGTCATTCTTAGTTTGCCAGTGTATGCTGATGCTTCTTAACTTTTTCTGTTGTAGTACTTGTTAATCTTCTAGCAGCTACATATGAATGAGAACAGTACATGAAGTACTAAGAATTTCTGCTTCAACTTTTGAAGTTTTGTTAAGCAACTCAAATTGTACTGATTGTTTTCAATGTTATGTGTTCTATACAATACTGAATCGAAACTACACATGGAACATCTTTGCGTGATTAGTTGCTTCATAACTAGTACTGAAGAGCAGCCACAAAGTTCCATTCAGAAGCTACTTTGAATTTTAAATGATGGATTAACAAAATACGAAGCTACCAAACTTATATAATGAGATAAGCAAAAGAATGTACTTGATGACATAAGTAAACTTGTTCAACCATGACAAGCACAACATAAGCATACTTGTTCAACCCAACAAGAGCAAACTATGATTTTGAAACAACAAGATAAAAGGCAAGCACAAGTGGATGCAAAACGAAGGCAGGCTTTGATGTATCTTCATCCCTAATAGGGGCAGTGGAAGTCGGGGTCAGCCTCCTGCACTTTTGAAATTTCCCAACCATTTGTGATGTTGTCGATTATGTTCCATGACTTGTACATGGCGTACACATCTACTCATGCGTACTCGATGAGGTTGTATTGCAGCGGGCTGATCCCCCACAGTTTGTGGTCTTCCTGCGTGTTGATGTTCTTCTTCATGCCTTTGTAGAATGGGTGGATGACGTTGGCTGCAACATCAGTCAAGGAGTCGTACTCTTTTCCGGTGTATGGAACTCTCCAGATGCGCTGAATGTCGATGTACTTGTTGGGGTTGATCTTCAAACCATACATCTTCAGCCTCTCTTTATTTCCTTCAATGTTGAAACCGGCAAATGTGAACAACTTCTCATACTTCAGCATCTCGTTGAGGCGCTTGGGCCTGCAAGGGGAGAGACATTTTGAAGATTAGCATTACTTTGATGTTTGAATTCTTCATTTTTGTTTTGTTTTACAAGCGATGAATCCATGAAGTAGATGCTTATATAGCATAATTAATGTATGAATGTACTTCAGAAACTAGTAAACAAAGTTCTGAAATTAAATTCAAGTACATCATGTTACTTTTCTTTTTGGATTATACATAGTTTGAGTTAATGTTGTATGTGCTGATTTAGTACTTGTTTAGTTTACTTTTGTTGAATAGGACTAGGACAACACATAACCAGTGCTTCGCCAAGTTCTTAGTTTTTTTCTTATGAAAATAACATTAGACCAAATTCAGAAACTACTTCACTACATCAAGTTCAGAAACATCTTTTTAATACATCGAGTACAGAAACTACACTATCGGATCAAGATCAGAAACTACACTAGTACATCAAGTTCAGAAATTAATCTTTTGCGAGATTTTTCAAATAGTAATCTAGTGCATCAGGTTCAAAAATACATTTGTAGTGTATCTACTTGAGAAAATGCAGTAGTGCATCCACTTTCACAAACCACACTAGTACATCTAGTTGGGAAACAAGTTTGATGAAATTTTTAGATACAGTACTAATTAAACAGATGAACCAAACAGGGAAAATGAGTAGGATGGGTCACCATTTTGTGGCCGCTGCGATCTGGTACACCAAGCAGAGTTCCTCCACGCACAACTATAGGACTGCTGCCATCTGGGGAGGTTCTTCTTCCCTGGTGTACCGCACACCAACGCCGATGATCCTACGAATCAAGCCGCCAGCCTTCCTCCAGAGCCTGGAGATCATCTTGCCGGCCTTGTCTGGTTCGCTGGTGCAGATGATCTCCAGCGTCTCCTTGCCATGGAGATCAACCCCTGTGAGGGTTTTGGTGTACTCGCGCTTCTCACTGGGGACGTGAACGTTGTCGAGGATGCTGCTCTTGTCGGACGTCTCGCCATGATGACGCTTGGCGGACGGTTCCTCCGCCATTTCCCTCCTTCGGTGACTGTGGGCTTGGGAGAGAGAAGTTTATGGTTTGTCTGCAGTGGAGATGGAAGTGGCAATGGTGGTTCTGGGAATGAGGAAGAGATGGAAGGCAATGGGTTATTCCCAGTGTGTGGACGGGGATGTGTGGGAGGTGGTTCATCGGGGACGTGGGTGTAGTGGTTGTGGGGTCGCCGTTTGCAGTCCCTTGTGGCAACCGCCCAGTGGCTGGCGCGGGCGGTGGCCTGGAAGAACCAACCGTCCAAGACAATTTATTTGCCAGGGTATTAATCTGGTCGCATTGATCCATCTTGTCAAGCTATACTCATCAGCTGCTTATCCCACTTGCACGTGTCAGGGTTGGTGATGACGGAGGTTTTGTACTCCTCTACTGTGGGTACTTGGACTGGTGATTGAAGTGTAATTGAACTTACCAAATACCAGTTAGACTATGTATGTCATGCTAATCTTTTTTAAAACAATTTTTTTGAAAGGATTGTTTATATCAGCATAATCTTTGAAAGTATTTTTTCAGATAAATTAGTTTATCATCAGTATAGGTGTATTATATTTGCATTTGCTTGAGGTAATTATTTTTATGTACTGATGGACTTTCTGAACTAGGACTGGCAGAACCAGGCATAGCTTGTTTTTGCTGAGTTACTGGTCGACAGTAGTGTTCACGGGTGTGTTTGGTTACTCTGCCTTGTACTGACGAGTGAGAATTATCAGTATTGATGTACTATAAGAGTTTAAATTTTCCTTAACATATTTTTGCTGAGTTACTGGTCGACAGTAGTGTTGGCGTTACATAAATGCAGATAAGTTTTTTCAAATATATTTGTGACTGCATTCAAAATGATTAACAAATGGTTTACATAATAATGTCACTGGTCCAGCAGGCACAAATCACAAATTATATCTTGACTATAGTACTGATCGAGAAATTGATGATAAAGCTAAATAAGTTTTGGTAACGATAGTGTTTCTGATATGTTTCCTCATTGTGTACCGAGGCAACTGAGAGTACAAGCTTATTTTTCAGTTGAGGCAGCAGCATAACCACTATGGATTCTTCAATCTTGAGCTCCTCCTAACTGGCCCCGAAGTTGTCCCTTGTCGGTGCCCTTTCCTGGTTGAGCCTTGGCAGCTTCATCATCAGTTTCAGTTTCCTTGTCCCCAGTACTGTCATCTTCATTGTCTTCGTCTAATTGGTCGTCATTCTCTTCAAACTCTTCTTCTTCATCCTCTTCTTTTGATTTTTTGGAACTCTGGACCTTGCCATGTTTTTGTTCAGCGCCACTGACCTGCTTGCCACTTTGCATGTGCGGGCATTATGTCCATCAGTTCCCCCACACTTGCGGCAAGTGTAGCTGTTACGTGTGTCGTCTCCATTGGTAGAAACCTGGGCAGCTCCAATCTGCTTCTGCAGATCTCGCTTGTTGATAATGGCATCTGTGCAGAGTGGGCATGTGCGGTAATTATGATTGGTCACGACGTTGCAGAATCCGCATGCCCTTATCCCGAGAGGTTTGCCGTACAGGCCAAATTCCATGCGCCTGATGGGGTGTGGCAGCTTTTTGGCTGCTGCTTTCGCTGCTTGCGTCTTACTCTTCCTCCCCTTTGTGTTTGAGAATATTGGTGGTTTAATTACCCTTTCCTGCTGCTGGTGGTAGGATGTCCTATTGTCATGCCGTTCGCCTATAGCACCATCAAGCTCATGATCTTGCACGTGAGCATGTTGGTACTCTTGAGTGTTTACATGGGCAAGCTCTGGTTGTTGTTGCTCCTCTTCCTCGTTGTTGAATGGGTCAATAGCTCCTAGATGGTTCATCTCGGATAAGATTGTAGCAATATCCTGCTCAATGGCTTCATTGTCCGCAAGACCTCCGTTTTCAGCAGAATGCATGGCGTCGAGTTCTTGTTCAAGTTTGTCCATGACAACCTGTGACCTCGCCATTTGCTCTTGGCTTCTCAAGCTTTTTTTGTGCACCCTCATGTTCAGCTGCAGAAGTGAGCTTTCAATGCAGTACTGGGAGGCCTTGTTTGACGCTACTGTCCTCAAGTCATTTCTGTTGAATGTTGGCTGGATATTCGGGCATTTGGTGCATCATACACAGGACATGCACGTAGAAAATACCTGTATTTTTTGGAAGAGGTGCATGTTTTTTGTCATTTCATTCGAACAAAAACTTTGCAAAAATCAGTAGTACAATATGTAACATCTTTTTTTAGTCCTCACCTGTGTAGTCCCATAGCTTGCACTCGCAGTCATATATTTCTCCCACGGGGTCTGCAACCACCTAGAACGCGTGCTGAGACCACGCAGACAGTTTTTGCGGGTTGTTGTAGCGCACGAGGTACTTTGTGGGCTCTTCCGTCTCTATCACAATGAAGAGTGTGCTCAGTTTTAGCCTTTTTCTGATCTTGCTGTACACAGCTCGTGAGTAAAGCTTTGTCATCTGGGTGTCGAACCCATAGAAGGTCAGTGTGTTTTGTTCCTTCTGCCCATGCAAGAATGATGACCAAATTATTAGTTTTCTTGCAGCAAAAACTTGTCTAACTAATAAAGTTTTACTTTAGTAAGCATGTTATTTTTGTCTTATGACAAGTGATAGAGCTATACTCGGTTACCCATTGTCTCCTGGTTCTTTGTCTGCCTCCTGGTTTTGACGCAGGAGTTTACCTGGCTGAAAAACCGGTGGAGGTTTTGTCTCTCACTTACGAAGTTCTTCTTGAGCACAGAGTTCATGCTCTCACTTTGTTGTGTGGATGTCATTTTGGCGTAGAAAATTTCTTTGAAGTAAGCTTATATCCATCTCTCACGCTCGTTCCACATGGCCACCATCGTGGCATCATCATGGAGGTTGTACTTATCTATAAGTCCTTTCCAGGCAGCCTCAAACTCAGTTGGCATGAGGGGCCAGTTGAGGATTAATGTGAATTCATCCTTAAAGTCTTTGTGGAGGTTGTACAGGTATGAGAGGTGTTCCTTGTGCTTCTTATACAAAGAGACGTGGAGGTTGTACAGGTATGCGATGTGAATTCAGCTTGTGTACTTTGTTCCTGAAAGCATCTGGGATCGCCAACACCATTGTCGAGCACTGGTCTAATGAGAAAAGAGATGTGGAGTGGTCAGCAGATGGTGGTGCATATATACAAATAGAACTGACACAACATTTTTACTGTGTTATTTTCCTTTTGGGGTTGGTTGGGGTGGTTTTGGCGGTTGTACCTGTGAGGATGCATGTAGGAGCCTTCCCTCTCATGCACCTTAAAATGTCTTGAACGGCCATCTGAATGAATCTGCATCCTCATCTCTTATCAGGGAGAAACCAAAGAATGTAGTATGTAAGTGGTTGTTAGTACCCACAAACACCCCAAGTGGCATATGGTACTTGTTGGTCTTATATGTGGTGTCAAACGTTACGCAGTCACCAAAGTCCTGATACGCCCCTCGGCAGCTTGTGTTTGCCCTGAATATGTTCTTAACTCTGTCGGACTCATCAAGTTGCATGTCACAGAAGAATTCCCTGTTTATAGCTTTCATCTCCCTAAAGAAGTTGACAGTCTTTAGGACATCGTCCACATCATCCATCCTCGAATTCTTTGCTTTGTTGCATATTAAAGGTGAATAGTCATTCAAAAATGCATATTGAACTAGCGTCAGGTCATGCGTTGCGTAATATGTTTGTATTGACAGAGGAAAAGAGAAGGGGGGTTATGGGAGGAGAACAAGTTTGTACTTATACGTTAATCAGGTCTTTGGCATTCATTTTGAGGAAGTAGCTACCGGGGTCATCGCCACCCAGTATGCTCATGATTTGTGCGTGTTCAGTGCCTTAGAACTCTAGGTACTTGACGTACTCCAAGATTGTTTTGTCGAAGTTTTTGTGGGAGTGCAAGAAGACAAGCATTTGGGGGAGAGCGGTAGCCTGTGGTTGTGTTCCCAGACTATCTCTTTTACAACAAGTGTTCCATCCTTTTCCCTCTTCAGCCTCATTTTAGCCCCGCAGTTAGTCCTAGCTGTCGTCTTGTTCCGTTGTCTATTTGCTTCTGACATCTTTGATTCATAGACTCCATAGCACGTGCAATAAAGGTAGACTCTGGTCTCAACCTTGGAGCCTTCCTTGACAACAACTTTGCATAGACGTTGTAGAAGTCCTTTGCTTCTTTGAAAGTTTCAAAGCGCGTCTCTAGGCTTGGCAGGACGTAAGCTTCAATGTTAGGTGGCTGCACGCAACAGTGAGCAAACAAAAATGCAGTTATGAAAATGTTAGATGGGGTGGTCACAGTACCAGGGTATGGACTGTGCTTGTATGTTTTTTCTGAATGGATACTTACATGTGTATAGCTCTATGCTGCCTCCGGTGTTTGTTGTTCACCCTGGTGTATGGGCGCGGGTGGTGTCACCCTTGGCACATGCAGCAATGCATGTCTTGGAGGGAGCAATTTTGATGAAGCTCTCCGTCTCTCATTGTACGGTCATATCCCCTCAGATTCGTTGTGAGGTTGCTCGTGTCTATGTGGCTCATATCTTCTACTTTGCACCCTGCTAGAGTGGCCAAAATTTCTGTCTCCTTGGCTTGGTCTTCCCGTCGCAACCGCTTTTGCAGCACGGATGATTGATGTTGAAGAAGCGACTGGTGGAAGCATGTGTGTCCTTGCCTTTCTGCATGCGCTAGGGAAGGAAAACATTTGTTGTTGGGGAAATTGTTGACCTTGTTGCAACCTAGCAGTGGCAAAGATTGTATTCCCAGATATCGGTGTTTGCTGCATAGAGGAACCTGTCCGTGCTTCTGATGATTCTGGGGTAGCTTGAAATCTTCATGTATTGTTGAAGTATCCAGGTGCTATTTCTGGTGTTACCCAACCAGGCGGTGCCCCATATCTGCTTGGCTCATCAAACCCTTGCTGCATGTGACGCCTTGCATATTTCTGCAATGACATTCAACAGTTTTGGGATTAATCTTTTCTGCATTTTATCGTGTACATGTTATGGGTAACATGTCATGCACTAAAGGCAATGTACAATTTGAACTTGCATCGTTGGGTGTTATTAAACTTTGTTCTCTATTTTGTATATGGTTTAGTTTTGGTCGAACTGATGAATGTACATGTTCAGCACTGATGTACTGATTTTTAGAACTGCTTGTAAACTGAACATTGAACTTCATCTATTATGGAAAGTTTTTTTATCTTTTTCATCTATAACTTATGCAAATTGAACATTTGGTGCACTGCTTGAAAATTGAACATTGAACTTCAGAGATGTATGAATATGCATATATATAAAACTGATGCATGTCTTCTCTTTTTTCATCAATAACTTATGCAGCTACACTACAAGTACTCCTAGTTTATGTATCATTGAACTTATTGTGTAACAATTGTATATTTTTTTCAACAACATTCTTTTACTAGTTCGAACTGACGCAACTACACGACATCTACTATTAGAAATGACATCATACAACTTGAAGTGGTAGCTGAACCTTATATAAAGCCTAGTAGCTACTTGGACTGGTGCATAAGCTTATGTTTTTGGCTTGAACTTAAGCTATCATATTAGAGGTACTGACAGTAACCTCGACATCGAAATTGTGCATCAAGTGGAAGAGGTGTAATGAACTAATGCAAGCATTTGCAATGTACTATCAGCTTCTGCATCATAGGAACGTGTGTCACTGATGCAACACACATATAGTACTGATGAATCTGATAGTGTAACATGTAGGCAGAGCATAGTGCGTGCAGTGTTTTAAACTGAATCTTCTTCATAGCAGGACTGATGAACTGATGAACTGACACAAACATGGTATTTTTCTTCAGGCAAACCCAGACATGAAAACATTTTTGAACTGATTCAATTTTTGAGGAAAAATAGTGTGGGAAGCAGACATCACCTGCAGGGCATGTTCTTGTATCTGACTTCTTCTTCTTCCTCTCGTGGGCAGTGTATTGGCATGTTCTTGGGAGGCGGTGACATTGATGCAGGCAAGGAGCTTGGGGAGACGAAGATGCTCCTGCTTGTGGTGGAGGTCTGGCGACGAGGTCCGGGGAGGCAGCGGCTGGCGGGGATCACAGGCACGGCGAAGGAGCCCTAGCAAGGGAGGGAGGCTGGTAGCAGGGATCACGGCCCCGACGGAGGAGCCACGGCGAGGAAGGGAGGCTGGTGGCGGGGATCACAGCCCCAGTGAAGGAGGGAGGCGAGAGGCGGGGATCATGGCCCAATCTTTGGATTTGTCAGCGAGGAAGGGGATGGCGGCGGTGGATCCGTCGCCGGCCAGTCACGGCGTCGCGGGCTCCCTCGCTTTGGCTGCCGACGTCGCTCGCTCGCCCACAACGGCTGCCTCCGGCGGAAGAAGGTGGGTTAGGTTCGGGCTGGGTAAGGTCGGGGAGATTCTGCAGTGTAGGCGCGTCGCGCCTATATAGGGCCGGTGGGTAACAGAATATTATTTTGTTACGGGTAACAGAATAGCCGTTTAGAAATGACATCGAAAATATGAACTCAGCTGTTCGGTTTATGAAATTTTACGTTTTTTCAAGTTACTCTTTAACCATAGGAAATTAGAGAAAACTTTCAACATGTGGAAGGAGCGGTTTTGCAGCAGCTTTCCAACGCCATATTATATGCCTCATTCTGATAAACGGTTTAGAAATGCAATCGAAAATACAATTCACGTTTTTTGTGCGAAGAAAAAATGGTTTTCAAAACTGCTCTTAAACCGCTTATATTTTGCCAAAAGTTTAAGTTGGGTCATGATACTGATGTCCATAGCTTTCCGACGGTATATCGCATGCCCCATTTGGGCAATGTTGCTGGAAGTTCAACCTAGTTCACAGGGAAGTTCAACGTACTACTAGCGAGGCAGGTCAGGTTGTGATCAGAATATTATTCTGATCCCATGATCAGAATAGTGTTTATGTATATATATATATATAAACACTATTCTGATCAAGGGATCGGAATAATATTCTGATCACAACTTGAACTGCTTGAGTAACGCGTCTGAACTTCCCTCTGTACGAACCCGACCTTCGGGCTATCTTCGCAACCGTGGCTTCCCCCGCGAATTATTCTGGTTAGTCATGTTCTATATGATGTTAGTGTAATCTAGAAAGGTTTTTAGCAACAAATACCGGTTTTAAATTGGAAACTCGCTCATTGGCGGAATTTGCTCTCGGGTCATGATGAAATTGCTTTTTTTGCAATTTTACTCCCTGAGTTGTTTGACCTGAACTTCTCCGAGTGCTGGGTTGAACTTCCGTCAACATTGCCCAAATAAGGCTTGCGATATACCGCTGGAAAGCTATGGACACCAGTATCATGACCCAAGTTAAATTTTTGGCAAAATGTAAGCGGTTTAAGAGCAGTTTTGAAAACCATTTTTTTCTTCATACAAAAACATGAATCGTATTTTCGATCCCATTTTAAAACCGTTTATCGCAATGAGGCAAATAATATGGCGTTGGAAAGCTGCTGCAAAACACTCCTTCCACATGTTGAAAGTTTTCTCTAATTCCCTACATTTAAAGAGTAATTTGGAAAATCATAAAATTTCGCAAACCGAACAGCCGAATTCGTATTTTCGATGTCATTTCTAAACGGCTAATCCAATTGAGGCAAATGATATGGCATTGGAAAGCTTATGAAAATGCCCTACTTTTTCATGTTGAAAGTTTTTTCTAATTTTGAACGGTTTAAAAGTGATTTATAAAATGGTCCAAGTTGCACCGAGTTCGTATTTTCGAGCTAATTTTTTAACCGTACGTTTGAAGGTAGCAAATGATATGGCGTTCGAAAGCTTGAGGAAATACGAAACTTTTTGGTATATTGTTTCTCCCAATTCCTTACTATTTTAAGTCAATTTTGAAAATGGCTAGAAACTTATTTTCGCCGTAATTTCTACAAACTTTATCGGAATGGGGCAAATAATATATCATTGAAAAGCTAAGGAAAATGTGCAACTTTTTCATGTTGATGGTTTTCTCTGATTCCTAGTCGTTTTCAAGTAATTTCGAAAATGGCAAGATCATTTGTTCTGCCTCTATCGCGAAACAGATTCTTCGAAAATGCACCGCGTGAAGAACCTGAACTTCTCGGCATGTCTACTTGAACTTCGCTCTGTTTTTTCACGCACTTTTTTTGCTCGTGGCTCTTCATCCACTCACCGGAATTGAGCAAGTGATCTACCGGTGGAAAGCTATTGTAAACACTCAACTTTCCCCTGTTGATCATTTTTTCACACTTGTGGCGGTTTTAAAAGTTTTTCATGTGAAATTCATTCAGTGTAGTAGTTCAACTTCCTGTTGTTTTCATGTTGAACTTTTGTGACGTATTTTCGTTTGTAATTTTCTCATCCATTCTTTAGTGTTACACAAATTATATTCCTTTTGTACAAACCCCTCTCACAATAATTTTTTTAACTTTCTCCGGCCGAGGACTTGAACTTCTAGCAACATTTTTTTTGACTTTACTTTTTTATTCAACCTTTTCTCATATGAAACACAGGCCATGTAGTACATGAACTTCTGGCTTTTATCTATTTGAACAGCTCTCTGCTTGTTTTTTTTGCCCTAACTCCTAAAGCACTCATCAAAATTGGGCATGTAAATCCTAGGTTTTTATAATATCTAAACTTCTCTATTTTTATAATTTGAACTTCATAGTTTTATTCTTTTAAAAGGAAATTATGATTTTCTTTTTAAAATTGAATTGCTCCAAAATAAATTTAAATGCAAAAATAAGACGCTACCCTTTAGCAACAACAATAAAATCTAAATTTTTATAGACATGAAACCGCTCCATTTTCGCAATTTTTGGACCTCTTTATGTATTTTTAGAAATGGAAAAAATTGGAGTTTTTTTAATAAATGACGAACTTCTTCATTATTTCAAACTGAACTTCTTCGTTTATCCGTTAGTAACGGGAAAATTTTGAGTTTTTGTAATAAATATCAAACTATTCTGTTTTTTAAAATTGAACTTCCTCGTTGTTTCAATTTGGACTTCTTGGACTTTGTAATAAACATCCAAACTTGGTGTTATTCATTTGCAGCGGAAAAAAATCCTACTTTTATAATAAACATCGTACAACTTCTTGGTTATTTCGAACTGAACTTCTTGGTTTGTTTGCATTTTTTGGTTTTGAAATGAGATTTTAATATTTTTATGAACTTTAAACTGCTCTGTTAATTTAATTTGAACTTCTCGAGTTTTTTTGCAAAATAGAAAAAAAATTCCATTTATAAAAGTTCATTTTCTATTTTTGAACTTCCTTGTTTTTTAGAATCATTTAATTTTCGTGTTTTTAAACCTTGTATTTCTCTGTTATTGTAGTTTGACCTTCTTTTTTTGTTTTTCGGCAATAATTTTTAATTTGTTATTTAAAAGGAAAAAATTCAAACGGACGTCGATCAACCCCATTTTCTAAATTTGAACTTCAAGGTTTTTATGTGGATACGGGTAAAATCTGTTTTTATTAAATAGTGAAATTCTCTATTTTTTAATTTGGACTTTCCTGGTTTTTCAATTTGAACTTCTTCATTTTTAGTTTTTTAGAAACAGAAAACATTATTTTTTTAATTTGGACTTTCTTGGTTTTTCAATTTGAACTTCTTCGTTTTTAGTTTTTTAGAAACGGAAAACATTATTTTTTATTTCGACTCCCATGTGTAAGTCATGAT
The DNA here is from genome assembly GCF_003073215.2 of Triticum urartu. Lineage (NCBI taxonomy): Eukaryota > Viridiplantae > Streptophyta > Magnoliopsida > Poales > Poaceae > Triticum > Triticum urartu. The sequence goes on along the minus strand of NC_053027.1, from coordinate 181,486,840 downwards.
GATTCTTGTAAAGCATGGCGGTACGTGACAAGGTTTCATTTCAAACTAAAACAGAGCAAACAACACAGAAGGAAACCGGACACAAAGACACAAAGCTTAAAACCATACACATCCACAGGGGTACGTTAAATTCCAGTCACATCACTTCACTCACACAGAGGAAGTTGATAATCATTCACAACTCATCTACTAGCAAAAATTGGCGACAAACATATCTCAAAATTTCCATATAACGTTCCAGCGTTGCATCGATTTGAGATCCCAAAGAAAGCGGCACGCAACAAGCTGATAGGCGAAACCAAATCAACCTATGCCTCGTCAAGGGCGAGAACTCCTAGGAGGGGTTTGCCTCCCACCAGCTCCAAGCTTGCGCCACCACCCGTCGAAATGTGGCTCATCTTGTCGGCTAGCCCAGCCTTCTCAACAGCAACAACAAAGTCACCTCCACCAAAGATGGTCGTCACACCCTTCCTAGTAAGCTCAGCCAACTGCTTCATGATTGCCTGAGACAATGACAGCAGTAATTAGCAACAACAACAAATACGAGAAAGATGAATGTACGTTATGTGATATATATGTTGCACTAACATCAGTGCCTGCGCAAACTTCTCAAACTTGAAGAGTCCCATAGGAACGTTCCAGATAACAGTCCTGGTGGTGTCCAAGGCTTCGGCGAAAGTCTTGATGCAATTTGGGCCAACATCGAGACCCATCCAACCATCAGGGATAGCAGTGGCAGGAATAATCTGTAAAATAGTGTTCAAGGGTGAGCATCAGCAAGTAAAAAGCTTGTCATGTTCTGGTGCAAAATGTCAGACAACATGGCCCTTTGAAACTAACTTCTGGAATATAAAGTTCTATCACAAGGACCATCCAAGGTGCAAAATGAACAGCCACTACTGCCGTGGATCCAGGGCGTGGGAGGCCGCCACTGCCATGGTTCCATGGGAGGTTGCCGCTGTGTTGGATCGATGGGGAGGGAGGCCACCGTCGATGTTGTGGATCCAGGGGGAGGGAGGCCCCCGCCACTGCCGTGGATCCAGGGGAAGGAGGACGTCATCACGGTGGATGCAGGGGAGAGAGGCCACCGCCTAGTGGAAGCAGAGGGGAGGCCGGCGACGAGCTGGAGGGATAGGGGGCGGCGCACATGACCGATTTTGGGCGGGAGGAGGACAGCGGCAGATCCCTGGAGGAGGTCGGCGGAGCTTCTGCTGGGGAGGGAGGTTGGGGGTAGCGGCGCTTTTGCCAGGGGAGGTAGGTTGGGGGCGGCGGCGCTTGCTGCCAAGAGAGGCCGGGAGGGTGGTGGCGGCGACGACTGGTGCCTGGGAGGGAGGTGGGGATGGCACTGACGGCGGGTGTCGGTGTCAAAACCGGCGGATCTCGGGTAGGGGGTCCCGAACTGTGCGTCTAAGGCGGATGGTAACAGGAGGCAGGGGACACGATGTTTACCCATGTTCGGGCCCTCTTGATGGAGGTAATACCCTATGTCCTGCTTGATTGTTCTTGATGATATGAGTATTACAAGAGTTGATCTACCACGAGATCGTAGAAGCTAAACCCTAGAAGCTAGCCTATGGTTTGATTGTATGTTGTCCTATGGACTAAACCCTTCGGTTTATATAGACACCGGAGGGGGCTAGGGTTACACAAGGTCGGCTACAAGGGAGGAGATCTACATATCTGTATTGCCTAGCTTGCCTTCCACGCCAAGGAGAGTCCCATCCGGACACGGGACGAAGTCTTCAATCTTGTATCTTCATGGTCCAACAGTCCGGCCAAAGGATATAGTCCGGCTGTCTGGAGACCCCCTAATCCAGGACTCCCTCGGTAGCCCCTTAACCAGGCTTCAATGACGATGAGTCCGGCGTGCAGTATTGTCTTCGGCATTGCAAGGCGGGTTCTTCTCCAAATCTTGAATATCTACTAAGTAGTGTCCGGCTCCCATAAATGTTGGACTTCTTGGCTTCTGTGCCCAATATGGGCTATCTTCCACGCGTCGAGCGAATGCGAGGAGCCAGGGCGTTTTTACATTCGCCCCCCTAGCCAGGTAAATAAATCGTCTATTAAAGGGATGGGGATCCTTGGATCCAATCCACACCATCCTCCCACAGCGAGAATCCACCGGAGCGCGCTCGGGAAAGTCCATTCCATCATGGCCGTCCATCGCAGCTCCTCTTCTCGCTCCCGTAGCCCTAAGCCCGGTGATTGGGAGAAGTGTTTCGTCCCGCACAGCCGATTAGTAGAGCTGCAGACCCAGGGATTTCTCCCTCTAGTGTATATGGTCCCCGTCCGAGCCGGGCTCGCCACCTATAATGGCGGGGAGCAAGCGGAGAGCTTCCCCAATCCCTCCAAGGGGGAGCGAGTATGCCTTGTTCCTTACTTACTAAGGGGACTTGGATTTCCAATCCATCCGTTCCTCCACGGACTCCTGGAGTTTTATGGCCTCCAGTGCATAATTTCACCCCTACTTCCATATTACACATCGCTGGTTACGTCGCCGTTTGTGAGCTGTTTCTGGGCTGCGAGGCTCATTTCGAGCTGTGGAAGAGGCTATTCTGCCTTGTGCCCCGTTCACAGGAGGGGTCACTTTATCAAGTGGGCGGAGCCGAAATATGGTGCATCGCCGAGACCGGATACCTGTCCGGTACCCCGAAGAAGGCATCCGAAGACTGGCCTTCGGAGTGGTTTTACATGGAGGACGTCCCTCTTCTAGACCCTGTTCGGAGGGGTCTTCCCGAGTTCAACAATGCTCCTCTGAAGAAACACCAAAGTTGGCATCCACGGAGCCCCCAGGAGGAAGACAACAGAGAAGTCCTTTACCTGATGGACCGGATTAAAGCGCTGGCTCAATCAGGATTGACAATAATTGAGGTTATGTCAATATGCATAATGCGGGGGGTGCAGCCGCTTCAATATTGAGGGCACCCCTTGTGGTGTTTTAACGGGGAAGATGATGCCACCCGCTGCGGGCGTAAGGGACCGGACTCCGCTGCTGCTTTAGCAAGAATTATGTCCGAGTTGTTCAAGGGAGAAGAAGAGGAGTTCATCTGTATTAAGCTGTGAGATGGATTCTCCATGTACAACTCACCAAGCTTGGTGAGCTGTCACTCTTTACTCCCAACCTTCCCGCATTCTTTGTTGTAAATACTCACATTGTCGTTTCATGGCAGGAACTGCGAAAAGCTGTAAGGGAGGTCAATAGCCCACCTCCACAACCGGAGGACCCTGACCGGGCCCTCGATCCCGGACTCAAAGAGGATCCGGACATATTTGTGGAGCTGATAGACAGGACATTCTATCAGTTGAGCTGCGATGACGCCATGGTGGCCATCATAGCCGACTATCCTGGGCTACTCCCTGCATCGCAGGTGTTGACACTAGATTTTCACACGGCCAAGAACTCAATTAAGATGGCCTCAAATGGAGAAGTGCTCAAAGTGAGAAAGTTCCATGTCGTCAAAAGGAGAAACTTCCATATTTGGGCCATAGCCATCCAGTCTCATCTCTAAGGCTGAAGTTGTGTTTGAAGTACTCAGATTTTATATTCAGAACACTATTCAGCTGATTACGCCCCCAAGATGGCCTTATATGAGAAATGTTTCTACACGGATTGTCTTCGTCTCGTCGAGACAATCGATTTCGATATAAAAACGTCTAAATTGGAGTTCGTATGCAAAAGTTAGAGCCAAAACAGTGTGCTGCATAAGTTTGCCCCAGAAGTTCGGTCAAAACTTCCGAGGAGGTTCCGGGCTAAACCGAAAGTTTGCACGCGGTGCGCCCCGAAGACTGGAATTTTAACATTGTTTGCAGATTTGCGGGGCCGATTTCGACATCAAGATGACCTCGGATGAAAAAGTGATCAACTAAAGAGTTTTTCTCCATTGCAAGATCTACAACTTTGCTTTTGGGACCATCATCATCCGAAGTAGTATGCGGCCTGCAGATTCAGTGCAAGAGGGCTACTTGATATAATTTCAGCCCGGAAGTTCCGGGCCAGACCAGAAGTTCCGGCCCTCGTAGTCCGAGTTGGGGTAACTTTTGATGATTTGGACGTGATTTGAGTCCTTTTCTTGTATGGGAAGTCCAGCCGCCTCATATATATGTAAGGGGTGACGGCCGATTGAACAACACACAATCGACATATCAATTTATCATCTTTTATCTTTACCTTTACCTTCTCCCTTTGTTCTTCTTCTTCTCGTTCTTCTTCATTGCAGGGCGGTGAACCTCGAGGCCCTAGGAGCGGTCAGGCCGACCTAGGGCAGCCCGTAGCCGCCGCGCACCCTGACGGGGTCCCTCCCGGGCGTGTGGGGTTTCGGGTCCACAAAAGCGCCCACCGGATTGTCTTGCGTACCGCGCTTCCGGCGGGTCTCCTTCGACATGAGCTGTAGTGCATCACCCCCGGCGTCGAGGGTACACGGTGACGTGTTCGTGTGCGAACACACTTTTTGGCAACTCTGCTGGGGACGAAGCTTTGAACGGTCTCCGGCCCATTCTTGCTACGAAGAGATCGTCATCTAGGGTTTGCAATCTACAAAGGTAATATGAATACCCAATTCCCTACTGTAGATGCAAATAATTCATATGATGTTACTAGATCGTTCAATGATTATACTCTATCAGCCAGCCCTAGTTTTTTCAATAATGCATCTAATTACGTGCATAGGCCGATTCAAAGTAATTTACATGTTTCAACTTCTTATGAAACTAGTAACATACAACATATGTATCCTAACTCTCATGCATCGGCAACCCCACTAATCCATATGCCGATGAACAACATGATGGGTTCGGTTAATCAATTTGAAACACCTCATGTTAAAATTTACAATAGCATAGAAGAAAGTGTTTCACCTTTTTATTCATTGGCAACTAATTTGCAGTATGTGAATCCAACCTTGCCGATGGATGAGAGAATTGGCCATGCTACTACTAGCTATTCGGCCAGTTACTCTCAACCATCATATGCTACACCTCATTTTAGTAAATTTTTAGCACCGTATGAAACTGTAGATGTTCATAATTCGGCCCCGCATCTTTCATGGTCATAGCCGAATAAGTGAAAATTTTACAGGAACACATGTGCCATCATCAAATACTGTAGCATATAATGCATACTCTACGCAATTCGAGAATTTCGGCAACACTACGAATCATTTCCGAAAGAATCTAAAAGTATTATGGAGCAATCCCTTCCAGAAGCGCTTGTGGCTGCGTTAAAAAAGATCTTGGCATAAAACAAGAATATTAGTGCTCTTTGCCTTGAACAATATGAAAAGGGTTTCCTGATTATGTTGCAATAAAGGCTAGAGTTTTGCAAGAATATGAAACTACATGCATTGATAGAACTGGCGAAAGAGCATATGGTTATACAGCAGTGCATACACCTCCACTTAGTACCGCAGCATATTATACACCCCCTACACAATTGCAAAATTTCGGCAACACTAATACTTCATTGCCGAAAGATTCTAAAAGCATTGGGAGGCAAACTAATCTAGAGCGGACTGAAATTAAGAGGGGAGTTAAAGCTTTGCGTGATAGGGTGCAAGTGCTTCGCCAAGAGAAAATTGATAGGGAATTAGCTCAAAGAAAAGAATCCTTGCCAATTGATATAACCGGTGAAAATAATGATGATTCGGAAACTAAAAGTGCTTCATTTGAAAAACCCGATTCAATTAGTATATATTCCGAATCCATCAAATCCAAAGAGGCAAACATTGTTGAGAAAGGGCATGGAAAGTATAGCAAGACAGCCATACTTGATTTTTCTAAAGTTAATGGAACCTACTTCCTGCCCTATGAGTTTCGTGCTATGGAAATTGATGAGCTTCAAGAACAAGAACAAGTGGCCGAAGAAAGTTTGATGGACGAAGTTCTTCAAACTAATGATGCACGAAATCAAGAGAAATATGATGACAAGGCACTGGGGAGTTATCCGAAGGCGGAGCAAGATATTCTTCAATTCACACCACCATCATGCTCTCCCAACATATTTGAAGAGGTATGTCTAGCAATTAATTTACCTGTTTTCAGATTTGGTCATGACTTAGTTGTTGATGCATATATTAGAAAAATCTTCATAAGAAATATTGAGAGACCAATGAAGAAGGGTAATTTATCTGTTAGCAATCAGATTGTCACAAAGCATATCAGTCAACATATTGCACCATTCAGAAAGATCGATTGCGAAAAAATATTGCAGCCAAGGCTTTCCCCATTACTTATCTAAAGCTCATATCTAATTGGGTAGCTCTGCTTATTTCTTACTTGGCTTACACTTGGTCTCAATTGAGACATGTATGTTCTAGCTATTTTTGTTTCGGAAATTTAAAGCCAAGGTTAAAATCTTCTGAGCAAACCGATGCCAGTATAGTTTCTTATCCAAAGACATCGGAGATAGAGTGCAAAACATAATGCATAGCCGAATGGGGTGGTGCAAAATCTGAACCATTTGTTTGCTTAACTCCAAAGCCGTTCTCACAACATGATCGGCTAGAAAACAAGAAGTATACCTTCAATTCAAGCATGTGTGATCAAATATTTGATTTGTTGCTGAAAAATAATTACATTACAATTCTTGATCACCATGTTAAGCCATCAATCCAAGGACGAATGTATTGTAACTTGCATGATTCGTCCAAGCATAATTTTGAGGATTGCAACATGTTTCGTCAAATAGTTAAATCGTCCATTGAAAAAGGACGATTGAAGTTTGTTGAAATACCAAGAGATGACCAGTCTATTCCGATTGGTCCCGATGGCAAAAAGTTTTTGCATCGGCTGCTTCAAGCCGATCCATTTAAAGAGAAGGTAAAAACTACAGGTGATGGGATCAAGCTTTCAAGTAAAGAAGTTGTTGAAGAGCATAATGAACATAATCTTGAGGACAAAAATTACATCGAAGCTACAATGGAGACGCCAAGGACTGGGGGGCAGCAAGCAAATCCAATGATCGATGAAAGCAAACCAAAAGAAAACAAAGGCCAAAATAAGCGCAAGTGTAAGAGATCAAAAATCACCTTCGCTGAACTATTGGATAAATATCAAAAGAAGAGTGGAGAGAAGAATGCTTATCGGCCAAATCATGCAAAGAAACCAAGATCACCCCCAAGGCGCAAATATGAGGATCGGTATTGGCAAAGTGAGCATTTTAATGCAACATATTCATATCCTTATTTTGGGCCGCCAGTGCCAATGCCGTGGATGCATCCTTATGCTCATGTAGATCCATATCCATCATGGGACAGGTATAATACAAGGGAACACTCTCCATCTTATTTTAGACCATCTAACCAATATTATGCATCTCCGAGAAGATCAACATTTGAACAATCATATGTTAAAGACCGTTTCAATCATAAGGAATCGGTCCGGAGCTGAAAGAAGAAGAAAGAGGTGGTCAAACAAGTGTACCGTGTTAAAAGAGATGGTCGTAAGAGTGCAACTTCAGATTTGATCTCAAATGAAAAAGAGCCAATTAACGTGTTGACATTGGTTACTAAAGGCAATGAGACGAAGCAACCAATTATCAAGAGTCAAAGTGCCAAATCTGAAGAAAAGAAGTTGACAGTGCACAAGGTAAAACAAGAATTGCCATTGCTTCAAACAAAATCACAGCCGGGGTGCCCACTCGGCTTATCGTATTGGCGAAAGAAGGAATTACAAAAACTTAGTGCACAAGAGCTGAAAAAGAAGAACATGGCATGGGTTCCCAAGAGGTGCAGTCAAAATAAAAATGATGTGCAACCTTCTATTGCAACAAGTGTTATAAAAGTGAAGAAAGAAAAAGATGGAAACCAGAAACAATTAAGCCGAAGGTTTGCATCACCCCATCAAAATCTTCGGTTAGCACATCATCCATGTTTTTCAACCATACCATTGATGCCTTTGCCATGGAATTCATCATCAGGTATGATAAATTACCCTCCCTGGATTTATTTTGATCCATGGAAGCGACATAATTTTCTGCATCATGAGAGGGTATTACCAAATCCCTATACAATTTATTAGCTACATTTTTTCTTGCTAATCCAAAGGGCCGAAATAATTGATTGCTATTTCATTTGTTTATTTCGGCTATACATGATTTGGTGAATGAATTCTACATGGACCTCATGGTAATGGCCGATACTTATCTATCGCCCTAAGAATATATGTAAGAATGGCCGGTGTGGTGCTCTAACACCGTCCTTAGTTTGAGTAGAGATTGAGATAAGTGCTTGCAAAGGAATTTGTCAAATTGATGCCATTGAGGATATTATGCATAGACCAATTCACCAAAATTGCAAAGTGAACTTATGTTTTGATTGGGTGTGCTTTGGCTTGTTAGTTTTCAGAACTTACGTAAGGCCAAATCATGGTTGATTTTATTATTGAGCATCATATTGACATCATGCATAATATTGATTTTAGCTTGATCTCTCTAGTACCATGGAGATTATATATTGATGGTTAAATTTATAGCAATGGCCAAGGTGTTGATGTTGTTTATATATCTCCTTATGGTGCTATTTTGTGAAGCCTCATGCAGCTTAAAATATTTTTGCACAATGATCAAAGCCGAATATGCATTGTCATTCGGATTGGAGCTTTGCCTTGCTATAGGTGCTATACATATTGAGGCTTCTGGTGATTCGTTATTAGTAGTGCAACAAATATCCAAGGGTTATCAATGTTTTGACAAATCACTTATAGTTTATCTTTTGGTATGTCCAGATGTAAGATTTACCTTGGGTTGCTTTAAAATTGTTCATATATCTAGACATGACAATTCGAAAGAGTTGGCACAGCAAGCATCCGGCTACTATGTTAACCATGGTGTATTGCATTTCTATCAATAGCCGATGCTAGGTCTTGTCAACATAGGTAAGGCCAAATCGAAGCCCATCGCTTCGGCCACTAATGAAACTTTTATGCAGATGAAGTAAGGATTGAAGGAAGTTCATTCTTGATTATCTGCAAAATCCTAACGAAAGGGAGAACAATATGGTTCGGAGGATGGTTTTGGTCTATGGAATCTTATCACCGGATTGTTATAGAAACTGAGAAGTTTTCTCCCAAGTATGCATCAAGAGGTTCAAACAAGCAATGGCCGATATATACTTATCGTCCTAAGAACGTGCAAAATGGCCGATGGATTACTGACATCGTCCTTAGAAAAAGCATCATGCAAGTTATTTTTCGGCACACAAGTTTGCCGAAAAACAAGGGGGCATGTGTTGACACCAGATTTTGACACGGCCAAGAACTCAATTAAGATGGCCTCAAATGGAGAAGTGCTCAAAGTGAGAAAGTTCCGTGTCGTCAAAAGGAGAAACTTTCATATTTTGGCCATAGCCATCCGGTCTCATCTCTAAGGCCGAACTTGTGTTTGAAGTACTCAGATTTTATATTCAGAACACTATTCAGCTGATTACGCCCCCAAGATGGCCTTATCTGAGAAATGTTTCTACACGGATTGTCTTCGTCTCATCGAGACAATTGATTTCGATATAAAAAACGTCTAAATCGGAGTTTGTATGCAAAAGTTAGAGCCAAAACAGTGTGTTACATAAGTTTGCCCCGGAAGTTCCGGGCAAAACCTCCGGGGAGGTTCCGGGCTAAACTGAAAGTTTGCACGCGGTGCACCCCGAAGACTGGAATTTTAACATTGTTTGCAGATTTGCGGGGCCGATTTTGACATCAAGATGACCTCGGATGAAAAAGTGATCAACTGAAGAGTTTTTCTCCATTGCAAGATCTACAACTTTGCTTTTGGGACCATCATCATCCGAAGTAGTATGCGGCCTGCAGATTCAGTGCAAGAGGGCTACTTGATATAATTTCAGCCCAGAAGTTCCGGGCCAGACCGGAAGTTCCGGCCCTCGTAGTCTGAGTTAGGGTAACTTTTGATGATTTGGACGTGATTTGAGTCCTTTTCTTGTACGGTAAGTCCAGCCGCCTCATATATATGTAAGGGGTGACGGCCGATTGAACAACACACAATCGACATATCAATTTATCATCTTTTATCTTTACCTTTACCTTCTCCCTTTGTTCTTCTTCTTCTCGTTCTTCGTTCGTTCTTCTTCATTGCAGGGCGGCGAACCTCGAGGCACTAGGAGCGGTCAGGCCGACCTAGGGCAGCCCATAGCCGCCGCGCGCCCTGACGGGGTCCCTCCCGGGCGTGTGGGGTTTTGGGTCCACAAAAGCGCCCACCGGATTGTCTTGCGTACCGCGCTTCCGGCGGGTCTCCTTCGACGTGAGCTGCGGTGCATCACCCCCGGCGTCGAGGGTACATGGTGACGTGTTCGTGTGCGAACAGCAGGTAAGGAAAAACCGAAGTCCCAACTTCCAAGAAGGATCCCCTTTTATGCACTTCACCTACCATACACATATGGTGTTTTACAGGGAAGGCCTTCGGGACGCCATGCCGAACCCACAGTGACTCGCCAGCAAGGGGCACCGAAGCCGGGTAGGCCAAAGAGGAAGGCGGTCAGGACTGAGACGCCGGCGCAGAGGTATGATGCAAAACCATGCTCCGTGGTTGTCGTCTTTCTTTAAAATATAATGACGTCCATGTTTCCTAGTAGGAAAAACGCTCGCCGGACTATATCCGGAGAGGCTGCCGATCACGCCTCCACCAGTCGGGCTCCAGGGCCGGACATAGAGGCGGAAGCTAACACGGGGCGGACGCCGGATGCTCCTCCTATAGAGGATGCGGACAGACAATCCGCTACAAATTTCAAAGTGGAGAGCGCCATGAATCACAAGCGTCGCCGGGCCATACTCTATGACGCTTGTTTCTCCCAAGAGGCGTTCCATGCCTTCAACTCAGGGGACGCGTACATCCGTGCTGCTCAAAATGGTCTTGCCAGAGCCACGGACCAGTATGTAAAGGATATACGAGTAGGAAAATCTGACGATTATATATATATCAGTAGCCCCTGAGACTTGAAACAGTTGACACAACTGATTTAAGGATCATTATTTGTGCAGGTTCTTACAGAGAAGAATTCCCTCCTGTCTCCAGAGCTGGAAGAGTGCAAGGCCCAGCTAGGGTCCGCTGTTGCCGCGTTGAAGGAGTCCGAGAAGGGCCCCTCTGGTAACAATTCTTTTTATTTCAAAGAATACAGGCACCAGGTAGTATACGGCATGCATGCAAATCTAACAATAGATGTTGCAGATGACCCCGGAGTATATCCGGAGGCCGTGGCAGTGAATGCGGCACGTTCTGATCGACAGCTAATGCTGGCGAGCGCGTGCTTACGCGAGTCAGACAGGAGAGAAATAATCTCCAAGACGCCAATATCCGGCTGGGCGTGGAACTGAAAGATGTCCGAGCCCAGCTTGCAGACTCCGTGAAGGAGAATAAGCGGCTTCGGCGCGGCATTTTTAGTAAGTGTTGGAACAAACATTTAAAGGAGTTCGGCAAAGAAGGCGGCTAACAGATTTATGTCTGCAGGTATGCTGACGGGTCGTCCCGCCGAGGAGATGCCTAGGTCTTCGGGTGATCTTCTACCAGAGCTCTCACAACTGCACGAGCAAGCTGTGGGGTCTGATGGGAAAGAGATCCCCGTCAGTTTAGTGTATGACCAAGTAGAATTAGCCGCAAAGTATTCCCAACAGGATTGTAGGCTAGACAGCCTGTTGGGTGGTATAGAAGAAGAATTTAATCAGTCTTAGTGACTGTGTACTTCAAATGACAAATGTAATGTCCTAGCCGGATTGTAAATCATTTGTCATGGTAGAGCTTTTTGTTTCGACCTCTGGACCCGATAGTCCGGAGTGTATCTGAATACCCACTCGATTATGTAAAAACCGGGGTATGCATGGAAACCAGGCGTAGGGGTCATAATTGCTTGAACAGACAAGTACCCAACTAGCTATCTTATATTACATGGGTAGTAAGAAACATCTTCCAGGGAGAATAGTTCCGTTAAGGGTTCCTTTCCCTGGGTACGCATGCCCTAATGTGCATGTCCAAACTGCGAGAAGATACGCAGGCTATAGACATCTGGGGGCATGTTTCAATTTAAATAAAAGTCATCTTTTATTCACCGACCGAATATTCCCTTAAGAATGCTAGCTTTCGGCTTCACCCAGTCTGAGGTACACATCCGGCTGACCCGGCAGTAACAATCGTAGAGGTGCTCCTCTTATGCCCTAGCCAAATTAATGGGAACGTAGGTCATAAATATAAGAGCCAGGAAACCCAGCTTGGCCAAAACTTAAGTCATATCGATGCATATAATGGCGAAAAAAGGTACATGCGGAAGAATAACACATGTATGGGGCGTAAAGCCCAGGAAAATAGTTAGATTAAGCTTCTGTATAAGAAGCCCCCAAGTATAATGAGCGTGGTTAGCGCGTCAAGATTGTGTAACCAGGACACAAGTTTAGCCTTTAAGGGCCTTGAAGAGAGTAAAAAGGGAGAAAGAGAGAAGAGACAGATAAGCAAAAAATTGATGGAGGTAAGGAGACGAACATAGAGTCCAGCGCTAGGTGTAGAATCTACGGAGTCTGGCTGCATTCCATGGGTTTGGCTCGAGTCGATTATCCGATGCATCCCGCAGACGGTACGCTCCACCGGTTAGAACCTAGTCAATAATGAAGGGACCTTCCCATTTGGGCTTGAGCTTGTTCTTTTTCTTCTCCGGTAGGCGTAGAACTAGTTCTCCAACGTTATAGGTTTTGGCACGTACTTCTCTGCTTTGATACCTTCGAGCCTGTTGCTGATAGAATGCGGAACGAGCCTTTGCCACGTCGCGCTCCTCCTCCAGGGCGTCCAAACTGTCCTGCCGATCGAGCTCGGCCTCCTTTTCTTCGTACATGCGCACTCGAGGTGAGTCATGAATTATGCCGCAAGGCAGAACCGCCTCTGCACTGTACACCATAAAGAATGGTGTGTATCTGTTAGTGCGATTCGGCGTGGTCCGTAGCCCCCATAGTACAGAGTCGAGCTCCTCTACCTAGTGCGTGTTTGATTCCTTTAAGGACCACACTAGTCTGGGTTTAATGCCGCTCATGATAAGACCATTTGCTCGCTTGACTTGACCGTTAGTTTGCGGGTGATAGACAGAAGCATAATCGAGCTTGATGCCCATATTGCTGCACCAAAGTTTCACTTCGTCGGCTGTAAAATTCGTGCCGTTGTCAGTGATGATGCTGTGGGGGATGCCATAACGGTGTACAACCCCAGATATGAAGTCTATCACCGGTCCAGATTCAGCCGTTTTGACAGGTTTGGCTTATATCCATTTGGTGAATTTATCCACCATGACCAGTAAGTATTTTTTCTTATGGGTTCCCCCTTTGAGAGGTCCGACCATATCAAGCCCCCAAACCACGAAGGGCCAAGTAATGGGGATTGTTTGGAGAGTGGTAGGCGGCATATGGCTTTGGTTTGCAAAAGGCTGGCAACCGACGCAATGTTGGACCAGATGCTGCGCATCTACCCGGGCCGTCGGCCAATAAAAACCTATATGGAAGGCCTTGCTTACAAGGGCCCGGGCTGCGGCGTGGTGGCCGCCGAGTCCGGCATGGATTTCTGCCAAAAGCTTCCACCCTTCCTCTTCGGAGATGCACCTTTGAAGGACTCCGGTAGTGCTTTTCTTATAAAGCTCTCCCTCATGGACCTTGTAGGATTTAGGTCGCACTATGCAGCGTGCCTCATTTTGGTCCTCGGGTAGTTCCTGCCTGGTTAGGTAGGCCAGGAATGGTTCTGTCCACGGGGCGATGACGGCCATTATTACGTGGGCTGAAGGTGTTATTTCGATGGCAGAACCTCCGATTGTGTCAAAGTGTTCGGTATCTGGTGTTGTGGCCGGGTCCAGACTATTATTGCCGGTGTCCCCTTCCCATACCATGGATGGCTTAAATAGTTTTTCCAGGAAGATGTTAGGTGGGACAGGGTCGCGCTTAGCGCCGATACGGGCGAGGATATCTGCCGCCTGATTATTTTCCCGAGCCACATGGTGGAATTCAAGCCCCTCGAACCGAGCTGACATTTTGAGGACGGCGTTGCGATATGCCGCCATTTTTTGATCCTTGGCATCGAAGTCTCCATTTATTTGGGATGTTGCGAGGTTTGAATCCCCACGCACCTCCATGCGTTGAATGCACATGGAAACTGTCATCCGGAGACCGTGTAATAGGGCCCCGTATTCGGCTGCTTTACTGGAGTCTGTGTATAGTATTTGGAGTACGTATGGAAGTGTATCTCCGGTGGGGGACGTCAGGACGACGCCATCCCCCAGACCAGCCAGCATTTTAGAGTCGTCGAAGTGCATGATCCAATTGGAGTACGCGCCGTACTCTTTAGGGAGTTCGGCTTCTGTCCATTCGACGACGAAACCGGCCAGTACTTGTGACTTAATGGCTCGCCGTGGTTTATATGTTATGTCGAACGGGAGGAGCTCGATAGCCCATTTGGCAATCTGGCCCATGGCATCGCAGTTGTTTATTATGTCGTTGAGTGGTACTTCGGAGGCCACCGTGATTGAGCACTCTTGAAAGTGAAGGAAATATGCCCTAGAGGCAATAATAAAGTTATTATTTATTTCCTTATAATCATGATAAATGTTTATTATTCATGCTAGAATTGTATTAACCGGAAACATAATACATGTGTGAATACATAGACAAACAAAGTGTCACTAGTATGCCTCTACTTGACTAGCTCGTTAATCAAAGATGGTTATGTTTCCTAACCATCAACAATGAGTTGTTATTTGATTAACGAGGTCACATCATTAGTTGAATGATTTGATTGACATGACTCATTCCATTAGCTTAGCACCCGATCGTTTAGTATGTTGCTATTGCTTTCTTCATGACTTATACATGTTCCTATAACTATGAGATTATGCAACTCCCGTTTGCCGGAGGAACACTTTGGGTGCTACCAAACATCACAACGTAACTGGGTGATTATAAAGGAGCATTACAGGTGTCTCCAAAGGTAGATGTTGGGTTGGCGTATTTCGAGATTAGGATTTGTCACTCCAATTGTCGGAGAGGTATCTCTGGGCCCTCTCGGTAATGCACATCACTTAAGCCTTGCAAGCATTGCAACTAAATGAGTTAGTTGCGGGATGATGTATTACAGAACGAGTAAAGAGACTTGCCGGTAACGAGATTGAACTAGGTATTGGAATACCGACGATCGAATCTCGGGCAAGTAACATACCGATGACAAAGGGAACAACGTATGTTGTTATGCGGTCTGACCGATAAAGATCTTCGTAGAATATGTAGGAGCCAATATGGGCATCCAGGTCCCGCTATTGGTTATTGACCGGAGACGTGTCTCGGTCATGTCTACATTGTTCTCGAACCCGTAGGGTCCGCACGCTTAAGGTTACGATGACAGTTATATTATGAGTTTATGCATTTTGATGTACCGAAGGTTGTTCGGAGTCCCGGATGTGATCACGGACATGAAGAGGAGTCTCAAAATGGCCGAGACGTAAAGATTGATATATTGGAAGCCTATGTTTGGATATCGGAAGTGTTCCGGGTGAAATCGGGATTTTACCGGAGTACCGGGAAGGTTACCGGAACCCCCCGGGAGCTAAATGGGCCATGATGGGCCTTAGTGGAAAAGAGAAGAGGCAGCCCTACATGGGCTGTGCGCCTCCCCCTTCCCCTAGTCCTATTAGGACTAGGAGAGGTGGCCGGCCCCCTCTCTCTCTTTTCCCCCTCCGCGAATCCTATTCCAACTAGGATTGGGGGGGGGGGATCCTACTCCCAGAGGGAGTAGGACTCTCCTGGCGCGCCACACCTTGGCCGGCCAGCCTCCCCCTCTAGTCCTTTATATACTGAGGCAGAGGCACCCTAGAACACACAAGTTGATCCACGTGATCTATTCCTTAGCCGTGCGCGGTGCCCCCTGCCACCATAGTCCTCGATAATACTGTAGCGGAGTTTAGGCGAAGCCCTGCTGCTGTAGTGCATCAAGATCGTCACCACGCCGTCGTGCTGACGGAACTCTTCCCCGACACTTTGCTGGATCGGAGTCCGGGGATCGTCATCGAGCTGAACGTGTGCTCGAACTCGGAGGTGCCGTAGTTTCGGTGCTTGATCGGTTGGATCGTGAAGACATACGACTACTTCCTCTATGTTGTGTCAACGCTTCCGCAGTCGGTCTGCGTGGGTACGTAGACAACACTCTCCCCTCTCATTGCTATGCATCACATGATCTTGCGTGTTCGTAGGAATTTTTTTGAAATTACTACGAAACCCAACAGTGGTATCAGAGCCTAGGTTATTTATGTTGATGTTATATGCACGAGTAGAACACAAGTGAGTTGTGGGCGATATAAGTCATACTGTCTACCAGCATGTCATACTTTGGTTTGGCGGCATTGTTGGACGAGACGACTCGGACCAACATTACGCGTACGCTTACGCGAGACCGGTTCCCCCGACGTGCTTTGCACATAGGTGGCTTGCGGGCGACTGTCTCTCCAACTTTAGTTGAACCAAGTATGGCTACGCCCGGTCCTTGCGAAGGTTAAAACGGAGTCTATTTGACAAACTATCATTGTGGTTTTGATGCGTAGGTGAGATTGGTTCTTGCTTAAGCCCGTAGCAGCCACATAAAACTTGCAACAACAAAGTAGAGGACGTCTAACTTGTTTTTGCAGGGCATGTTGTGATGTGGTATGGTCAAGACATGATGCTGAATTTTATTGTATGAGATGATCATGTTTTGTAACCGAGTTATCGGCAACTGGCAGGAGCCTTATGGTTGTCGTTTTATTGTATGCAATGAAATCGCGATGTAATGATTTACTTTATTACTAAGCAGTAGTGATAGTCGTGGAAGCATAAGCTTGGCGAGACGACAACGATGCTACGATGGAGATCAAGGTGTCACGCCGGTGACGATGGTGGTCGCGACGGTGCTTCGGAGATGGAGATCACAAGCACAAGATGATGATGGCCATATCATATCACTTATACTGATTGCATGTGATGTTTATCCTTTTATGCATCTTATCTTGCTTTGATTGACGGTAGCATTATAAGATGATCTCTCACTAAATTATCAAGAAGTGTTCTCCCTGAGTATGCACCATTGCGAAAGTTCTTCGTGCTGAGACACCACGTGATGATCGGGTGTGATAGGTTCTACGTTCAAATACAACGGGTGCAAAACAGTTGCACACGCGGAATACTCAGGTTATACTTGACGAGCCAAGCATATACAGATATGGCCTCGGAACACGGAGACCGAAAGGTCGAGCGTGAATCATATAGTAGATATGATCAACATAATGATGTTCACCATTGAAAACTACTCCATCTCACGTGATGATCGGTGATGGTTTAGTTGATTTGGATCACGTAATCACTTAGAGGATTAGAGGGATGTCTATCTAAGTGGGAGTTCTTTAATTAACTTGATTAACTGAACTTAAATTTATCATGAAACTTAGTACCTGATTAGTATCTTGCTTGTTTATGTTTGATTGTAGATAGATGGCTCGTGCTGTTGTTCCATTGAATTTTAATGCGTTCCTTGAGAAAGCAAAGTTGAAAGATGATGGTAGCAATTACACGGACTGGGTCCGTAACTTGAGGATTATCCTCATTACTGCACAGAAGAATTACGTCCTGGAAGCACCGCTGGGTGCCAGGCCTGCTGCAGGAGCAACGCCGGATGTTATGAACGTCTGGCAGAGCAAAGCTGATGACTACTCGATAGTTTAGTGTGCCATGCTTTACGGCTTAGAATCGGGACTTCAACGATGTTTTGAACGTCATGGAGCATATGAGATGTTTCAGGAGTTAAAGTTAATATTTCAAGCAAATGCCCGGATTGAGAGATATGAAGTCTCCAATAAGTTCTATAGCTGCAAGATAGAGGAGAACAGTTCTGTCAGTGAGCATATACTCAAATGTCTGGGTATAATAATCACTTGATTCAATTGGGAGTTAATCTTCCAGATGATAGCGTCATTGACAGAATTCTTCAATCACTGCCACCAAGCTACAAGAGCTTCGTGATGAACTATAATATGCAAGGGATGAACAAGACTATTCCCGAGCTCTTCGCAATGCTGAAAGCCGCGGAGGTAGAAATCAAGAAGGAGCATCAAGTGTTGATGGTCAACAAGACCACTAGTTTCAAGAAAAAGGGCAAAGGGAAGAAGAAGGGGAACTTCAAAAAGAGCGGCAAGCAAGTTGCTACTCAAGAAAAGAAACCCAAACCTGGACCTAAGCCTGAAACTGAGTGCTTCTAGTGCAAGCAGACTGGTCACTGGAAGCGGAACTGCCCCAAGTATTTGGCGGATAAGAAGGATGGCAAGGTGAACAAAGGTATATGTGATATACATGTTATTGATGTGTACCTTACTAATGCTCGCAGTAGCACCTAGGTATTTGATACTGGTTCTGTTGCTAATATTTGCAACTCGAAACAGGGACTACGGATCAAGCGAAGATTGGTTAAGGACGAGGTGACGATGCGCGTGGGAAACGGTTCCAAAGTCGATGTGATCGCAGTCGGCACGCTACCTCTACATCTACCTTTGGGATTAGTATTAGACCTAAATAATTGTTATTTGGTGCCAGCGTTAAGCATGAACATTATATCTGGATCTTTTTTGATGCGAGATGGTTATTCATTTAAATCAGAGAATAATGGTTGTTCTATTTATATGAGTAATATCTTTTATGGTCATGCACCCTTGAAGAGTGGTCTATTCTTGTTGGATCTCGATAGTAGTAACACACATATTCATAATGTAGAAGCCAAAAGATGCAGAGTTGATAATGATAGTGCAACTTATTTGTGGCACTGCCGTTTAGGTCATATCGGTGTAAAGCGCATGAAGAAACTCCATTCTGATGGACTTTTGGAACCACTTGATTATGAATCACTTGGTACTTGCGAACCGTGCCTCATAGGCAAGATGACCAAAACGCCATTCTCCGGTTCTATGGAGAGAGCAACAGATTTATTGGAAATCATACATACAGATGTATGTGGTCCGATGAATATTGAGGCTCGTGGCGGATATCGTTATTTTCTCACCTTCACAGATGATTTAAGCAGATATGGGTATATCTACTTAATGAAACATAAGTCTGAAACATTTGAAAAGTTCAAAGAATTTTAGAGTGAAGTTGAAAATCATCGTAACAAGAAAATAAAGTTTCTACGATCTGATCGTGGAGGAGAATATTTGAGTTACGAGTTTGGTGTACATTTGAAAAATTGTGGAATAATTTCGCAACTCACGCCACCCGGAACACCTCAGCGTAATGGTGTGTCCGAACGTCGTAATCGTACTTTACTGGATATGGTGCGATCTATGATGTCTCTTACTGATTTACCGCTATCGTTTTGGGGATACGCTCTAGAGACGGCCGCATTCACGTTAAATAGGGCACCATCAAAATCCGTTGAGACGACGCCTTATGAACTGTGGTTTGGCAAGAAACCAAAGTTGTCGTTTCTGAAATTTTGGGGCTGCGATGCTTATGTGAAAATGCTTCAACCTGATAAGCTCGAACCCAAATCGGAGAAATGTGTCTTCATAGGATATCCAAAGGAAACTATTGGATACACCTTCTATCACCGATCCGAAGGCAAGACTTTTGTTGCTAAATTCAGAAACTTTCTGGAGAAGGAGTTTCTCTCGAAAGAAGTGAGTGGGAGGAAAGTAGAACTTGACGAGGTAATTGTACCTGCTCCCTTATTGGAAAATAGTACATCACAAAAACCTGTTTCTGTGACACCTACACCACTTAGTGAGGAAGCTAATGATAATGATCATGAAACTTCAGAACAAGATACTACTGAACCTCGTAG
The DNA here is from genome assembly GCF_003073215.2 of Triticum urartu. Lineage (NCBI taxonomy): Eukaryota > Viridiplantae > Streptophyta > Magnoliopsida > Poales > Poaceae > Triticum > Triticum urartu. The sequence continues at coordinate 181,467,033 of NC_053027.1, read as the reverse complement.
ATCAACCAGAGTGAGATCCGCGCCAGAGTGGTACGGTAATCCTGTTCTGGAAGTCATGCTACTAGATCATGATGAACCTACGAACTATGAAGAAGCGATGGTGAGCCCAGATTCCGCAAAATGGCTTGAAGCCATGAAATCTGAGATGGGATCCATGTATGAGAACAAAGTATGGACTTTGGTTGACTTGCCCCATGATCGGCAAGCAATTGAGAATAAATGGATCTTCAAGAAGAAGACTGACGCTGATGGTAATGTTACTGTCTACAAAGCTCGACTTGTCGCAAAAGGTTTTCGTCAAGTTGAAGGGATTGACTACGATGAGACCTTCTCACCCGTAGCGATGCTTAAGTCTGTCCGAATCATGTTAGCAATTGCCGCATTTTATGATTATGAAATTTGGCAGATGGATGTAAAAACTGCATTCCTGAATGGATTTCTGGAAGAAGAGTTGTATATGATACAACCAGAAGGTTTTGTCGATCCAAAGGGAGCTAACAAAGTGTGCAAGCTCCAGCGATCCATATATGGACTGGTGCAAGCTTCTCGGAGTTGGAATAAACGCTTTGATAGTGTGATCAAAGCATTTGGTTTTATACAGACTTTTGGAGAAGCCTGTATTTACAAGAAAGTGAGTGGGAGCTCTGTAGCATTTCTGATATTATATGTGGATGACATATTACTGATTGGAAATGATATAGAATTTCTGGATAGCATAAAGGGATACTTGAATAAGAGTTTTTCAATGAAAGACCTCGGTGAAGCTGCTTACATATTAGGCATAAAGATCTATAGAGATAGATCAAGACGTTTAATTGGACTTTCACAAAGCACATACCTTGACAAAGTTTTGAAGAAGTTCAAAATGGATCAAGCAAAGAAAGGGTTCTTGCCTGTGTTACAAGGTGTGAAGTTGAGTCAGACTCAATGCCCGACCACTGCAAAAGATAGAGAGAAAATGAAAGATGTTCCCTATGCTTCAGCCATAGGCTCTATCATGTATGCAATGCTGTGTACCAGACCTGATGTGTGCCTTGCTATAAGTCTAGCAGGGAGGTACCAAAGTAATCCAGGAGTGGATTACTGGACAGCGGTCAAGAACATCCTGAAATGCCTGAAGAGGACTAAGAATATGTTTCTCGTTTATGGAGGTGACAAAGAGCTAATCGTAACTGGTTACGTCGATGCAAGCTTTGACACTGATCCGAACGATTCTAAATCGCAAACCGGATACGTATTATTAAACGGTGGAGCTGTCAGTTGGTGCAGTTCTAAACAAAGCGTTGTGGCGGGATCTACATGTGAGGCGGAATACATAGCTGCTTCGGAAGCAGCAATGAAGGAGTCTGGATGAAGGAGTTCATATCCGATCTAGGTGTCATACCTAGTGCATCAGGTCCAATGAAAATCTTTTGTGACAATACTGGTGCAATTGCCTTGGCAAAGGAATCCAGATTTCACAAGAGGACCAAGCACATCAAGAGACGCTTCAATTCCATTCGGGATCTAGTCTAGGTGGGAGACATAGAGATTTGCAAGATACATACGGATCTGAATGTTGCAGACCCATTGACTAAGCCTCTTCCACGAGCAAAACATGATCAGCACCAAGGCTCCATGGGTGTTAGAATCATTACGGTGTAATCAAGATTATTGACTCTAGTGCAAGTGGGAGACTGAAGGAAATATGCCCTAGAGGCAATGATAAAGTTATTATTTATTTCCTTATAATCATGATAAATGTTTATTATTCATGCTAGAACTGTATTAACCAGAAACATAATACACGTGTGAATACATAGACAAACAAAGTGTCACTAGTATGCCTCTACTTGACTAGCTCGTTAATCAAAGATGGTTATGTTTCCTAACCATGAACAATGAGTTGTTATTTGATTAACGAGGTCACATCATTAGTTGAATGATCTGATTGACATGACCCATTCCATTAGCTTTGCACCCGATCGTTTAGTATGTTGCTATTACTTTCTTCATGACTTATACATGTTCCTATAACTATGAGATTATGCAACTCCCATTTGCCGGAGGAACACTTTGGGTGCTACCAAACGTCACAACGTAACTGGGTGATTATAAAGGAGCATTACAGGTGTCTCCAAAGGTAGATGTTGGGTTGGCGTATTTCGAGATTAGGATTTGTCACTCCAATTGTCGGAGAGGTATCTCTGGGCCCTCTCGGTAATGCACATCACTTAAGCCTTGCAAGCATTGCAACTAAATGAGTTAGTTGCGGGATGATGTATTACAGAACGAGTAAAGAGACTTGCCGGTAACGAGATTGAACTAGGTATTGGAATACCGACGATCGAATCTCCGGGCAAGTAACATACCGATGACAAAGGGAACAACGTATGTTGTTATGCGGTCTGACCGATAAAGATCTTCGTAGAATATGTAGGAGCCAATATGGGCATCCAGGTCCCGCTATTGGTTATTGACCGGAGACGTGTCTCGGTCATGTCTACATTGTTCTCGAACCCGTAGGGTCCGCACGCTTAAGGTTACGATGACAGTTATATTATGAGTTTATGCATTTTGATGTACCGAAGGTTGTTCGGAGTCCCGGATGTGATCACGGACATGACAAGGAGTCTCAAAATGGTCGAGACATGAAAGATTGATATATTGGAAGCCTATGTTTGGATATCGGAAGTGTTCCGGGTGAAATCGGGATTTTACCGGAGTACCGGGAAGGTTACCGGAACCGCCCGGGAGCTAAATGGGCCATGATGGGCCTTAGTGGAAAAGAGAAGAGGCAGCCCTACATGGGCTGTGCGCCTCCCCCTTCCCCTAGTCCAATTAGGACTAGGAGAGGTGGCCGGCCCCCTCTCTCTCTTTTCCCCCCCCGCGAATCCTATTCCAACTAGGATTGGGGGGGGGGGGAATCCTACTCCCAGAGGGAGTAGGACTCTCCTGGCGCGCCACACCTTGGCCGGCCAGCCTCCCCCCTCTAGTCCTTTATATACTGAGGCAAAGGCACCCTAGAACACACAAGTTGATCCACGTGATCTATTCCTTAGCCGTGCGCGGTGCCCCCTGCCACCATAGTCCTCGATAATACTGTAGCGGAGTTTAGGCGAAGCCCTGCTGCTGTAGTGCATCAAGATCGTCACCACGCCGTCGTGCTGACGGAACTCTTCCCCGACACTTTGCTGGATCGGGGTCCGGGGATCGTCATCGAGTTGAATGTGTGCTCGAACTCAGAGGTGCCGTAGTTTCGGTGCTTGATCGGTTGGATCGTGAAGACGTACGACTACTTCCTCTACGTTGTGTCAACGCTTCCGCAGTCGGTCTGCGTGGGTACGTAGACAACACTCTCCCCTCTCGTTGCTATGCATCACATGATCTTGCGTGTGCGTAGGAATTTTTTTGAAATTACTACGAAACCCAGCAGAAAGTAGTGTCGTAATTTTCGGGATGCCATGAATACCGCGTATGCTATCTTTTGATAATGTGGGTACCGTGATTTGCATGGAGTGAGGACAGTGGATACATAATATACTGACTTTTGAAGTGGGAATTTATGTTCGTCTGTCTCTCGTTCGACGACGAGCACTGCGCTTACAACTTGGTGAGTTACCGCTATATATAATAGCATTGGTTCGCCGACATTTGGCGCGGCCAAGATTGGGTTGGTGGCCAGGATGGCTTTTATTTCTTCCAATCCAGTCATGGTTGCGTCCGTCCACTCGAAGTGTTCGGTGCGCCGAAGAAGGCGATAAAGGGGAAGTGCCTTTTCTCCTAATCGGGAGATGAAGCGGCTTAAGGCCGCCACACATCCAGTTAACTTCTGGATTTGTTTGAGGTCAGTTGGGATAGCCAACTGTGACAGAGCCCGGATTTTAGCCGGATTTGCTTCAATTCCTCTGCTGGAGACGATAAAGCTCAGGAGCTTTCCGGCGGGTACACCGAAAACGCATTTTTCCGGATTGAGCTTAATGTCGTATGTTCAGAGGTTGTCGAATGTGAGCCTCAAGTCATCTATTAAGGAGTCGACGTGTCTGGTTTTAACGACCACATCGTCGACGTATGCCTCCACTGTTTTGCCGATCTGCTTTTCAGACATGTCTGAATCATGCGCTGATACGTTGCGCCGGCGTTTTTGAGCCCGAAGGGCATTGTGTTAAAACAGAAGGGGCCGTATGGAGTGATGAATGCCGTTGCGGCTTGATCGGACTCCGCCATCTTAATTTGGTGGTAACCGGAGTATGCGTCGAGGAAGCACAATGAGTCATGTCCTGCGGTAGCGTCGATAATTTGATCGATGCGAGGGAGGGGCAAGGGATCCTTTGGGAACGCCTTATTAAGGTCCTTGAAGTTGACGCATAGGCGCCAAGATTTTTCCTTCTTTGGCACCATCACCAGGTTTGCTAGCCAGTCTGGATGCTTTATTTCTCTAATGAATCTGGCCTCCAGTAAGTTGGCTAGCTCCTCTCCCATGGCTTGTCGCTTAGGTTTAGAGAAACGACGAAGAGTCTGCTTGACCGGCTTGAATCCTTTTAGAATGTTAAGGCTATGCTCGGCTAGCCTGCGTGGGATTCCTGGCATGTCTAAAGGATGCCAGGCGAATATGTCCCAATTCTCGCACAGGAACTCCCGTAGTGCGGCATCTACGGCGAGGCTTAACTGTGCCCTGATGGATGTTGTTTTTATGGGGTCCGTTGGATGGACTTGGAATCTGACTATTTCATCCGCTAGTTTAAAGGAGGTGGACTTGGATCTTTTGTCTAGTATCACGTCGTCCCTGTCCATTGTGGAGCGCAACGTGGTTAACTTCTCCGCCACAAGGGCTTCGGATAATGCCTCGAGGGCCAGTGCGGCTGTTTTGTTCTCGGTGCGGAGTGCTATGTCTGGATCACTAGCTAGAGTGATGATTCCATTGGGCCCGGGCATTTTGAGCTGCATGTACCCGTAATGGGGTATGGCTTGAAAAATCATGAATGCCTCCCGCCCTAGAAGGGCGTGGTATCCTCTATTGAACAGGGCCACTTGGAATGTGATTTCTTCGAACCTGTAATTCTCCGGAGTGCCGAATACCACATCTAGTGTGATTTTCCCAGCGCAACATGCCTCCCGACTAGGGATAATTCCTCGGAAGGTCGTGTTGCTTTGCTCAATACGGTTGTTGTCTATTTCCATTTTTTGAAGAGTCTCCTCATAAAAGAGGCCGTCCATGAGCACTTTAGTGAGCCGAAAGCCATCCACAATTGGACTGAGGACCAAAGCGGCTGGTGCTCGGGTTGTTTAGAATTTAGGTTCGTCACTGGCATTGAAGGTGATAGCCGTGTCGCTCCATGGATTTATTGCTGCCGCGTGGTAGACTTCGGCAAGGCTGCGGAGTGCTCTCTTACGCCTATTATTTGAGGCAAAGGTCTCGAAGACTTTCAATACTATGTTGTTATCCATGGGAAGGTGTTCTGGGGTTTTTTGGATGAGGAGATCCTCACCGCTCTTGGCCACCTGCCGGAGTACCCAACATGCTCTAAGGCTATGTGTTGGTATGGTATCCGCTGTACTATGAATTTTGCAGGGCCCGTTAAGCCATCCTTCCAATACGGTTCCATGCCCTGTAGTGGGCTTTTGCTTCTTTGTAATTGAGTCGGGCGACTTATGAGAGTGCACCCTTTTAGTTCGGACTGGGGGTTTTGTCAGAGCCGGATTGTCCCAAAATTGTGTTTGGGTTTTCCAGGCGCTTTCCATCGCACAGTACTTCCGTACTATGGCCGCCAAGTCAGCAAAGTGTGCTATGCCACGGCGACTTATGGCGTTGAGGATTCCCTTGTCCGTGCAATTGTTGCAAAAGAACGAAATTGCGTCTTCCTCGCGACAGTCCTTGACCTTGTTCATTACAAGGAGGAATCTGGCCCAATAGTGGTGTACTGTCTCTTGGGGCGCTTGCCTAATGTGGGAAAGATCGTTTGTATCTAGGTGGGTGGGTGGATTTAAGTCTGGACCTTGACCCAATCTGAGACCCCGGGGCAGGGGAGTTTTCAATCTTGGAAGTTTGGGCTCCGGGATGTTGCCCCGTAGGTTTGGTATGCAGCCTGATTCTAGGTTCAGGGTTAGGGCGATCTCCTCCCGTGAGCGGGTATCTGGCTTGGAGAGCTCGGGAATCAGAACATAGTTCATCCTCAGGATAGAGGGAGAATCGCCGCATTGCTCCTCCACCACCGCTATCTGATGGGTGACCGGCGGAGAGTTAATCTTCCTTTGGTCGGGTTTAAGCCCGATCCGATCGTAGTCCATAGTGACTCCTAGAATAGCGATGCGATCCAAGAGCTCGTTCAAAGAGGAGAGCTCCATTGGATCCATCTGCTCGGCGAATTTCGAGCCGATGTGGAGGCTATTTTCGATGACCCGAGAAGTCATCGTCGGCGCAGCAGCCGAGCGGGCGGTCATGACGAAGCCACCTAGTCGGAGAGTTTGGCCTACAGCCAGGGCTCCCCCAGAGGTGATGTTGTCCTTGACAACGAGACGAGCCATCCCTCCTTATGATGACGACACAGTGGAACTCTTAATGAAAGCACCAATGTCGGTATCAAAACCGGCGGATCTCAGGTAGGGGGTCCCGAACTGTGCGTCTAAGGCGGATGGTAATAGGAGGCAGGGGACACGATGTTTACCCAGGTTCAGGCCCTCTTGATGGAGGTAATACCCTACATCCTGCTTGATTATTCTTGATGATATGAGTATTACAAGAGTTGATCTACCACGAGATCGTAGAGGCTAAACCCTAGAAGCTAGCCTATGGTTTGATTGTATGTTGTCCTATGGACTAAACCCTCCGGTTTATATAGACACCGGAGGGGGCTAGGGTTACACAAGGTCGGTTACAAGGGAGGAGATCTACATATCCGTATTGCCTAGCTTGCCTTCCACGCCAAGGAGAGTCCCATCTGGACACGGGACGAAGTCTTCAATCTTGTATCTTCATGGTCCAACAGTCCGGCCAAAGGATATAGTCCGGCTGTCCGGAGACCCCCTAATCCAGGACTCCCTCAGCGGGAGGTTAGAGTAGGGCGTGAGGAGGTCTTTTTTCTTTTTCTTTTTCTCAGCGGGTTCGGGATCTCGGGAGTTCCTCGAGCGCACCTGTATAGGGCTGACGTGATCCAAATAGTTATTCTAATCCTGGGATTAGAATAGTGCTATCCTATATATATTAATACTATTCTAATCCCAGGATTAGAATAGTTATTTGGATCACAGCGCCCTATATAGGAGCCGCGGTGGTGTTCCCGAACTCCATCAAAAAAAACGATTGTGTATCCCGCACCTCCCGTGCCTCGATCCCCACCTCGCTCGCCTCGATCCCCAACCGGTGACCCCTTCCCCACCCGCCGCCAATGCTCTGCCCCGCCCCGGACCCCACCCCCTGTCGTAGGTGCCCCACCCCACTGCCCCGACCACCCACGACCACACACGCGTCGCCGCCCCGACCACATGCCCGCCGTCGGCCTGGCTCCATGCGCATCGCTGACTCCGACCACATGCGCGGCGCCGCCCCAACCACCTGCACGACGCCGCCTGTCTCCCTGTGCGCCGTCGGTGTTGACCACCTAAGCGCTGGTGCCACGCCAAGATCCAAGCTGGAGGTACACTACCTGTCACCGTCTGATCTCCCATGCTCCTCCCCTCGAGTTCTTCTCTTCATGTGTCGCCAGAAGCCAGCCATGGTGAGCATCATCCCTCCCCATCAACTCTCTCTGACCTTCCCTGTTAACTCTCTCTGACCTTCCCCGCACCTCTCCTAGCTGCAGCGCACGGTGCTTCGTGGCATCCCAGGTTCCTCTCCGAAAACAGTCGTGAGTAGTGATCCCATGAAAATCCTCGCATGTGTGCAAAGCTATGCCATCCAACTAATATGGCTAAATTTGTTTAGCAGTTTTTTCTCTTTGAACTAGCTGGCGAACATGCTCCAACATATGGATGTGTTGCTCATGTGAAAAATGTGTTAACTAAACTTCACAATCTTGACCGAAGATGTTTTAAAAAATGTGTTAACCCCTGTTCCTACGCATCGGCGACCAGCCATCTCCAATCCTCGCACGCACGCCGTAGCACTTGCATTTCGATGCTCCAATGCCTACTGGCACTGCTTGCATCTTTGTCCTACAAAAAACTCTAGCAGTGTTTAATTCTTCTGATTTCTTGCAACAGCTCAATATATATTACACAAGAAGAAGAAACTAACAGTATGGTGCAGATGTTCTCTTTTGTGATTGTCGTAGACATCCAACAGTTTAGATGTGGGCAAGTCAAACAGAGTTCTCTTTGCTTCTGTTGATCTTCTTGGGTCATCGGGATTGTACACATTGACAGGTCAAATAGAGTTCTCGTGGCAGGTCGAACAAAGATGCCCGTGGAGTTGTTTCTGCTAGTCGCCATCCCCTTGTTATGTCCACTAGGACTTTGAATGTCGAGGCCGCAAGAGAGGAGCTCGAGCTACCGGAAGAAAGCGGCGGCGGGGGCGTCGTCTCACCACCACAACCACAGCAGCAAGGCGCACTACGTCCATGGCGGGAGACCGGCACCAAGGTGGCCTTCCAGGGTCATGGACGGGTTTGTTGGTGGGCCTGTTCGCCTTCCCGTCGCGACCGCCCAAGGTCACCTTCTCCGCCAACTCCAAGGGCGATGGCCAGGACGTCATGGCTGTGGCGCCCAAGAGGCCATCGTGCGGCAGCTCCAACCTGTAGTCGGTGAACAACACGCACTACGACAAGGCCATCTCCGACTGCGTCGAGTTCTTCCACCAGTCCACCAGGGTGGATGTCAGGTCACGACCGTCATCGTCGTCCCACTTTTGAATTCCCATCGTCGTCAACTTTGTGCTAGCTTCAAGCATATCCCACTGTGTGTGGGCATGTGTATGTGTGTCTGTCATGTTACTATGTTTTTTCTTTTGACATCTGTCATGTTAGTATGTTACTGTGTTAGTAAAATGGACAGCGAGCCAACTGCTGCAGGTCAATGGTAACAAGTATCAAAGCATTTTGGACGTGAGGATGTTGCGAAGTCCTAGTGGGCTAGCGATAACTGTGTTATAACTTTATGGTAGCCTTTTAGACCGATCATAGCTTGGATTAGTGTATTTCATTTCATAGCTTGGATTTTGTAACTTGTTAAGTTTATTGTGCAGAACCTTCAGAAAAGATACCCAAAAAAGTATGTTATGGACCTTGTAACTCCTTCCCCTTTTTCCATTCATGCATGTTCTTTCGCGTGATTTGATGTAAGGAAGATTGTGTAAACCATATTGCTTACATACACCTAAAGGAGTATGTATTTTTTAAAGTAATCTAGAAGTTCAAATATTATTGTATAGAGAGTTCAACCATTGTATTTCAAGAAGAATGCATCTTACTGTTAAAAATTGCTTAGAGAAAAAGCATTCATCAAAAAAGAGTTAGCAAGCCGATTTTTGGGAGGATCAAAATGTTAAATTCACATAAAAAAAGAGTGTAGAAAAAGATGGGCGCCGCAAAAAATGATGCTAAACAAACAAATAATTTGAAGTACAAATTCGCGGAGTTAGGTAGTTCAATAAATGAAAAATACAAAACAAAATACTAGTCTATAGGTTGCACAGGCTCATGACAAGCTCGTAAATTTGAAAAATGTTTTTTATGGTGGAAAATATCCTTTGATTTCCATTTTTACGTAGAGAAACAGTGAGCAAAAAAGACCACAATAAAAATGATGTCATTTTCCGTGATTTTACCCGTTTTATGTAGAGAAAGAGTTAGCAAAAAAGACTAGTCTGCAAGTTGTTCAACATAAGATTATTATTCACCAATGCATCGCTTTCTCTCTGGGAGCAGAAAAGGAGAGAAGTTCATCCTGGCAGCCCAATGTGGTTCAATTTGTATATTAAAAGAAGACCCTAGAAGTTCAAAATTAAATAACGATGCGGTTCAATTTTTATTTAGTAAGAAACGATTTCCCTTGAGACTAAATAATCAAGCCACCAAGTTCACATTAATAATAACAAAGCAGTTCAATACATACAAAAAACTCAATTCTTCCTGTTTTCTAGAAAAAGAAAAGTACGAAGTTCAATTTGAAAACTAAAAGTACAAAAGGATTTTCACCATTTCTAAATAAAAAACTCTTGAAGTTCGAAGTAAAATAATGGAGCGGTTCGATGTTTACTAAAACTACTAGGATATTTTCCATTACAAAAAAAACAAGAAGTCCAAATTTTAAAAATGGAGAAGTTCGATGTGAAGAAAAAACTTAGATTTTTTTCTCATTGCTAAAGAATAAAATGAAGAAGTTCAAATTAAAATAATGGAACATATAAAAAAAGGTTTACAAAAAATGATTTCCCCATTTTCTAAAAATACCTGAGAAGCCCATATTAAAACAACATCATGGCTCCATCTTTACGAAAAATAGAGCACTTCAAAATTTGATAAAAAAGATTAAGAAAAAACCATGAAGTCCATATTAAAAAGATGGAGAAGTTTGATGATTATAAAAAACTCAGATTTTCCTCGTTATTAAAGAATGGAAACAAGAAGTTCAAAAATAAAAAACAAGAAGTTCAACTTTTAAAAATAGAGCGCTTCAAAATTTCATAAAAAAGGATTAAGAAATAAAACCAAGAAGTTCATATTAAAAAGATGGAGAAGTTTGATGATTATAGTGAACTCATATTTTCCTCGTTAATAAAGAATGGAAACAAGATAAAAAAACAAGAAGTTCAACTTTTAAAAATAGAGCGCTTCAAAATTCATTAAAAAATATTAAGAAAATCAGGTTAAAATTCATAAAAAAAAACTCAGATATTTTTCCGTAACCGAGAGAAGTTTAGATTGATAGCTGGCAGAAGTTCACGTACTACACGGTGTGCATTTGTATTAAACAAGAATAAAAAAAGCAAAGGCTAATTTTTGTTGTTGTTATAAGTTCAAGTTCTCCGTCAGAGAAAGTTAAAAAAATTATTGTGAGAGTGGTTTGTATAAAAAGAATATCATTTGTGTAACACTAACAAATGGATGCGAAAATTATAAACGAAAGTACGTCACAGAAGTTCAACGTGAAAACAACAGGAAGTTCAACTACTACAATGAATGAATTTTAGATGAAATTTTCTAAAATCATTGCAAGTATGAAAAAACGATCAACACGGAAAAGTTGCGTGTTTACAGCAGCTTTCCACCGATATATCATTTGCTCAATTCCGGTAAGTGTTCCGGTGAGTGGATGGAGAGCTACGAGCAAAAAAACGCACGTGAAAAATAGAGTGAAGTCCAAGGTAGGTGGTCGCGTTTAATATGACCGTGGGCGGTAGTTGGGCGGCCGACACTGAGAGAACGCGCGTCGTGTCTGTTTTGTGTCTGCGCAGACGCAAACCAGACGCAAATTTGGGCCTGAAATGCGTCCAGACGGATACCGAGCGAATGCGTTTTGGATTTGGATCGGCGCATTGGGCTGACGCTTCTGTCTGTTTTAACCAAAACGAACACGCGTGGACGAATTAGGTCGGACTGGTAGAGTTGCCCTAAATGTTTCTTTGCTGGTCATTGTCGATTCTCTTATTGCAAAATGTGCCTTTCAAATGCTTTGATTTGTAGGCGATGCCAATGGATGCCTGTTCATTTATCATTGATGACCAAAAGCTTGTAGCTGGTGAGCTTAATAAGCGCTTGATAGTCTGACTCATTATCATATCTCGGTTTTTAATGAACATAGCCAATCATTGATTTTGACTTGTTAAGCCTAACAAGTTTAATGAACGAGTTAACAATTTCACGAGTAGCTCATTAAGCTCGTCAATAACAACATAACACATATTTTTATTTTATAATGACAAACTTATTGTAACATCTTAACCCATCTATTCAATCTAATAGGCATAGGAGGCAACAAACTAGTGCATTTTCTTTTGTAGTCACCATATTTCATCTTAAAGACCATACCTACACTCATCATGTAGACCGTAACACATTATAATTTGTTAACAAGCACTCGCTCGCTTAACAAACTTCAAACTAACCGATCCAAGCAGGGTTTTTTCGCTCGTTAATCTTAACGAGCTTAATGAGCACAAGCTTAACGAGTCTCGTTAATCCACCCCCTAGATGTAACCAGGAATGCTTGGACCACAAACAAAAAATCATGACTCATGCTATCCCGGGGTAGAGTACAGATTAAACCAAATGGAGGAATACAAATCCATACGAATGCACGAATAGTTCCAGCATAAACATGTCGATGTGCCGAATGAAAGCGGAAATGTTAGGGGTGCCCGAAGCATTAACTGTTTCACAACACGGGTTTACAAAATGGTCAGGTGGGGGTACAGAGATTAGTATCTTCAAACACTTCCCCACTCTTCACCATGCACGTAAAAAACCCAGGAGTAAACAGTAATTCGGGGAGCCAGTCTACAAATCATCATTTGATGCATCCTGCACCAACAACATTGAACTTTTTGTCAAGTCAAACTTAATTTCCAAATCAAAATAGTTAAGAGTTTCACATCATTGAAAGAGAACAAATAGTCACCACTAGTATAGTACTCCCTCCGTTCACAAATATAAGATGTTTTGGATATTTCAATATGGACTACATACGGACTGAAATAAGTGAACAAACAGACTAAAACATGTCTATATACATCTGATCAACAAATAAGTTAGAACATCTTATACTCCCTCCGTTCCTTTAGAATACACCTTATATAAAGGAACGGAGGGAGTATAAGTCTTTGTAGAGATTCCACTATGGACCACATACGGAGCAAAATGAGTGAATCTACACTCTAAAATGCATCTATATACATCCGTATGTGGTTCATAGTGGAATCTCTACAAAGACTTGTATTTAGGAACGGAGTGAGTATTTGTGAACGGAGGTAGTAGCAGGCAAGATGGATGGCATAAATGCTTTGGCGCAGAAGGGCTAACCTTCATGATAGAGTTGGCAGATAAGTCGTTAGCCTCAGTTTTCATGTTGTCAGGATCTTCTGTGTCAGAATCATAAGCTCCTCCACTCCATAATCTGCTGCGCTGAGCTGGTCTCTTGTCCATATCCTCCTCCTTCTATATAAGGAAAGCATCAAATAAATACACATGCATGACAAAGCAAGACAGTGTGAATCAGAAGGAATTAATGACAACGAAAAAAAAAACGAACCTCTTCTGGACCTTCAGGATCTGATGGTCTTTCATGGAATTGAGCGTTTGGGACATGTTCTAATTTTGAAAGATGATCCAATATCATGTTCCTGCAGATTCCCACACAAAAATTAGCCATATCACATGGAAAGGTCATCCTCCAAAGCTAGAAACATGTATAGCAAAAAATGAGCAAATGTACCCTAGCCATGAAATGCAAGGAGTTGGAATCTTGTTATGACATTATACAATATTGAGAACTAGAATTACAAGAGCCCAGGAACAGGCCAAGGAAAAAGGAACCAAATCGTGCATGGAAGAAAGAAAATAATCGTAACTGAGAAATTCAACCATTTTATAGCAGTAGTGAATTAAGTGTGCAGCTGAACAATATATTTTTAGAAGACAAACATACTGAATTACAATTAAATACTGAAAATCCAGCATAGATCATCATTGGCAGTAGTCTGCATAGAATCCTCTGGAACAACTTCCAGCAAAAGAATGTGAACACATTATAGATAGAGTTTACTTACTTTATATTCTCCAAGTCTTTTGTAGTATTCAGATTTTCCACAATTCTTGGTTGAATATGAAGATTATAGTCAGGGCCAAAGTACTCGTAATAGTCATTATAAGGCAACTTGTTATCAGGTTCAACGCCAACAGCAACTGCAGTCTGCATTGCAATTAACCCAAATACTATCAGTTCTAATAACTATCATGCAACAAATTTAGTCATGTGTGTAGAGGGAGGGAGATGTAAACCTCATAGCACCAACAGCGAGCAACATTTCTGATGGTGTAACCTCCACCTCCCAAAACCATCATAGGAATATTGAACGACCTGAGAAAACGGAGACAGTCTGCATGGCCTTTCACAGACAGATTGAAGCAGCCTAACCTATCTCCAGCCAAAGAGTCAGCCCCACACTGGAGAACAACTACCTCTGGCTGATAGACCTCCATTACTCTTTTAATGATGCATTGGAACAGATCACGGAAGGTGTCATCATCAATACCATCACTCAAGGGGACATTTACAGCATAATGTTTCCCTTCACCCGCTCCAACATCAGTTATATGTCCAGTTCCAGGAAAGAAGTCTCCATACTTGTGGAAAGAAACCGTCATGACTCGGTTTGTAGTGAAGAAGGCCTCCTCCACACCATCTCCATGGTGAACATCAATGTCTACATATAGCACACGCTGAAACAGACAAAAAATGTTAGCCATAAGAAATTAAGATGATCATCATAAAACTCAGCAGGAACATTATTTGATTGCACCACAGCAGCACAGTGTACTTTCGAAAGGCAAAGACAAAATGCTGGCATAGTGGCATATCCTACAAGCTCAAAAAGCTTAAACATGGACAATAATGCTTGACAAGCTTAGAATACATGTACCCTGGCTTTATTGAACATGAGAGAACATACTGTTGATTTTAAAACGAAAGGGGTGATGATATTTCAGGAGGCATCATTTCCAGACAGATAATGGTAAGGTGCATGCCAATCACACGAGCAGCAAACTGGACAAACATAGTACAGGAGCAACTTGCTTACAAAGCTCCAAAACTAGTCAACAGCAGACTCGCAGTCTAAAATGATCAAACCTCGTTGTGTACAGAGACACATGCCTAATAAAAATTCTTGCCAGCAAAACCCAATGCCCAACATATTTCATGAATATTTACACCTACTAAAACAACTATATCAACCAACGGTATCCCCACAGAAATAAACTTGCAAACTGATAGAACATTAGACTAGAACCATCATTTCTCACATCCATGAGCTAATGTGCTAAGTCCAAAATCGACATATCAGCTAATGGAAAAACTATGAGCAGCAACATTACCACATTATACACTTCATGAATTATTATTTTTTTGAAAAGGGGGATCCCCGGCCTCTACATCAGAACGATGCATAGCCACTTGTTCAAATTAGCTGCAAATCACAAGGAAGATGGATGCACAGCTTTGCATCCACACTACTGATGATTTAGCCATATACAGATACACACAGAGAACCCACACCTAGTATTTCACAACAGTGGCTATATTAGCGATGAGAAAGGCTGCTTCAATCTCTGTGAAAGACCACGCAGACTGCTTCGAATGCAGGCTGCTTCACACCAGAAGATCTCCACTAAAAAAACACGAGAGGATCTACAAATTTTCTTTTGACCGTCCTGCATTCGAAGCAACCGGAAACTATTAAGGCCTAGCACCCTCCAATCAGGCACCAAAACAGTTTCCCGAACTTCAATGCTCCCAAATAATCACATCCTTTGCAATACGCATCTGAATCTAAACCCTAAGAACCAGTTACACAACCTATGAGCTTATCCATCCAAACAAATCAGGTGTGAAGGCGAACAAGGCTAAAAGTACGAATACCCCCTCACGAAGAATAGTAAGAAAAAAAAGTACCCTGTGGAACTTGAGAAGCTCAAGAATGGCGAGGACGATGTCATTGACATAGCAGAACCCAGAGGCCTCGCCCTTCTTGGCGTGGTGGAGCCCGCCGGCCCAGTTCACGGTGATGTCGGCGTCGCCACGGTTGAGCTTGACGGCGGCGCCGATGCTGCCACCGGCGGAGGCCTGGCAGAAGGGGAAGAGTCCGTCAAAGACGGGGCAGTCCTCCCCGACGTTGAAGCGCTTGACGGCGCGGGGGTCGAGGATGGTCGGGTTGCCGGTCGCGGAGGCAAGGAAGGAGACATATTCGTCGGAGTGGAAGCGGCTGATGTCGGCTTCCGAGGCAGGGAAGGGGCGTGAGAGCTCGAGCAGGCGGTGCAGACCATAGTGGATAACTAGCGAGTGCGCCATGCGGATGCGGTGGGGCTTCATCGGGTGGCCCTGCCCGTAGTAGTAGTCGCCGATCGTGGGCTCGTAGAAGTAGCTCACACGACGGCGGCGGCTGTCCTCGCCACCTGCCGGAGACGGCAGCGACGCTCCCTCGCCGGACGCCGCCATTTCGGGGAATTTCTTCTCTCTTTGAGGGTTATGCTTTTTTTTAGGCTTTGAGGGGTCGAGGGTTATGCATATTAACTCGCAAATATACAATACGAGGCCCACTAGGAATAAGGGCAACGCGGAGGCCCAAACCTCTCATATGCAAGAGCATCTTCCAACAAGTGATAATTCTCATTTTCTCAAAACAAAACAAAAACAAGTGATAATTCTTTAAAAAAAACTTCAACAAGTGATAGTCCTCAAAAAAGAAAAAGAAAAAGAAAAACTCTTAACACCTCTTATACGAGGCCCACTAGGAATAAGCGGTCGAGTGATAGTTCTAAAAAAATATCCCCAACAAGTGATCTAATTTTTTTTAGACTAGGTGATGTAAAAATTGGCAATGTAAAAAGTATTATAGGGTAGGAAAAAGAAGATTTTACATCGAATATGGTTGTCATTGATTTAACAGGTGATGTAAAAAAAACCTCCTTGGCGACTGGTTTTCTCTCCACAATTGCTAAATATCGAAACCAAACATGACATGATAAAACTTACGAAATCGCAACAAACATAATCAAACATCATATGAAATTAAAGTTCAAATTCAAACTACAAGAATTGCGCATGACAAACTCAAACAAAGGTGCATATATGAAATACATAGCCCTCTCAAATATCTCATTGCCTCAATCACTTGTTTCCTGTTCATGGCTTCCTTCCACTCTATTACCATCGTTGCCATCACTGTCGCCATTCATTGCTCCCATGTCGTCACCCATGGCTCATGTGCCGCCACCCATTGCTCCCATTCCACCCATGACACCACCCATGCCCCCTGGCACCACCCATCTCTCCCATGCCGCCCATAACACCTATCAATCCTCCCAGGCCAAACTCTCCCATCCAGTAGCCTCCCATAGACCTTGTCGCTAATACTTGATCATAGTGCATCTCAAAGTATTTTCTTGCCTTCCCATCGAGATTACTCATGTCCATTGTCATGAAATTTTGCTCCTCTTCCTACTCTTGACCATTGCCTTCATTACTTTCTTCCTCTCTTCCGCCTCCGCTATCTTCTTCTCGGTTGTCGCCCTCTTCTCCTCGGCCGCCTCCCTCTTATTCTCGGTTGCCACCTTCCTCTCCGCCATTTCTTGGGCCTTTTCATTCTTTCCTTTTTCAGCCATCTCTTTTCGTATTGCCACTATGCTTCCAATTACTCCTTCACATCATTGTCTCATCCATTCTGCAACTTCTCCTTGCCACTCTTTCATTTGTCAGGCCTCTTCCTAGGAGCAACCCAGTTGGGAGTGGGGTTTATTTTTCCTTCCTCCGCACTCGATGCATCATCGTCGTCGTCACCAACTTGTGTTGCATCTCCAACCAAGCTCTTCTTCTTTTGTGGCACTTTGTGGAACTCACGGTTCTTCCACTTCTTCTCACACTCAAGCTCCGAATAACACTAACACAGAGTGGATGTTTTGCCCTTCTTTGTGCCTTTTTTCCCTCGCCCCTTGAATAATTCTTGACAATTTTTCACCTTCATATCACAATCAAGAAAAGAATTAGCAATCAATCCATTGAAGACATAAAGGATTGTTTGGACAAATTTGAACAAACATTGACCTTATTTAGGTAATTCCGACCACTTGGGTTCATACCTCAAAGTTGTGTCAAGCTAATCGCCCGCTTTTGACAATCTGACGATATAGCTCGCCATCAATGATGGAGGGAAGCTTGCGTTCGATGGATGCCACTAGTGTTGCATTCAGGGAAGTATGCATAGATGCAATCACAGTATGCGGTCATTAGTTGATAAACACCAACGACAGAATCAAGACCAATTTCCTTCCAAGCTTGACATAACAATGTGTCTTCTTGGGTGTTGTAGTTCCCATTTCTTCCCTTGGGATTTGCTTTAAAAAAGGTCATCTTCCATGTCTAGATGGTGCTCATATTGTGTTTCATATTCTTGAAAAGGGGATTTTTGGAGATAAATCTTGACATGCAACATTTGTGAATTGCAAGAATTTGCTCATCCACAGTACATACACAAAAATTTCAACAACACACACAAAACATCACATCTCAATTGCATACATATATGCACAATCTCATGACAACTAATGAAAAAAATCAGAGAAGTTTTGTTTTTTTACCTTTCGGTCATCTAGTCAAACATGGTGGGGACACCGACGGTCATCGTAACCGGTGAGGACGGCTCCAAGACGTTCATGAGCTCCTGGTGGTGGGTAGGCTAGGGAGGAGAGGCTATGTTATTCGTAAGATGCGGTGGCGGCTGCGGAAGAAGTCGTCGGCAGGGGCAACCTTCTTCTTCTTATTTCCGACACCGACCATGATTGATACATCCTACGGAGACCTCTTCCTGGTGCCAACAGTAGCGGACGTGTGTGGCTTTGGGGCAACCTTGGCATCTTTGGTGTTACCGGATGCACCCCACCCACCGGTGGCAGCAAACCGCTGTGGCACAAGACCTATGCGGTGGACCGATGACTTCGGCTTGGAGCCACCACCAATGGGAACCATGACAGGACCACTGCGGGTGGGCGAGAGGAGCGTTGAGGCCGGCATCGTCTGCGATAGCATTGGAGTGGTCGTCCATGGCGAATCGACGGTTGGCGGCGGGAAACTTTCGCGGAACGGTTGGAGCTGCGCACGGCCAATTTTGTTTTTTGCTGACAGCCACACGGATGTTGCAAATATGTAGTAGTTGGGAGCAAAATTTGGGGACGCCCACTTTTTTACATCACCAACTATATATATCGTCTATTGGAGCTGCATTTTTGCCTCTATGTGCCATAAATGACAAATTTTACAACGTTGCGATGTTTTTTCATCACCTGAGCGTCTCCAACTATCAAAGCATCTCCAAAAGATTTAAAAAATTTATTCTCCTATAAATGGTTATTGCAGTCGTCCCAACATTTTATGAAAGATTTGCGGGTGGGGTTGAAAGTGGAATCATGCCCTTAATCGTTTTTTGTTGTTGATGACAATATACACATAGGGGACTAACAATGTTTGTCAAGTATATCTCAGGTTTAGTCCCCTCGGGATCGTGTGTGTGGATCATGACTACGGAAATACTTATCTTGCTCAAGAAAGAAGAAACAAGTCTATTTGGCTTAGGCCCCTTATGTTTGTTCTTGAGTATAGGGATCCCGCACTATTAAGAGGGGAACATGGGGTCTCGCGAAAGTCTTGCTCAATGATCTTCTTAACACTCATCATCTGAACCCTGCCTCTGTCGGACGACCGACACAAGTCGGACGACTGGTATCCACCGGACGTCCGGTACTTCCTATACAGAGCCAAAACGTCGGATTTCCGGATCCGGCCTATCCCTAACAGAGCCAAAACGTCGGTCTTCCGGTCACTGTCGGACGTCCGGTGCCTCGGACGACCGACGTTCTCCAGTAATCCGATACTCACTAACATGAGCCAAAATGTTGGACGACTAGTCATTTCCAAACGCTAGGTACCATACAAACAGAGTACATATGTCGGATGTCCGGTGTTATGTCAGATGTCCAGTACCTGCCAAGGCCTCGGACGTCCGACAACTGCTGCACTCACATGGCTCCAACGGCCACTTATTGTGGGATTCTATATATACCTCTCACCCATTCCGTGAGGGGGTTGACCATTCACTTTGAACATCCCCAAGAACACATTTCACTCTCTCTCTCTCACTCACTCATATACCAAATCTTAGATCCCTAAGGGATTTGAGAGCATTTGAGAGAAGTTGTCCACTCAAGTGATAGATCCACTCCTTCCCCCTCTTTGCACCACAGGAATTCTTGATTTGAGCAAGTCTTGAGCTTTTCCCCATTGTTCTTGTTACTCTTGGAGGTTGGAGACTCCTAGGCGGTAGGAGTTCTTCGGAGAGGAATCGACCATTGTGATTACCCCTGGAAAGTCTGTGAGGGTTTGCAGACCACCCCCAAGGTCTACCACTAGTGGTTGAGAATCGCCTTCATGGTGATATCTCAAAGAGAGAATAGGGTGAGCCTTCGTGGCATTGGCGTGCCTTCGTGGTAACACCCACCTCTCTAAACGGTGACGTAGCTTCCCTCAAAGGAAGTGAGCATCGGCATACATCCTCGTCTCTTGGAGTTGCGGTTATTTGTAACCCTAACTCCCTACTTGTAGTTAATTGTCTCTTAGTCTTTACTTGTATCTTATTGTGCTTTCTTACTCATATACTTGTGGCACTTGTCTACCTTGCTTAGCTCTTAGTATCACACTTGCAATTGTCAGGTTCACTTTCATATTCCGCAGTAGTGCCTAAAATTGCTAAGTAAAAATTAAAATTTGTAATTGTACCTATTCACCCCCCTCTAGGTCCATCTTGATCCTTTAAATTGGTATCAGAGCCTCGTGCTCTATTCTTGTGGCTTAACTGCCCTAGAGCGAGATGAACCCCGATGGAACTCCCCTTGTTGCAGATCCGAAGGAGAAGGGCACGGCTTCTTTGGAAGTCAAGTCCTTCACTTCTGAGGATTTGGAACGAGCCCCTGCTAAGCAAAAGGAGGAGCATGATGCTTCTCTTGAGGCTTTGGTCCAATGAGGTTAGCCACATTAACCACGATGCTCGCACCACTTTCGGGTGCTGCGGCCTTGAGGCCAACTGTGCCTACTCCTTCACTTGGCCAACAACCTCCTAGCAATGATCAATCTAGTGTTCCATGGCTTTATGCTAGACCTCAAGTAGAGAAACCTAAGTATGATCCTGGAGGAAAACCTCCCTTGCTTGATGACAGTTCCGATTTTGCTTTGTGGAGAGTTGGTATGCAGGACCATCTTAGGTATGCCAATGATGAAATGTTGAACATCCTGGAGCATGGCTACAACCCTGTCGACTGAAAGAATCTCACTGCGAGAGAGATTTATGACAAGCATCTCAATGACACCGTAATCATGTGCATAAGAAAAGGAATGAATGATAAGCAAAGGGGACCTTACATACACATCACAAGTGCCAAGGAATTATGGGACAACATTGTAAGAACCAAGACCGGTACCTCCACTCTCCGGCTTGCTTAGTATGAAATTGCCAAGGGTCAATTGCAAAAAATTTGTATGGAGAAATGTGAATCCCCCAAGTAGCTCCTTGAGCGCCTCATGACTCTCAATGCCGACATCGAGTCTTGTGACTGTGACAAGACACAAGATTGATTCAACTTGACTAAGCGATTTTTCGTGGACAAATTCCTTCATGCTCTTGCTCCGTATCATCACCAAATGGTTTGGAACATAAGGCAACATCATGGATTCAAGGAAATGACTCCAAATGACATCGTATACACTTTTCAACTATTTGAAGAATCCAAGGCAAATGCTACAAAACATCTTACCATGCATGGTACCTCAACATCAAAGATTAATCTTGCTTTGAAGGCCAAGCATGTACTCCCTTCATTCCTTTATGTTAGGTGTATTATTTTCAGCACGGTGACCAGGCACATAATTATAGAAAATTTAGGCCAAAACTACCCTTGTCTAATTCGTGGACTAGCGGTAAGTAAATCATTTAGGCTAGGAAAGGAAAGGATACATGCAATCGAGGGAGAGATAATTTCCTGTTTTTCTCTATAAGAAGAGAAACATGCAATCAGGGGAGGAATACTTTCCTTTTTCTTGAGGGACAAGATCGGAATTATGAGAAATTAGAACAAATGCACCTTATATTGTGGATTTTTATCAAAAAACAAATACACCTTATATAATGAACCGGAGGGAGTATGTGAGGAAGAACAAAGTGAAGAAGATGATGATGAGGATGAAGATGGTGATGATATTTACTCCGATGAGAGCCCTTCATATGAAGACATTGCCCTCTTTGTTAAGAAGTTTGGCGCAGAAAAATTCAAGGGAAGATTCCAGAAGAAGAATGTGAGAAAGTGCTACAACTGTTAAGAAACCAACCACTTCTCCAACGATTGCCCTTATGAGAAGAGAGAAGATAAACCAAGGTTTCACAAGACCTTTCTGAAAGTGCAACTAATCCCCGGGTGGTTTTGGTAATTGATAACAACATATAGCTCATTGAACTAATATCCATTCAAGTTAAATATTTTAGAAAGTTAAGTGATTGGCATGGCATGGACTAGAGATGTGGACCCCTCAAAATGTGAAGGACAAAGATTGGCAAAAGCCCAAGACTCTTCATTTTAATTTTGGTGATCCAAGATCACATTGAGTTCATAGGAAAGCCAATACTATTAAAAGGGGATGAGGTGTTGCTTAATGGTCTAATTGCTCAAAGTGCTTAGTGATATTGCTCCAAAACCCTCAGCCACTTTCTCATTTCCAAATATGTCCAAAAACCCAAAGTCAAACTCGGCCCCACTGATTTGATCTATCCGGCGCCACCGAGTTTAGATGACATAGCCACTGCCAGAAACCCTAGACAATTCGGTCACACCGATACGGATCTCGGTCTAACCGAGATGGCCCTGCAAACTCTTTGTTTCCCTTCGTAACATTTTGGTCTCACCGAAATGAGCGATCGGTCCCACCGAGTTTGCTTGACCAACACTCTGTTTGCTCTTTGCTGAAATCGGTCTCACCGAGTTCATGCAATCGGTCTCACCGAGATGAGGTTTTGCCCTAGCCCTAGCACATCGGTCCCACCGAGTTGATCATGTCGGTCCCACCGAGGTTCCTAACATTCACACTTTGAACTGAATCGGTCTCACCGAGTTCTTCTATTCGGTCTGACCGAGTTGGGTCAAATGTGTGTAACGGTTGGATTTTGTGTGGAGGCTATATATACCCCTCCACCCCCTTCTCCATCAGAGAGAGAGCCATCAGAACGTGCCTACACTTCTGCTACTCATTTTCTAAGAGAGAACAACCTACTCATGTGTTGAGACCAAGACATTCCAATCCAACCACAAGAATCTTGATCTCTAGCCTTCCCCAAGTTGCTTTCCACTCAAATCATCTTTCCACCATAGCCAAATCTGTGTGAGAGAGTTGAGTGTTGGGGAGAATATCATTTGAAGCACAAGAGCAAGGAGTTCATCATCAACACACCATCTATTACCTTTCGGAGAGTGGTGTCCTAGATTGGTTAGGTGTCGCTTGGGAGCCTCCGACAAGATTGTGGATCTGAACCAAGGAGTTTGTAAAGGCAAGGAGATCGCCTACTTCGTGAAGACCTACCCGAGTGAGGCAAGTCCTTCGTGGGCAATGGCCATGGTGGGATAGAC